>NC_089505.1:240629991-240972263 GCF_036850995.1 Saccopteryx leptura
CTCTTTTCTGAGGGCAGCTGTTTGTTGATCCTTCAAACTCTATTTCACATTCCTATTCCTGAATCTTCCCTGAAAGTTTCCCTGAATGACTCAATTGAAATCACAAAACAAGTACTAGATGATCTCACTTTTATGTGGATTCTAATGAACAAAGTAAATTAATGAACAAAATAGAAGCAACTCATAGATACAAAGAATAGGTTAATAGCTCTCAAAGAGGAGAAATTTGGGGCTGGAAAAAAAAATGAAGGGATTAAACAGAGAAAATTCCACAAAGACACAGAAAACAGTAAGGTGATTACCAGAATAGATAGATGGAAAGGAGGGTGGTGGAGGCAGTAAAGGGGTCAGGGGGAATAAATGTGATGAAAAGAGATCTGACACACAATAAAATATACAGATGATGTATTATTGAATTGTACACTTGAAACCTATATAATTTTTAACCAATGTCACTGCAATAAATTTAATTATAAAAAGTTCTGTAGGGAAAAAATAGAAATCTCTTTTGTACTTCCAAAATTTGACTGATCTTCCTAAGTGCATCAATATCTTCATACTCTGAACAATCGTTATTTAAGTACTTACTCTATTTTGTCTCCATTTTTTGAAAATAGAATTTAGATGTTGTATTTGTGTCCATCGTAGCATGCACCGGGTACGAGAACAGACATTGGAGACTTTCAGGAGTATAGATGTTTCTTTATTGGCCAGTTTAACCTGCGCAGGGGCAAATTCCCAGGTGTCCGGAGACACCATACTCACAAGGAGCTACAAATGGGAATCGCGCCTGGCGCTTACAGCTAGGTCCTTATATATCCTAAGTAAGCAAGCATTATACAGAAGCAGATGTGGCAGTTACCTATTCGCTGTGTGGTATCGCACACAGCATAGCAACAGGGACTGGGTCTAGCTCATTGGCGAATTTCAAACATAAACTTCTGATAAGGGTCTCTGACCAATGGAATGCAAACATTTGTCTTCCTTTGTTCTCAGCCTTACAGGGTCCCTATCATTACCTCCCTGTCTCTGCTCCTGCACTCTGGCAATCTCAGCACGCTTTCCTGAATCTAACATTTTGATCTTTTCTTGGTCCTTACATCCATGACCAAAAGCCTAACCTGAATTCAGGCCCTGCTTGATGAGTAAGTGACTTGTGCGGTTGTTGCCATCTGTATGTTTTTAATAATCTTTGAACAAAGGATATTGCATTTTCATTTTGTACTGATCCCACAACTTATATAGCTGGTTCTGCCCGAATGTGATATTTCTCATACATGCTGATTTATGAGACTAAATTTGGGGTGGTGAGCACACATTGCAAAATAGAGAGAACATATTATAGAATTGTACATGTGAAACCTATATAACTTTATTAACCAATGTTATCCTAATAAAGAAAATATAATTTTAAAAATAAAAAATAAACAATTATCTAGTTATCATACTTTTGTTTTCCTTTACATTTCTAGTATTTGCAAACATCTTATATTTCTATTATATCTCTTTCACATGAATTTTGGGTTGTGGATGTTCAGGCATTTTAGCTGCTTTTATTTATTTATTTATTTTGTGACAGGGAAAGAGAGAGACACAGAAAGAGGGACAGACAGGAAGGGAGAGAGATGAGAAATATCAACTCTTCATTATGGTACCTTAGTTGTTCATTATTGCTTTTCATATGTGCCGTGACTGTGGGGGGTGGGGGGGGTGGAGGCTACAGCAGAGAAAGTAAGCCCTTGCACAAACCAGTGACCTTAGGCTCAAGCTAGCAACATTGGGCTTCAAGCCAGCGACCATGGTGTCATGTCTATGATTCTACACTCAAGTCAGAAACCCTTGTGCTCAAGCTGGTAAGCCTGCACTAAAGCCAATGACCTCGGGGTTTTGAACCTGGATGCTCTGCATCCCAGTATGACACTCTATGCACTGTACCACCAGGCTCTGCTGTTTTTATGAAGGAGTTCTTTAAGGTTTATCTTCACAGTTGAATCGTTTCATTGTTCTCTAGAATAATAAAGAAAGTATTCATCTATTAAAATAAATATTTTAAAAACATTTTCAGTGTTTTTGAGATAAAGAAAAGGTTCTTATGTGCTCTTCCACTGTGACAAAATCAAGTCTTCTATAAAAATCATAATTTTATGAAATTCTGACAAAAAACTATTTTATATTGTTTTCATGTGGTCAATAAGCTATGATTTCATGTAAACATTATTTATCTTCCTTTTTTTCTGAATCCCCAGGAAATTAGGTAATATGAAATATAATTCTTTGATTATTAACTTCCTGCTATAATATTAATCAAATGCATTAAATTTTACATGTTTATTTAAACAATTATTTATGGTTAACTATATATATTTTAAATAAATATTAAAAATTACATTTATTGAAGTGACAATGGTTAATTATATTATATCAGTTTCAAGTGTACAATTCTATAATAAATCATTGGTATATTAGCTTTATATGCCCATGACCTGAAGCCTAGTCTCTTTCCATCACCATGTATTTGACTCCTTTTAACCTCTTCAACCTCCTCTTATTCCCCTTCCCCTCAGATAACCAGCCTACTGCTGTCTGTGACTATGTGCTTGTTTTGTTTCTTATTTTCTATTTTCTATCCCACATATTTTTTGAGGAAACTTCATACTTTTTCTATAATGACTATCAATTTACATTTTTACCAGCAGGGGATGATGCTTTTTTTCTTATATTCTCTTCAACACTTGTTATTTCTTATCTTCTTGGTAACAGCCATCCTAAACAGGTATAAGGTGGTAGCTCTGTGGTTTAATTAGCATTACTCATGTAGCGGATGAAGTTGAGCATCTTTTCATATATCTGGTGGCCATTTGTATGTCTTCTTCAGAAAATTGTCTTTTCAGGTCTTCTACCCATTTTTAAAATTGGACTTTTTGGTTTTTCTTCTGTTGTTGAACTGTTGAGTTCTTCATATATTCAGATATTAGCCACTTTTTGGAGATTAATTTGCACATATCTTTCACTTTTTTGTTGCTTCCTTTTTTGTTCTGGTGATACTTTTTTTTCACTGTGCAGAAACCTTTCAGTTGATGTTATATATTTATTTCTAAAAATATATTTATATTAGTGGTCACTGCATTACTCAGGTTAATTTTTGGTTTCATTTAGATCATTAGTTTCATAAGCAAGTTATGAAGCATATTCTTTGAGTTTTTGAGTATTCAAATATAGATTTATTTGGCCATCACAAAAGAATGATAATTTTCCTGAGCAAAAAATTTTAGGATTATATAATTACCTTAGAATTCTGACATATTCCCCAAATCTTGGAATGTGAAGTGTTTGGAGCCACAGTTTTGGAGTTGGAAGCAATAGATGAGACTAAGTGTAAACTTTTCTCAATAACTCAGATCACGATTCTGTGTGTCCTTTATATTATAAATGTAGAGGTTTTAGATAAGGACTTTTTATATTGTTTTGTTTTGTTATAGATTTTGTTTTATTTTCTCTTAGGGACTTGTCTGTGAAATCCTAGGTTCTGACATATCTTTCGACACCAGGTGGGCTCTGACTAAATGTCAGTTGAATGTGTCTATGAAAGCCATAAAATTGTAGTTTAACTGCCTGCAGGATGCACAGCAAAACATCAATGAAAATAACAAAAGTAAAGACTCCACACATTAATTAATTCTCCTCTGAACACTCGCATCCCTGGAGTCACTTCCTGTCTTTAATAAAACTCTTCTTTAATTAGACACTGAGGGGACTCCAGTGCTCCCAGTACATGGACTGTGAGGGGAAGGCTGCATGACTGCTCCTCATACCCAGGGGACCTGGAGACACACTCATCTCATTTAGGGTAGAATGGGAGCCCAAGGCCTGTGCATCCCCTGTAGACCCTCTCATACAACGTTAATGAAAATCCATCTACTTATCTGCTTACCACTTTCAAGTTTAGCGTGCTCATGGTTCCTTTTCATTGATAGTTGGCCTGACTGTAGAAACTGAGCAAGAGTATTTTTTCTCAGATTACCTGATAATCTGTATTGCTACTTCTGCTCCTTCTTCAATGTGGATTATGGAGATCTTCTTGTAGATTATACAGCCACATTCAAAGTGCCTATTTTCTTCTGATAATGATTTTGTGAAGATCAGGATAAAAAGACAGAAGATAGTGAGGGAGCAGGAAGAAGAGGTGAGATCACGAGAAGAGAGGCAGTAGACTCCAGAGGATAAAATTGTGGAAAAGTAGAGAAATACAGAGAAGACCAAGAAGAGGGAAAAAGAAAGCTGGGATGCTGATTAAAGGAGGAGACCACAGAGAGATCAGGAGTGGAGACACTGCTGAATAGGCCATGGGGCACTACTGACCTTCTATTACTTCAATCTATAGAAGACTACATTGAGTATCCAATTGTGGGCCTGAGGTCTCCAAGGCTAAGAGGTACTATATTTTTAGTCAGAACAACGACTACATACTTTGTTAAAAACTAGGACCCCTTTTATACATGTTGGTGCAATGGGGACGTCAGGAGGCAAACAAGAGCAAAAAGCAAATCTGGAATCCTAATAGTGGAAGAGATGGAGGGGAAATGAGAGAGACCCTGTGGAAGGCTTGTGTCTGAGGGAGGCAGTCAGGTTTCTCTGACAGGGAAGTGAGCAGAGGGAGATGTCGGTTTGTGGCAAAGTAAGTGACAGAAGAGTTCAAAGAGGTTTAGAGGGGAAGCTGATATCTGAGTCAGCAGGCACTCATCCTGCTGAAGCATCCTTACCTAACAGAGCTCCAATGCTGCTGCTTCTGGCCCTGCCCTTCAAGGGAATTCTCTGCCTTGGGCCAAGCACAGGAGGAAAGAAAACCCAGGTGGAAAGATACCTGTGCTTGGGCAAAGCAGGTTAGAAAGAAGTATTTGAGAGGATCTGGATGCAGGGAGTAATCCTCCTACAGGGCATCCTTGGAATCTGCATGCCAAGAGACTGCCAGGCACCAAACTTTACCCCAGTCTGTTTCTGATTTTGGAGATAAGAAGCTGGATTGGAGGAAGAGGGTATGAGACTATGTGTAAACTTTGTAACTATTCCCACTTTTTTCTATCATGGGTCCCTCATCACCACTTCTTTCACCCTCTCTATGGTCGATTCTCTCTATTTCAGGACCCTAAAATCTACCACGCTATCATCTAGCAGAAGTAAATCCACCTCTCCTATTACATGCTCCAGACCTTGTATTTTGTCAACCAGAGCTGGCAGCACACGAAGGGGTCAGGTTCATTGGGCAAGGTTCAGACTCATCGCTAGGATACTGTTAAGCAGCATTCCCTTTCTCTTGCCCTGGTCCCAGAGTAATTTTAGCAAGGAGAGTTGAGGAACAGGCAGGTGTTATTGCAGTTGTACACGCATAGGTTTGCATTGGAAGTGCAGGCATTTCCAGTCAGTTTTGGTTTATATGTGAGTTTTCTTTTCCAAGCTGATATTTCCATGAACATCCTGACCAGGGAAGATGATATTTGGGCTCTGAGCATTATTCAATCTTCCTGACCTTGATTTTCATCTCCCTAGGCTCATTTCTTCTTTGTTTCATTTTTTACCACTGTTCTGACTGTTCCCCCACCTCACCACATACAAGGAAGGACCTAAATGCACATGTCTCATCAGACTCCTGAATATACCCTCATATTCATGCTCCTTGGAACAGCTCTCACCTTTAGATGTTCATTCTCCCATCCTTGGTCTCAGACTCAGCCTTTCTCAACCAGAATCTGCCTTTCTTCCTTGTGGCCTAACAAGGACCTAACCACTCCTGAGTGAGCTCTTCCTGACTGGTTTGATATCTTTCTAACAGCCTCTCTATCTAGCCCATTCAAATTAATTATTTCAACATTCCTTTATTATTTTCACATTTTCATCCACAGATTTCCTCCCACTTTTTCTTCCAAACTGTAATCTTCCATGTGATTCATAAGAAAATGTTCCTTCCCTTTAATACTTTTACTTTGCAGATTGTTGACTTTTCCTTGCTACAATGTCAATAGCTACTGAAAAGAAGGTCATATACTGGTAGAAAATGTAATTTTCCTTGTCAAAAACTGCTATGGCATCAGATAATTTTGCTTGAAGTATAAACTGTAGTATTCATTTTATTTGATTTTAGGATATGTGTCTGCAGTTCCATTGTATTGGCAAATGTTATAAATGTGTTCCCTTTTGGGCACCGGCCAGGTAGCACATCATCCTGATAGTCCAAGGTTGTAGGTTCAATCCCCACTCACAGCACATATAGTAATCAATAAATGCGTAAATAAGTGGAACTATAAGTTGATGTTTCTGTTTTTCTTTCTCTCTCTCTCCATCTCTCTAACCCTTCTTCTCTTTAAAATGAATTAAAAAGTGTTGGAAGAACTAAAAACATTGACAACATGGAAAAATAATGCTTTGCCTTTTGTAAATGGTTATCAACACACACACAGACACACACACAAATGTGTTGTTAGGGAGACAAGACAATAGAATAAAATGAGAAAGAGGAGCCACTGAGAATGTGCAAGAGAAGAGAGGGCCATGCAGAGGTAGATGGAGAGGTTGAGTGGATGAACCAAAAGAATTTTCCTAGATTAAGGCAGGCGATTGTTTCACAGTGCCTTTTGGTTTAAAAGATGTTACAATAAAAGATTGGGGAAATAAAATAACCTTTCAAAACTATATGGTGGCTTTTTCAAGGTAGTATAAAGAAAGCTGAGGTCAGGAAGAACACCTGGAAGCCAGAGAGATAAGAAGAAAAATCTGGAAGTCAAGGGCTGGCTTGAAAATGACAGGCAGAGTGGGAGGGTCAGGGTGTGGGAGGCACAGCTTTTCTCTGATGTGCAGCGTGGATGAGGCAGAGACTTGTTCCTTAGAAGAGGAAGTCAGTATAGAAGACTGAGGAAATAAGTTTGCCGAGTTCAGAGATCAAACAGCAGCTCAAAGAGTCAGAACTTTTACCTACTGGTGAAATGCTGCTTTTGCCACTTCTGTTGCTAACAGATCTCATCCCAGGTGCTGACAACATGCATGGACATGAGCATGGTAAGCGTAACCCTGGCCAGAACTCTGGGTGTGGGTGGTCTGGATGAAAGCATGCTGTGCATATCCCTGAGGGTCTGGGCCAGCCTGTCTCCAGCCTTCTTCTTCTATTTTGGAGGCTGAGGATGGAGCCAGAGGTTCTGGCACAGGCAAATGTTTCTATCATTTTCCTGTTCAGACTCTGTTTTGGGTTTTTTTTCCTAGATATTTCTGGTTTTCTTTTCCCCTACCCCCATTCCCTACTGCTTTTCTCTTATTTTCACATTTCCTATTCTTCCAGTACCTACAGCTTTCCAGGGGCCAACCTCTTTCCATGTCATCCAGATATCATCATTTGTCAACAACACCTATGCACAAAATCAAGGCTCAGGCTGGCTGGAAGATTTGCAGATTCATGGCTGGGATAGTGACTCGGGCACCGCCATTTTCCTGAAGCTTTGGTCCAAGGGCAACTTCAGTGATGCAGAGCTGACTGAGGTGGTGGAAACATTCCGGGTTTATTTTATCGGATTCACTCAGATAGTACAGGATCGTGGCAGTGAATTTGCGTTGACATGTGAGTGCTGTTCTCTGATCTGGGAAGATAACCAATGATGTCTCTCTCTCTCTCTCTCTCTCTCTCTCTTTCTCTCTCTCTCTCTCTCTCTCTCTCTCTCTCTCCCTCTCTCCCCTACCCCTCAGTTCATGCTGCTGCACTCAGATCTTTTCTCTCCTCCTTCCTAGTTTATCCAGCTGTGTGCACACACATCTCTAGAGCAGACTTCCTCTTAGATTCCATACCTCCACAAGGTATTTCAGGTTCTTCCTGATTCTTGCACCCTTGTCTGATTAAGAACTCCTTTTGTGTATAAATTTTCTCTCTTAAACCCCAAGCAAGAGGCCCTCACTTTTCCTCCCCTGTCCCTGTGTGAATTAAAGTGTGACTTCCTTTGTTTTCAGTCCATCTCCAAAGCATCTCCTGCCTGCTCCTCCTCTCAATGTAATTCTCCCATTCATCCTGGAACGTGTACTTACTCCTGACTTCATCACCCTGCTCCTCACATAACCCCCTATTCCTTCTTACCCACTGTACTTTATTACAACAGGCTTTTTCCACCGCTTATAATATGTTTACTTTTCCACTGTTCTCTTCTATGAAAAGGTCTCTGAATAGTTTGACTGGGTAGATCAGTGATTTAGAGCACTATCCCAATATGTAAATTTGTAGGTTTAACTCCCAGTCAGGACATATAGAAGATTCAACCAATGGATGCATGTATAGGTGGAAAATAATTGATGTTTCTCTCTTTCTCTTTGTCTCTCTGTCTCTCTCTCTCTCTCCCTCCCACTCCCTCCTGCCATCTCTGAAATCAATCAATAAAAATTTTTTAAAAAGTCTCTGAATACAGTCATACAACACTTGACAGTGAGGACATGTTCTGAGAAATACATTATTAAACAATGGTATTGTTGTGTAACTATCATACAGAACATTTAAATATACCTAGCTAAGATAGCTTACCAAACACCTAGGCTATACAGTATATTTTTTGCTTCAAGGCTAATATACTACACAGCACATTACTGTACAAACAATATGTATCATTAAATCAAACAGAAGAGTAAATTATGCTATCAAGTGATGCAGTAAACATGAGAGGTATAAGGCTATTACTAGTATAACACAACATACTTTTACAACAAACTGTTTTTGTAAGTAGGAAGCGTGCATTCTAAAATAAACATTAAAAATATAATAAAAACATAAACTAGCCACATTACTTATTATCATTATCAAATATTATGTCCTGTACATGTTGTACTGTTATTCTCTCATACAACTGGCTGCACAGTGATTTTTTTACCCCAGCATCACCACAAACACATGAGCAATGCTTTATGCTGTTAAGAATAAACATGATGTCAGTAAACAATGAGAATTTTTCAGCTTCATTATAATTTACAGGATTACCCTCTTGTACATAGTTTATTATTCACTGAAAGTCATTATGTAGCATGTGATGGTAGTGGATTGGCTTTTGGCTTCTATCATATCTCAAATATTTCTGCTCACCCAAATCAAAAGAGTAGGATCTTTCTCCATCCCTTTTCTCCTTGTTGGCTTTTAAATATCTTTTTCTCTTTTTTCTTCTATCCAGATCCCTTTGAGATCCAGGGTATAGCCAACTGTGAGCTGCATTCAGGGGAGAACACTGTAAGCTTCTTGAGGGGAGCTTTTGGAGGAGTGGATTTCCTGAGCATCCAGAATAAATCGTGTGTGCCTGCTGCACAGGGCGGCAGCAAAGCACAGAGGTTTTGCACACTTGTCTCTGAATACCAAGGTCTTATTAATATCATAGAGAAGCTCCTCTTCAATACTTGCCCTCGATTTCTCTTGAGTGTTCTCTATGCAGGGAAGGCAGAACTGCAGAGACAAGGTTAGTCCTGTTCTCTCTCCAAGACTTTTCTATTTCACTTTCCACCACCTCTTTAAATTTTATGGGAGTATTTCCCTAAGAGAGAGGAGCTTAATCAATAAATTTTGGGGAGTTCCAAAGGAGTGGAAGGGTTCACTGTCCAAAGCTGTGGGTTTCTGATTCCTATGCTTTGGATTAGAGTCATAATGTGACACTGTCCTGCTCCTTTCTGCCCCAGTGAAGCCCGAGGCCTGGCTTTCCAGTGGCCCCCCTCCTCTGCCTGGTCATCTGCTGCTGGTGTGCCATGTCTCAGGATTTTACCCCAAACCTGTATGGGTGATGTGGATGAGGGGTGAGCAGGAGCATACAGGAACTCATCAAGGTGATATCCTGCCCAATGCTGACGGAACATGGTATCTCCAAGTAACCCTGGATGTTGTGGCTGGGGAGAAGGCTAACCTGAATTGCTGAGTAAAGCACAGCAGCCTGAGAGGCCAGGACATCGTCCTCCACTGGGGTGAGAAAGAACTGGACCTGGCCGGAAATGGGAGGAGATGGTCCACAAACATGGAGGGAGGGGTGAGCAAAATGGTGAGACTTAGTGGGTATGACAGAGAAGCAAGGAGGGAGGAAAGGTGAAAAGGAACAGAAGGAGGAAAAACAAGAGAGAGAAAGAGCTAGATGACCTAGGCAGCAATTTTCAACTGGTATGCCACAGGATTTTTTAAAACACGCAGTATTTGACTATTTAGTCATGATTGCTGAACTCTTTCTTTCTTAGATTGCCTTTTTTAAAAAAAATAACAACAGCCAACACAGTAATATCCATCTGGTGTGAATGGATCAAATTTTACTTATTGTTTTATCAGATCAGTTTAAAATATATTTTGGGAGTGCCACGGAATTTTAGTAATTAGTGTGTGTCATTAGATTAAAAAAAAGATAAAAAATCACTCACCAGTTATAAAGAAGATAAGAATTATGGGCCTATAAATTGGATGACGTGAGACAGGAAGAAGTGATCGAAGATAGATAAGGATTATTGTGTTAGAGAATCTGAGAGGGGAAGTTGGCTATGCCTTTACATCAAAGCAGGTGAGTGATGGAGCTGACACTCAGGTGAGCAAAAGAAGGGCAGGAGACTCAGGAATGGGTTTGCAGTGACATCTGTGTGTCTTCTCCCAATTGCCAGGACATCCTACCTCCACAATGGTGATAATTTTGGCAATAATATTGCCCATCTTCATTCTTTTGATATGTCTTGCATTATGGTACTTGAAGTGAAGGTAAGTTTTTAAAAATCTTTCTTTTTTGTTTGCCTCCCATTCTTTTATACCATTTTTATTTATTTACATCACCTCAGCTTTGATCTTCCTTTAATTTATTAGGTTGACATGGTTCACCAAACCATAAAAGTTTCAAGTGTACAACTCAATATACCACCATCTGCACAACGCATCCTGCTCCCTCTCCTCAGCTCAGTCTCTTTCTGCTCTCCTCTTCCTACCTCCATCCCCCTTTCTCTCTGTTTATGTTTCAGGCTAATCCTTTCATCTTCTTTGATCCAGTCCTCTCTTCCCCTGTCCCTCTAACAGCTGTCCATCTGCTCCCTGTGTCCCTGCCTCTGCACTTTCCCCCACTTACCAACTATTTTATATAAATCTGTGTTTTAATTGTGATAAAGTATACATGACATGAAAGTTATCATCTCAGTCATTTTTAAATGCATAGCTTAACAGTATTAATTACACTTCCATTTTGTGTAGTTAATCTCTAGCACTCTTTTCATCTAGAAAAACTAAAGTTGTATACCCATTAAAAACATCTTGTCATTTTCTGGTCTTCTAGGCCTGGACAACCAACATTCCACTTTCTGCCTTTATAAATGTGACTACTCTACATACCTCATGTCAGCTGAATCATTATTTGTTTTTTTTATGACTGGATTATTTTATTTAGTATAATGTATTTATGGTTTGACTATGTTGTAGCATGTGTCAGAATTTATTTTCTTTTTAAGGAAGACTGAATAATATTCTATTGTATTTATATAACATATTTGATTATCTGTTCACCTGGCAATGGATATCTGGGTTGATTCCATCTTTTGGTCATTATGAATAATTCTGGTATGAAATGGGTGTACTATTATATTTTATGTAGAGCTGAAACTGCTTGTGTTCTTAACAGGTCATATCAGAGTATTCCATGAGATTTCATCATGTCTCCTTTCCCATTTGGAAAAAATACCCTGAAGACCAGAAGCTCAAGTTGTCAGCCCAGGAGTCAATGTCATCATATTTAATAAAATAATTATCATATTTGATCAACTCAGAGTTTTCATAGGTTGTGATATATATCATAATTTATACAGTAGCAGGAAAAGAATTAAGAACTATAAGATGATATCAATGGTGCACTCCATTAAGATTTCAGAGATGTAAAATGTGAGAAAGAATGTATATTATAATAGATAAAGTACAGATGGTCCTCGACTGACATTTTTTTACTTTATAATGGTGTGAAAGCAATACATATTTAGTAGAAATGGTACCTGAATTTTGATTCTTTCCTTAGCTACCCACATGGATTCATGAGATCGTGAGAATAAACAACCAATATTCTAATATGTGTTTATTGTGTTAAATGATATTACCCACATGTCAGCTAATGTGTTTTGAGCATGTTTAAGGTACTCAAAGCTTAGTTATCCTATGCAGTAAACTACTTACATTAAATGTTTTATTTTTATTTTTGGCAAAAGAGAGGGATAGACAAGGAGCTTCTGTATATAATTTAATGGTGAAGTATCTTTGTCTTCCTGTTTCAAAACATTTTTTCTGCTTGTGTTGAAATAACATTTGTCGAAGTAAGCTGACTAAATTTATGCTGGAATAGTTGTGTTTGCAGAGATACCAATCATTTTAATTTGATTTCTCTGTCACTATGTAGATGACGTTCTAACCCTCAAGGCCCATTTGTGACACATCTTTCTCCTTCCCTAGTTCTACAATGAAAGTATTTTCTGTTGTCTGGTGTCGTGCAGAGATCCAGTTTACTCAGTGTCCTCAACATAGCAGTGACATTTATTTTTTGTATTTGAAAGTCCCTTAAGGTTAAGCTTGTTCTAAATGGATCTCTAGCAAGATTTTTAACTTGCATATGTATTGGCTCAGTAATATTATCTGAGTTGATATAGCTGCCATGTTAATAGGTTTCTTAAAATTACTTCCTTCCTCCTTTTATTCTTTATGTTTGATATTTTACATTTCCCTCTTATTATCAATAAAGTATTTCTTAAATAGCAAATATATTTATATGTGTGTTTACACCATGTTCTCCTTTTTTATGCCCTGAACCCCTCTGGAAAAACACCTTCATACCCATAATATAACTAGAGTTTACCTCCAAAGATTAATCTGAATATGATTCTGCTCCTCATTTCTTAGTGAGAATGAATGAGAAGTAGGATGTGTGAGGGATATTAGTGCAAGGAAGTTGTTAAATAGATAAGTCAGAATCAAGAGGGCTTTTTTCCCTTCAGAGACTTTGAGATCAATGGTATATCAATTCATTTTGATTTATATATTTTATTTATTTATTTATTTATTTATTTATCTATTTATTTATTTATTTATTTTGCTTATTCTAGTGGTAGGATTCAGATAATTTAACAACAGGTTCTCTGCCCTAATTATTGTTTTAAGTATTAAAAAATAATACACCAAAAGTGAGTTTCTTATTTTATGCATTTAATACTTAAATAAGAACAACAAAAGAGGTACATAAAACTAGATTATGTTATAAGGAAGAATTTTTAAATATTCATGAAAAACATTTAATAATACTTTCCAAAAAGCAATAAAACCACTATTCAACATATTCTCAGCCTGACCAGGTTGAGGTACAGTGGATAGAGCATTGGACTGGGATGCAGAGGACCAAAGTTTGAAACCATGATGTTGCCGGCTTGAGTGTGGGCTCATCTGGTTTGAACAAGGTTCACCAGCTTGTGCGTGGTATTGCTGGCTTGAACGTGGAGTCATAGACATGACCCATGGTCTATGCCTTGAGCCCAAAGGTGGCTGGCCGGAAGCCCAAAGTCACTGGCTTGAGTAAGGGGTCACTCACTCTGCTGTAGCCCTCCTGCTCCATTCAATGCACATATGAAAAAATAATCAATGAACAACCAAGATGCCAAAATGAAGAATTGATGCTTCTCATCTCTATTTCTTCCTGTCTGTTTATCTCTCTCTCTCTCTCTCTCTCTCTGTCACAGTAAATAAATAAATAAATAAATAATAAAAAAAGATATTTCAATATTGCTTTATGATTGGCGTCTTCACTTGCAATATTTTTACCTATGGACAGAATGAACATTACCATGGGTGCTTAGAGTATGTTGTGCACAGATGAATGTTAAAAAAGTAAGGAATGGTAACTGTGATTTCCACATTGAGTGGCTGCCCAGGAGTCCACATGGGATAGAATCCTGATTACAAATGTCATTTTAACAACCAGTTTGCCAAACTCAACAAAAAATTAGGTATCAGTTCTGATCAACCAGTGCAATCTGGCTGAATCCCACCACTGGCTTATTCCATAGTTTTCTATATACACTACTGAAAAAAACCCAAATTTATTTGATTAAAACAGCAGCACAAAAAGGTGGAAAGCATTTGAATTTATTTTGTATAGCATTTAAAAAGGGAAGTCAGAGCAAGCAGAACTTTTGAAGAAGTGAGGGGTTTTGGAAGCTTTTCTCCCACCTGAAATTTTTAGGATAATGTCGACTTTAAAGTTGAGATGGGAAAGAAATGGCTGAAAATATAGGTTTATCCTCTTGGCATTAGAATAGCGAGTTACTTCTCCAGAATGCATTAAACTCCACCTCAGCTTGTAGAGTAGGCCTGTTGTTGTATGCTTTACTGCACTCTCAGCTACAGTCTGAGGCCCTAAATAATCTGTTTCTTGGATTGTGGACTATGCGTCACCACCGGCAGCAGTACCTATGAGTTTGTTATAAAATATAATTTTCAGACCCCACTATAATTTACTACATAAAAGAAGCCAAAAAAGGAACTAAAAAGCTGTGTTTTAACAAGCCTTTCAGATTATTATGATATACAATTAAGTTTGAGAACTCGTGGTCTAAAGATTTCTCAACCTTTTACTATTGATATTTGGGGGCAGATGATTCTTTGTTATGGAGGGTTGTCCTGCGCACCATAGAAATTTTAGCAACATCTCTACTCACAAGATGCCAGTAGTACATTTCCAATTTTGGCTGCTCTATATATCTTCAGATACTGCCAAATGTCCTTTAAGGGGTAAAGTCAACTTCTGAAGAAAGCCTGCTTAATTGGAATAATCTGTTCACAGTGTGCATATGACCTAATTTGGTCCAGTCCAGCTAACGCTGACTGATTATATTTGGTGGATGAGAATAGATGGGGTCTTTTTGTCTGGATGGTATGCCACCTTCAAAGCTCAAGATTGTCACAGAATTTTGTTCCATGAGTAAAGCTGACCAGGAATAAAGTGCACAAATAAACAGAGTGAAGAACTGACAGAGCTAAAAATCAAATCCTGCTCTTCGTGGAGACTTAGCTACCTCTGGATACCTTAGTTATATAAGCCCTGCTTTCATTGTTCCTTTTAAATCAATTTAATTTAGTCCTTAAATTCCTTGAAAATTCTGATTTCTTTGCCGTCTCATGACTTGCAACAGTCTTTTATGTTCTTCTTAAATTTTCTTTATTCTTCTTAATCTCCTTCCTCCCCCAAATCATCATCTTTCCGATGTAGTTTCCTGAACTCATAATATTCCTCTAAGTATCCTCAGCTTGGAACACATTAATTTACTCATGATTTTCATATGACTTCTAAATAAATGACTTTTAGAAAGATAATTTCAGTTTCATGATACATGAGCTTTTCAACTTATTCTTTTTTTTTCTTTTTTGATGATAGTGTTTGTGCATTGATATGTGTTTCTGTGATTTTTGCTAATGCATAAAAATATGTTTAAAATATTTATAACTGGCGCCTGACCACTGGCGCAGTGGATAGAGCATTGGACTGGGATGTGAAAGTACCCAGGTTCCAAGACTCCAAGGTCGCCAGCTTGAGCGTGGGCTCATCTGGCTTGAGCAAAGCTCACCAGCTTGGTCCCAAGGTCCCTGGCTCCAGCAAGGGGTTACTCGGTCTGCTGAAGGCCCAGGGTCAAGGCACATATGAGAGAGCAATTAATGAACAGCTAAGGTGTCGCAAGGAAAAACTGATGATTGATGCTTCTCATCTCTCTTCATTCCTGTCTGTCTGTCCCTATCTATCCCTCTCTCTCTGACTCTCTCTCTGTCCCTGTAAATAAATAAATACATACATAAATAAATAAATAAATAATAAAAATTAAAATATTTATAACTGGCTGCTAGTATCTATAAAATTAATTGAGGAACTTTTATATTTTATCTGTAGTTCCTCTTGAATAGTCTATGCATACTTTTATGACATCTATAAATATAAAAATCCAATTGTTTCTTTTGATCCTTTAGTGCATTGTCTTGCCCAACTGCACTGTTTATGAATTCTAGTACCGATGAGTAGAACTGACAGCTGACATTCTCATCTGTTTAAATATATGTATCAGATAAGAATTATTCAGGCTTTAATATTAGTTATTATAATTACTGTTAAGAGTTTGTGAATATTTTTATAAAATTAAAAACATTTTCTTTATTTGTTAAATATTTATCATTATTACTGTAATTATAAATAGGTATTGAATTTTATTAGGTGCTTATTCTGCCTCTCTTAAAATAACAAGATATTTTATATTTTGTCCTTAATATAATAAATCACATTTATTAATAATGAAATGGTAAAATAAAATTGTGTTTCTATAACATATCTGTCTTGTTCTTAATGTATGTATATGAATTTAGTTGGTAATATTTTGTTTATATTATATTGTTACTTATTATATGTAATGGTCCTGTTAAGTAATTCTATTAAGAATTGTTTGCCTCATGAATTGAATCAAAAAATATTTTCCATATTTCTATTTTCAGAGGTGGTTTGTGTGTTGTTTTACTGTTACTATTTTGTATAATTCACCTGTGAAGTCATATATGTTGGAACATAATTTTTTGAGTAGGTTGTAAACTGCACAGCTAATTAAAAAATAAATATATCTTTATTCAAATTATATACTTATTTTTGTGTCATACTTGTTATGTTGTGTTTTTCAAGAATTTTTCCAAGTTTTCAATGTCCAATTTATTGTTGGCACTGTGCATATTTATTAATTATCATGTTAATATCTGGAGGGTTCACAGTTATGTACCCTTTTTCCAGGTCTTGAAATTTATTCTCTTTCTCATATTTTCTTTCTCTTTCTAATTTTGACAGGTATTTAACAATTTTATAAATTTTTCAAAAACTAAGCTTTGGCTTTGATAGGTGTTTCTATAAGCATATTATTTCCTTTTTCTGCCAATAGTTATTTGGTTTCTTAATTAAATTTATTGAGGTGACATTGGTTAATAAAACTATATAGGATTAAAGTGTAAGTTCTATAATACTTTATCTGTATATTGCCTTGTGTGTTCACAACCCAAAGTCAAATCCTATTCCATCACAACATACTTGAATCCCTTTAACTCATATTACTCTCCCACCTCCTTCTCTCTGGTAACCACCATACTATTGTCTGTGTCTGAGTTTTTGTTTGTTTGTTCTTCTTGTTTCTTTGTTGCTTCCGTTTTATGTCTGAAATGTGAACGAGATCATATAGTTCCTGACTTTTTCTGTCTGACTTACTTTGCTTGGCACAATAGTCTCAAAATCTACTTATGTTGTTAATGACAATATTTCATCTTCTCCTATGTCTAAGTAATATTCCATTGTGTATTGGTACTATGTCTTCTTTATCCAATTATCTATCAAATGACACTTTGGTTATTTCCATGTCTTGGGCACCATGAATAATGTTGTAATGAACATACAGGTTTATAAATCATTGCAAATAAATAATTTCAAATTTTTGTGTAGATGCCTAGAAGTGGAATACTGGGTCGTATGGTAACACTATTCTTAATTTTTTGAGGAACCTTCACACTGTTTTCCATAGTGACTACTAGTTTTCATTTCCACCACAAGTGAATGAGGGATTATTGTTCTCCACAACTTCAACTCTTATTACTTATTTCATTAGTAATAACGAAACACATTGTAATAGTGTGAGGTGCTATCTCACTGTAGTTTTAATTTTCATTTCCTTAATGGGTAGTAAAGTTGACAATTATATACCTGTTGGCTGTTTGTATGTTTTCTTGGGGAAAATGTCTGTTCATGTCCTCTGCTCGTTTTTTATTGAATTGTTTGTTCTTTGGTGTTGATTTGTTTAAGTTCTTTACCCTTTTTGGATTTTAACCCCTTGTCAGAGCTATTTAAAAATATCTTCTCTCATTTCATTGGCTTTTCTATTGTTTGCTGGTAGTCTGTTTCACTATACAAAGACATTTAGTTTAATGGTGTTCCATTCATTTATTTTTGCCTTTATTTCTCTTGCTTTAGGGTCAAATGCATAAAATCCACTCTAACACCAAGGTTCATAAGTATAGTTATTCAAGTTTTTTTATGTAATTTCTTGTTTCTGGTCTTATATTTAGGTTTTTGATCCAGTTTGAGTTCATTTTTGCATATAGGAAATAACAGTAATCTATATCATTATTTTACATGTGGTTTCCAATTTCTCAGAACAATTGGAAGAGATTTTTTTTTCATTTTGTGTATTTGGCTCCTTTGTCAAAAATTATTTGCCCTTATACAAGTGGTTTTATTTCGGGGCTCTCAATTTGTCCATTGGTCATTGTGATTTATTGCGAATACTATGCTCTTTTATCGTGGCTCTGTGGTATAATTTGAAGTCAAGTAGTGTGATACTTCTGGCTTCATTTTCTTCTTTCACTTGGCATTGGTTATTCAGGATCTTTGTGATTGCATAAAAATCTGGTGATTTCTTGTTCTATTTCTTTTTTTTTAATTAATTTTATTTTTTTAATGGGGTGACATCAATAAATCAGGATACATATATTCAAAGATAACAAATCCAGGTTATCTTGTCGTTCAATTATGTTGCATACCCATCACCCAAAGTCAGATTGTCCTCTGTCACCTTCTATCTTGTTTTCTTTGTGCCCCTCCCCCTCCCCCTTTCCCTCTCCCATTCCCCCCCCTAACCACCACACTCTTATCAATGTCTCTTAGTTTCACTTTTATGTCCCACCTACGTATGGAATAATGCAGTTCCTGTTTTTTTCCGATTTATTTATTTCGCTTCGTATCATGTTATCAAGATCCCACCATTTTGCTGTAAATGTTCCGATGTCATCATTTCTTATGGCTGAGTAGTATTCCATAGTGTATATGTGCCACATCTTCTTTATCCAGTCATCTATTGATGGGCTTTTTGGTTGTTTCCATGTCCTGGCCACTGTGAACAATGCTGCAATAAACATGGGGCTGCATGTGTCTTTACGTATCAATGTTTCTGAGTTTTGGGGGAATATACCCAGTAGAGGGATTGCTGGGTCATAAGGTAGTTCTATTTTCAGTTTTTTGAGGAACCACCATACTTTCTTCCATAATGGTTGTACTACTTTACATTCCCACCAACAGTGTATGAGGGTTCCTTTTTCGCCACAGCCTCTCCAACATTTGCTATTACCTGTCTTGCTAATAACAGCTAATCGAACAGGTGTGAGGTGGTATCTCATTGCCGTTTTGATTTGCATTTCTCTAATAGCTAAAGAAGATGAGCATCTTTTAATATATCTGTTGGCCATTTGTATTTCTTCCTGGGAGAAGTGTCTGTTCATATCCTCTTCCCATTTTTTTATTGGATTCTTTGTTTCTTTGTTGTTGAGTTTTATGAGTTCTTTGTATATTTTGGATATTAGGCCCTTATCTGAGCTGTTGTTTGAAAATATCATTTCCCATTTAGTTGGCTTTCTGTTTATTTTGTTATCAGTTTCTCTTGCTGAGCAAAAACTTCTTAGTCTGATGTAGTCCCATTCATTAATTTTTGCCTTCACTTCTCTTGCCTTTGGAGTCAAATTCATAAAATGCTCTTTAAAACCCAGGTCCATGAGTTGAGTACCTATGTCTTCTTCTATGTACTTAATTGTTTCAGGTCTTATGTTTAGATCTTTGATCCATTTTGAGTTAATTTTTGTACAGGGGGAGAGACTGTAGTCCAGTTTCATTCTTTTGCATGTGGCTTTCCAGTTTTCCCAGCACCATTTATTGAAGAGGCTTTCTTTTCTCCATTGTGTGTTGTTGGCCCATTTATCAAAAATTATTTGACTATATATATGTGGTTTTATTTCTGGACTTTCTATTCTGTTCCATTGGTCTGAGTGTCTATTTTTCTGCCAATACCATGCTGTTTTGATTGTCGTGGCCCTATAATAGAGTTTGAAGTCAGGTATTGTAATGCCCCCAGCTTCATTCTTTTTCTTTAGGATTGCTTTGGCTATGCGGGTTTTTTATAGTTCCATATAAATCTGATGATTTTTTGCTCTATTTCTTTAAAAAACGTCATTGGAAGTTTGCTGGGAATTGCATTAAATTTGTATATTGCTTTGGGTAATATAGCCATCTTGATTATATTTATTCTTCCTAGCCAAGAACAAGGTATATTCTTCCATCTCATTATATCTTTTTCGATTTCCCTTAACAATGGTTTATAGTTTTCATTATATAAGTCCTTTACATTCTTTGTTATGTTTATTCCTAAGTATTTTATTTTTTTTTTGTTGCAATCGTGAAGGGGATTATTCTTTTGAGTTCGTTCTCAATTGTTTCATTGTTGGCATATAGAAAAGCTATTGACTTCTCTATGTTAATTTTGTATCCTGCGACCTTACTGTATTGGCTTATTGTTTCTAGTAGTCTTTTGTGGATTCTTTGGGGTTTTCGATGTATAGGATCATATCATCTGCAAAAAGTGATACCTTTACTTCTTCTTTTCCGATATGGATGCCTTTTATTTCTTTGTCTTGTCTGATTGCTCTGGCTAGAACCTCTAGTACCACATTAAATAAGAGTGGAGAGAGTGGACAACCCTGTCTTGTTCCTGATTTAAGGGGGAAAGCCTTCAGTTTAGTGCCATTTAATATGATGTTAGCTGATGGTTTATCATATATGGCCTTTATCATGTTGATATATTTTCCTTCTATACCCATTTTGTTGAGAGTCTTAAACATAAAATTGTGTTGTATTTTACCAAAAGCCTTTTCTGCGTCTATTGATAAGATCACGTGGTTTTTGTTCTTTGTTTTGTTGATATGGTGTATTACGTTAACCGTTTTACGTATGTTGAACCATCCTTGAGATTCTGGGATGAATCCCACTTGATCATGATGTATTATTTTTTTAATATGTTGTTGCATTCGATTAGCTAGTATTTTGTTTAGTATTTTAGCATCTGTATTCATTAGAGATATTGGTCTGTAGTTTTCTTTTTTTGTGCCATCCTTGCCTGGTTTTGGTATGAGGGTTATGTTGGCCTCATAAAATGTATTCGGAAGTACTGCTTCTTCTTCAATTTTTTGGAAGACTTTGAGTAGAATAGGAACCAAGTCTTCTTTGAATGTTTGATAAAATTCACTGGTATAGCCATCAGGGCCTGAACTTTTATTTTTGGGGAGGTTTTTAATGGTTTTTTCTATTTCTTCTCTACTGATAGGTCTGTTTAGGCTTTCTGCTTCCTCTTGACTCAGTCTAGGAAGGTTGTATTGTTCTAGGAATTTATCCATTTCTTCTAGGTTGTTGAATTTAGTGGCATAAAGTTTCTCATAGTATTCTACAATAATTCTTTGTATATCTACGGTGTCTGTGGTGATTTCTCCTCTTTCATTTTGGATTTTGTTTATATGAGTTCTTTCTCTTTTTTCCTTGGTAAGTCTTGCCAAGGGTTTGTCAATTTTGTTGATCTTTTCAAAGAAACAGCTCCTTGTTCTATTAATTTTTTCTATAGTTTTTCTGTTCTCTAATTCATTTATTTCTGCTCTGATTTTTATTATCTCCTTTCTTCGGCTGGTTTTGGGTTTTCTTTGTTCTTCTTTTTCTAGTTCCTTAAGGTGGGAAGTTAAGTGGTTCACTTGGGCTCTCTCTTGTTTGTTCATATATACCTGAAGTGATATGAACTTCCCTCTTATCACTGCTTTTGCTGCATCCCATAGATTCTGATATGTCGTATTGTCATTTTCATTAGTCTGTATATATCTTTTGATCTCTGCACTTATTTCTTCTTTGACCCATTCATTTTTTAAAAGTATGTTGTTTAGTTTCCACAATTTTGTGGGATTTTTTTCCTCTTTTTTGCAGTTGAATTGTAGTTTCAAGGCTTCATGATCAGAAAATATGCTTGGTACAACTTCAATTTTTCTGAATTTGCTAATGTTGTTTTTGTGGCCCAACATATGGTCAATTCTTGAGAATGATCCATGTACACTGGAGAAAAATGTATACTCAGTCACTTTGGGATGAAATGTCCTGTAGATGTCTGTCATATCCAGGTGCTCTAGTGTTTTCTTTAAGGCCACTATGTCTTTGTTTATTCTCTGTTTTTATGCCTGATCTAGAGTCATCAGCGGTGTATTGAGGTCTCTAATATGATTGTATTTTTGTAAGTTTTTGTTTTTAGATCAATAAGTAGCTTTCTTATATATTTTGGTGCTCCTTGGTTTGGTGCATATATATTAAGAATTGTTATGTCTTCTTGATTCAGTGTCCCCTTAGCCATTATTAAATGGCCATTTTTGTCTCTGAGTACTTTTGCTGTCTTGTAGTCAGCATTATCAGATATGAGTATTGCTATGCCTGCTTTTTTCTGGATGTTATTTGCTTGGGGTATTGTTTTCCAGCCTTTCACTTTGAAGTTGTTTTTATCCTTGTTACTTAGATGAGTTTCCTGTAGGCAGCATATAGTTGGATTTTCTTTTTTAATCCATTCTGCTACTCTGTGCCTTTTTATTGGTGAGTTTAATCCGTTTACATTTAGTGTAATTATTGACACTTGTGAGTTCCCTATTGCCATTTTATAGATGTCTTTCTGTTAGTTTTGTGTCTTGTTTGATCCTTCTCTTTCGTTTTTCTATCTTTTGTTTTTATTTGGTTTTATTCCATATATCTTTCCTCTGTTGCTATCTTTTTTATCTCATGTGCTTCTGTGGTGGTTTTTTCAATGGTGGTTACCTTTGAGTAATGAAAAAGGTCCCTACCCTGTTCATTGTAGCGAACTATTTTGTGAGTACTTTTGCACTCCATCATCCTTTGCTACCGTTAATCTCCATCTTCTCCCCCTCTTTCTTTTTGTTGTTGTCACAGTTTAAATTTGTTATTATTGTGTTCTTCTTGGAGCTTTTACTTGTGGCTCTGTTTTTTTTCTGTTCTTTGTATCTGATTGGAGAACCCCCTTTAGTAATTCCTGGAGTGGGGGTTTTCTGATGATAAATTCCCTCATCTTTTCTGTATCTGTGAATGTTTTTATTTCTCCTTCATATTTGAAGGATAGCTTTGATGGGTATAGTATTCGTGGCTGAAAGTTCCTCTCTTTCAGGACTTTAAAAATTGGGGTGCACTCTCTTCTAGCTTGTAGAGTTTCTGCTGAGAAATCTGATGATAATCTAATGGGCCTTCCTTTATATGTTGTATTCTTATTTTCCCTGGCTGCCTTGAGAATTTTTTCTTTGCTGTTGGTTTGTGTCAATTTCATTATGATATGCCTTGGAGTAGGTTTGTTGGGGTTAAGAAAACTCGGAGTTCTGTTTGCTTCTTGAACTTGAGGCTTTAGTTCTTTCCACAGGCTTGGGAAGTTCTCATCTACTATTTGTTTGAGTATGTTCTCCATTCCATTTTCTCTCTCTTCTCCCTCTGATATACCTATTATTCTTATGTTATTCTTTTTGATGGAGTCAGATAATTCTTGTAGGGCTATCTCATTTTTTTTAATTTTTGAGTCTCTTTCTTCTTCTCTCTGTTGTGCCTCAAGTTGCTTGTCTTCTATTTCACTAATCCTCTCTTCTATCTGACCTGTTCTATTAGCTAAGCTTGTTACTTCGTTTTTCAGCTCGTGAATTGAGTTTTTCATCTCTGTTTGATTTGTTTTTATAGTTTCAATTTCCTTGGAAATATAGTCTTTGTGTTCATTGAGTTGTTTTCTGAGCTCCCTAAATTGCCTTTCTGTGTTTTCTTGTATATCTCGGAGGATTTTTGGGATTTCTATTTTGAATTCTCTGTCATTTAGCTCCAAGGTTTCCAATATATTAAATTTTTTCTTCATAGATTTTTCCTCATCTAGCTGTGTTACCTCTCTTTCTTTTGTATCCATATTTGATTTTCTCTTCCTTAATGGCATCTGAGGGTGGTTTTGTTGATAGTATTAATGAAATTTAATAAAGAATAAGTTAAAAAAAATAAAAAATTGTAAAAAGTTGTTTTTTTAAAAAAAAATTAATAATGAAATAAAGAAAAATAAAATAAAATAAAAATTAAAAAAAAAAGGAAATTATTCTCTCCCTCTTTTTTTCCTCTCTTCTCCTCTCCCCTCTTTCTTGAGAAAATCTTGTGGTGAACTGTGAATTATAACAAACAATGCCTGTGATGGAGGGCCTGAATTGGGGAAAAGTAATAAAGGGGCAAAAAAAAAAAAGAAAAAATAAGGGGGTATGGACCCACAAAAAGCAAATAAGGAAAAAATTTGGGTCAAGAATAAAATAATTTGCTTTTAGGTGTTGGTTGTCTAACAGTTATGATGAGAGGAATAAGAGGAAAACAGAAAAATGGGGGGACAAATTAAAAAATTACTATTGTATTTAGTGGAACAAGAACTAGATAAAATGGAGAGCCAGGGATGGGAGCACTGCTAGTGAGTTAAAAAGGTGAAGTAAAAACTCCCCAAAATGCCACAAACATAAGTTTGAGTCCCAGATAAGATAATTTGTTTGTTATTGAGGTTTGAATGAGAGGAGATGTAAAGGAGAAAGGAAGAAACTAATATAGAGGGAGAAAAGAAAGAGAGAGAGAGAAAAAAAGAGGGAACCACTAAAAGAAGAAAAAAGAAAGGAGAGAGAGAGAGAAAGTTAAGGGTTTTGGAGTGCAACCCTCATAGAGAGAAAGGAAGAGGAGAGAAAAGATAATGGGAGATGTAACACTTATGGGTAGTGTAGTTCAAGGAGAGGAGAGAGTAAGACCGGCAGAGAGTTAATCGGCCAAATTGGAGGTGGAAAAAAAGTATCAAGAATGAAGATAAGAGAAACAAACAAACAAATATAATAAAATGGGATAGGTTATAAAGTCTGTGGATTATTCTTGATTTTGAGAGGTTATCTTCTTGCTTTTTATTTTCTCTCCCTCTTCCTGGTCGGTGACTCTGTACCCCGGGTTCTGCCCCTTTGGCACGCTCAGGTAGAGTTTTGCAGTTGATAAGTCTCTATGGCACTGTCATGTATTGTGCTTTAGTCTCATTGGCAGTCGAGGCTCATTAGCATTTATAGGCTCCGACAGTGAGAGAGTCCGTGTTCCTGGAGCCTTTCTCCTAGTCTTTCCTTCCTCAATTAGTAGCCTGATAATCCAGCTATGGGGTTGCTGCTGCCTCTGCCTGGATAGTAAGAGGCTCAAAGAGCTGGCAACTCCCCACTCTATTTCCACTCAGCACAGGGCTCTGGGTAAGGCTCAATCAGTCAGAGCTGCTAGCATAATCAGGCAGGCTTTCCACCCACTCAAAGACCTCTGGCTCTGCCACTCTGTCCGGTAACACAGGCGGGCGCTCACTTCCGGGGCACTTGGAGGAAACTCTCACTCACTATCTGCGCGCACAGACCAGGATACCCGGCCAGCAGTCTCACGCTCTGAGTGAAACCCTCAACCGCATGGAAAAGTTGCAGCGTTGGAATTGGCTCTCGCTCTGTCCCCATGCGCGGCTTTTGCAAGGCGCTAGGGCGGTCCGAGATTCCGCTTTGGCCCACACAAAGACTCCTGACTCTGCCCCTCTGTGCGATAACACGGGCGCGCACTGCCGAGGCATTCGGAGGAATCTCTTACTCCCTATCTGCATGCGCAGACCAGGATATGAGGCCGGCCGCGTTTCCCTCTGAGTGAAACCCCCACAAGCACGGAAAATTTCCACCGTTGGAATTAGTTCTCGCTCCCTCCCGTGCGCGACTTTCCCAGGGCGCTGGGGCTGCCCAGAGATTCTGCTTTTAGCCCACAGAAAGGCCTCTGACTCTGCCTCTCTGTGGGGTAAAACAGGCACCCACTCCCGGGGCTTAGGAAGAAATCTCTCACCCACTAACTGCGCACCGACCAGGAGATCGGGTAAAATGGCTGCCCCGCTTGTCTTTCTTTGTTTGGGTTTGGCGCGAGTGTTAGCTTGTATTGCCCGGGTTGCCACAGGATCAGTTTTTCCTCGGCTTGGATCTCCGTGCCACAGCCTGGTTCAGCCATTTGTGCCACGGCCTGGATCTATTCACCCCCTTTGCCCACCTCAGTTTCTATATTCACAGTTACCAGAGAAAGCCGCCCTGTTTAGGTTAGTGAGGAAGGCGGAGCATTTCTTACTCCCTATTTCCTTCGGGGTTTGGTTATATATTTAGCCAATTTTTCACTCGACCATACCTTCGGGTGTATTGCGAAGCATCTGGAGGCTCCAAGTATAGGTTTTTCTGTTTCTGGTTGAAGATCTTGTTGTGTTTTGGGGGAGATTTATCGGTATCGCTTCCTACCCCGCCATTACTCTGACGTCATCTCTGTTCTATTTCTTTTAAAAAATGACATTGGAATTTTAATGGGAATTACATTAAATCTGTATATTGCTTTTGGTAATATAGCCATTTCAACTATTTGATTCTTTCAATCCATGAATGTTGAGTATCTTTTCATTTCATTGCATATTTATTATTGTTTTTAATACAGCTTTACAGTTTTCAGTAAATAAGTTCTGCACATGCTTCCTTAAGTTTATTCTTAAATATTTTATTGTTTTTGTTGCAATTGTAAAGAAAAATTGAGTTTTTAAATTTTATTTTTTAAGGATTCATTGTTGGCATATAAGAAAGTAGCAGATTTTTTTTATATTCTGGTACTTTACAGTATTTATTGTTTCTAAGAGTTTTGGGGGGGTTTCTATATACAGAATCATGTCTTCTGCAAAAGTGAAATTTTACTTCTTCTTTTCTGATTTGGATGCATTTTATTCCCTTCATTGGCCTGATTGCTCTGTCTAGAACTGCCAAAATTATGTTGAATAAGAGTGGTAAGAGTAAACAACCTTGTTTTTTTCTGATTTTAGAGAAAAAGCTTTCAGTATTTTTCCAATGGAGTATATAATACTGGCTGAGGGTTTTCATATTTGATCTTTACTATGTTGAGATACTTTTCTTCTATATATAACTTATAGAGTTTTTCAATCATAAATAAATGTTGCATTTTATCAAATGCCTTTTCCTCATCTATTGATAGGATCATTTTTTTTTTTGCCCTGTATTTGGTTAACATGGTGTATTACATTGATTGATTTAGATGTGTTGAACCATTCTTATGCCCAGAAAAAAATCCCACTGAACTGTGATTTATTATTTTTCTAAGGTATTTTTATATTCAATTTGCTAGTTTTTGTTTAAGATTTTTGCATCTCTATTCATCAGAGATATTTGTCTGTAGCTTTATATTTTGTGTTTTTCTTGCCAAATGTTGGAATCAGGGTTATGTTGACCTCATAAAATGTGTTAAAAAGTATGGCTTTTACTTCAATTTTCAAGAAGGGTTTGAGAAAGACAGATACCAAATTTTCTTTGAACGCTTGTTAAAATTCACTAGTAAAGCCATCTGGTCATGAACTTTTATGTTGGGGATAATTTTTTGCATTTGTTTGAATTTCCTCACTGCTTATTGGTTTATTTAGGTTTTGCAATATCTTATGAGTAAGTCTAAGAAGGTTGTATAGTTCTAGGAAGATATCCATTTTTTATGAATCATTTATTTTGGTGGCATTTAGTCTCTCACAGTATTCTAGTATGATCCTTTGTATATCTACAATGTGTATAGTAAATTCTCTTTTATTTCTGATTATGTTTATATGAGTTGTTTCTCCTTTATCCTTAGAGAAACTAGTCAGGGGTGTTTCTATTTTTTTTAAGATGTAGTATTAGATTATTTATTTGGAATACCTCTTATTTCTTGATATAAGCCTGGAATGATATAAACTTCCCTCTTATTACTCCTATCATTGAATCTCAGAAGTTTTAATATGTTGTATTGTCATTCATATTTGTCTCTATATATCTTTCAAGGTTTTTTTTGTTTTTTCTTTGACATTGTCATTTTTTAATAGTATGTTGTTTAATTTGAACATATCTGTGGGTTTCTTTATTTGCGTTTTGCAGTTCTAATCTCAAAGCATTGTGGTCAGAGAATATGCTTGGTATAAGTTAAACCTTTTGAATTTGTTGAGGCTAGTTTTGTGACCCAACATATGATTGAGCTTTAAGAATGTCCAGTGTGCCTTGGAGAAGAATGTATGATCTAATGTTCTGTGATAAAAGGCTCTGTAAATGTCAGTTATGTCCATTTGGTCTAACATAAAATTTAAGGCCAATATTGTTTTATTGATTTTCTTTTTAGATAATTTATTTACATCTGTCATTGGAGTACTAAGCTTCCTAACTATGATTGTTTTTCTGTCTGTTTCTCCTTTTATTCTTGTGAGTACTTGCTTTACACATTTTGTTTCTCTATGATTCAGTGAAAATATACTAAGAAGTGTTATGTTTTTTTGCTTTTGTGTCTTCTTTATCATATAAAATATCTATAAAAAATCTGTACTCAAAAAAATTATAAGGTTATAAAGAAAAATTAAGGAAGATACCAAAAAGTGGAAAAATATATTGTTTTCATAATTAGAGAAAATTAATATTATTAGAATGTCCATACTACCCAAAGCAATCTAGAGATTATATTTAATTCTTATCAAGACATCAATGATATTCTTTGAGGACCTGAAACAAATATTCTAAAAATGGATATGGAACCACAAAATACCCAATAGCTACAGCAATCTTGAGAAAGAAGAATGAGGTTGGAGGAAGCATGCTACTTAATATTGAACTTTACGACAAGGCCATAGGAATCAAAACAAAAGAATACTCACATAAAAACAGACATATATCTTAATGGAACAGAACAGAGACCCCAGAAAAGAAGCCATGCCTTGATGGCCAATTAATTTTTCTTTTGATTCTGAGAATACATTTATTAAAGCTAGGGACAGTAAAACAGAGAGAGGCTAAGGACAGAAGAAACAACATGAGAGGGCCCAGACACAGCTGTTTTGCCCTCTAGAAATGTTATAGAAAAAAAATGTGTGTTGGCAGGGCTGCTTTGGCTCGCTGGAAGTAAATGTCACAGTGGCAGAAGTGAGCCAAGATAGTGCTATTATTGTCGTACTGACAAGTCAAAGAAAACAAAAACTGGAGAAAGGTTCAGGATGAAGTTCTGAGAGAGCCACTACTGAGGATGGAAGGGCTCAAAGGACTGACTGAATCAGTTTATAAAGTAAGAACCCACAACAATGCAGTTTCTTTATCTACTTCCTAGAACAACTTGCTGCACAAGTAAGGAATACAAGATATGTAAATGGTCAAGACAAATGGTCCCAAACTCCCCTTCATTACCCTCTCTTCCTGGAGACATTAGAGACATAGAGATACAGACAAAGGAAACAGGTGCCTTTCAAGTGAAAGCTGTAAAGGTATATAATACTTAAAAAAGCCAACTTTGAGGATCCAGTGTCTTGATGCATATTGGGCCACACTGCTTCACCAGCAAATAAATCCCCTTCCTCCAGGACATTGTCTGAGTGTGTTTGTCTTCCACGAGTTGCTTCCTTTGTCCCTGCAATAAAGTTTCTGCTGCACTGACTAAGAAGCATAGAGGAATAACTTCCACAATTGGTGAACTTTGGGTACCTCCATTGGTAAGCCCAAGAACCATCCTGTAGACATGGCCCACTGAGTGTGTCCTGGAGCTTTAACCTTATGGATGTTTCCTAAGGATGGAGCAGCAGGGTTTGGGGGGAGGCAGTCCCCTCTATCATCCCAGCAAGGATCAGACAATGCAGGAATGGGAGCTCAGAGGTATGCCTGAGTTACAGTAAGGCAAACCGAGCAAGCATAGCTAGCTAAGAGGTCCTGCCCCCATTGGGCAGGTGTAGGATTGATCACCCTCCAGAGGACAGGTTAGGAGGGTTGGGAGGCTATGTGAAAGAGAGTGAGTGTAGAGTAAATGAGACAGACATTGGAAGGTTCCAACTTCCTCCCACAAAGCCAAAGTTACTGTTGAGTCCCGAAGCACTAGTTCATATGGCACCTCATATGGCTCAGAGAAAGAATTGCATGCTGATGATTTATATCAGCCTACCATAAGCCAAGATGGTATGATATCTCCACAAGGATAGCTTCTGGTGAAGGAGGAAGTGAATGATGTCCCCACCAAATTCCCCCTATCATTTCCCCATTTTCTCCATATGGCATGACCATTGCCTATCATAGAAGGTGTGGGAGGTTCAAAGGGAAAATCCACTCCCCTGGCCAATAGGATCAAAAACTTTAAGAATGGGTTCTCAGAGGATTATGAAGTCACTATGTGGGCCCTGGCCGGTTGGCTCAGCGGTAGAGCATCGGCCTGGTGTGCGGGGGACCCAGGTTTGATTCCCAGCCAGGGCACATAGGAGAAGCGCCCATTTGCTTCTCCACCCCCCCTCCTTCCTCTCTGTCTCTCTCTTCCCCTCCCGCAGCCAAGGCTCCATTGGAGCAAAGATGGCCCGGGCGCTGGGGATGGCTCCTTGGCCTCTGCCCCAAGCGCTAGAGTGGCTCTGGTCTTGGCAGAGTGACGCCCTGGAGGGGCAGAGCATCGCCCCCTGGTGGGCAGAGCGTCCCCCCTGGTGGGCAAGCCTGGTGGATCCCGGTCGGGTGCATGCAGGAGTCTGTCTGACTGTCTCTCCCCATTTCCAGCTTCAGAAAAATACAAAAAAAAAAAAAAAGTCACTATGTGTCCAGCGAAATTGAGAACCTTGTGTGAACTGGAAGAGCCCATGTTTGGAGTTGGGTGGCCAGCATAAGGGAGCTTGGATAGGTCCATTGTGCAGAAAATGTGGCAGATAGTCATTGAAGATCCATGCGACCCCAACCAGTTTTCTTATATAAACACCTGGTATACACTGGTATCACACCCTTCCCCTTGGTTCAGAGGTCAGGCATCCACTGTACTAATAGCAAAAACAGGGAAGCATTCCACGCAACCCAAGAAGCAGCTACCGCCACTGGTACCAAAAATTTATCCTCTGTGAATCAGAAGAAGTAGTAGAAACCTTGACTCCTCTCCTTATGCATCAGCAAAGATTTACCTTTCCATACCTGGCCCTTCACCCAACCCAGAGACTGCCCACAGTCTCTGTTGGAACATAATCTACTAATCCAATTAAAGGCTACTATATCTATTGTTGACAAAGGCTGGCTAGACTTGTAGGTATCAAAGCCTAGGTTTGTTTTAACCCTAACCATTTTCAGAGAGGATGAGTGAGAAAATTTTGCCTCCAAACCTAGAAAACACCCAGTCAAAAGTTGACACAGAGATGGCCCAAAGTCTGTACTGAAGGCAATTCTCCTGTGTTGGGGACCAAAAGAGCCAACAGGGTTTTTGCAGTTTAGATTTTTGGGGGACAGAGGTATGGAGAACTGGCTGTAAGCTGACAGAATGCCCAACCCCCTCCACCTTACTTGCCTGATTAAGTTGCAAAATGCTAAGCCCTTCCCTACACCTCCATGTTAGCTGATACTCATCTTACCCCCTTATGTTCCCCAGAAAGTTGGAGGCAAGTTTCTTTTATCCTTTGTTTAGTAAAGTTAAGATGATATGTATGGTGGGGGTTTTCTGCACTTAGTAAAATTTTTGGGTTGCCTTGGAAATGTGATCAGAGATCTTATTGATTTGCTAATGGCCCACTGTGCCCTACAAATAAAGCAAGATGCGATTTTTGAGCATGGACTGTTTCTGCTATCAGCTTTGCAGAGCCCTCCCAATTTTATTCTTTAATTATTTAAGTGTATTTTTTTAATTCCGTGCCATTTCCCCTCAGGACCTGGAATTACTAGTCATGCTGGTTCATGACAAGTGGTGCTCGAACAGGGACCTAAGAAAGGGAAAACTAAACTGAAGGCAGGTGATGAAACTCCCCAAGTGTGTGCAGTAAGTAATATTCTTGAGTAGAGTTTTAGGGAAGACTATAATCGGGAGTAATAAATTATGGGACAGTTAAGGTCAAAAGTGAGGGACCTTTCTCTTTTTGTACAAATGTTTTCATCTGAAGAGAAGCTGTTGTTTGATCAGAATGAGCTAGAAACAGAGAGATGTATGTATGAGAAAACCTTGGAGTCCGAGGATGACTTGGAAGATAATAAAAATGTTGCAGCTAAGGCCGTTTTAATCATTGCGCCTCTGCAGTCCTCTGCTCCTCCATACCCTTATCGGGTTGCTTCCAGAGTCTCTAGCTCAGACCCTTGGAAATCCCCGTTCCAACAATCTTTAGACCAAGCTTGAGATAAAGTGGCCAAAACAGAGGAATTGAGCTAAATTAGACAAGGCGCTGATGAGCCATTTCAAGAATTTGTTTTATGACTGATTCAGGCAGTTGAAAGTACAGTAGTAGACAAAGAAGTAAAAAGGATTTTAGTAAAACAGTTAGTGTATGAAAATGCTAATTCTGTTTGCCAAGTTGCACTTTGGCCTCACTGCAAGAAGGGAGATACAGAGAACTATATCAGAATATGTGCTGATATTGGGACTTCATATATGAAAGGTTTTGCTATTGCCATAGCACTTAAGGAGAGACTTTCAGGATACTTTGATAAAAGGCAAAACAAACAAAAGAAGTAAAGTCAGGGAAGTACTTCTGCCCATGAATCCTGTTTCCAATATAGGGATTCAAAGTATTTTGCTAAAAATTGTCCTTCTCCCACTGGATATCAGTCTTGGCCTCTCCCTCAAGGGCAGCTAGCTCTTATGACTATGGACCTCTGTCCACTCTGGAGGAGAAGGAAACATTGGGTGAATGAATATAAATATACTGTCGAAGGGCAGGTAACTCAAGGAAATGTGTGGTAAGGTACTAAAGAATTGCAAAAAATTAATATTAATGTTTTAGGATAGTCAGGTTTCTTGCCCCCTCCTTTCTGTAGAGAATGAAGGGAGAGGAATGTGGGAGTTTTCTGGCTTACAGAGACATATTATATAAGAAACACCCTTTTGTTAAGAAGCTTAAAAGGCATTTTATAATTTAGGCTAAGTATACAGAGAGATTTTGTAAATATAATTTTTATATTTGTATGATTTATACCAGCTCAGGATGGCCGACAGCATTATATTGTAAATGGAAAGGTTTTGTACTATGTTTTAAATGAAAGTAGGAAAAAACTTAGACCCCATCACTTCTTCACAGGTGTGGGGAAGAAGGTGCGGGTGAAGGGAAGAAAGATTAAGCAGCCCTTTCTTCTCCTTCATTCTTTCTCCTTAATGGGTGATTTAGAAACGCTTACATCATGTAAGCCCCCCTCCCCAACCTGAAATCATGTGATTAATGTATGTACCTGTAAAACAAAGAGATTGCAGATAAACACTAAAAGATTTGGGAAAGTCTTTTAATATGTAAAACAACATTTTTCTCTATTGTGTTGCCTTATAAGTTTTAATATATAGGAAAGTTTTTTATAGATCCTATAGACAGATGTTATCAGCTTGATAATGATTATGTCATGTCCCCCTCTTTTTCCCACCAACCTGTTTGTGATCAAGTGTATATAACCAGCCTCAGAGCTATATTCAAGATAGCACAATTTGGGTCAGCTATACCCCGATTTGTCATATGCAGCTGGCTTATTAATAAATCACCTCCTATTAATAAAACTCCTAAAAATTCATTTGGACTTGGTGTCTCTACATAAACCTGGCAGAACAGTACTTTACAACAAATAGACAATGGAGCCTTCCCCATGCGCATCAACTAAGTTTGCCGCTCAGCTAAAATTAAGTTAAAGAAATCTCAGCATAACACTGGGAAAATTTTTTTTTCATTTTCTGTTGCATGAGGTCTTAGGACTTTTTCTATATATTTCTGTTTCATTGATTCCAAATCTGAAATCCATTTTTTGGTACATGCTTTAGTTTTTATGCAATTTTTATTTCTTTTTGTTACAGTTAATGGCATGCATTGGTTTTTAAATTGAAGTTAAAGGGCAACAACTCTTGGATTAAACATAACCAAAAGGCAATTAATGTTTTACAAACATCACTTTTACATAATTAAAGTTGTTTTTAAGTGTAAAAAATTATCTGATAAAAACACCCTCTTATTTTGTTTTAAGATTGAATCATGACTTCTTTGAATAGGCATAAATGTAAAAATAGTCCTGACACCTTCTGTTATATATGTGGCTGTTACACACTTCAACGTCAAAGGCATAATATTTCATCATTTGTGACACGTGCATATATTGGCTATTTTCAAGTTCCCCTTGGCAATCAAGATAAGAATTGGGCTCCTCATATTGTGTGTCATAATGATGAAGAAATGCTTTGTGACTGGACAAAAGGAAAATGCAAAGGAATGCCTTTGGTATTCCCATGGTTTGGCATGAACCTAAGGACCACAGAAGTGACTGTTATTTCTGTCTGATCCATTCAAAGGGCATCAGCAAGAAAAAATGGCATATGATCACATATCCTAATATTCCTTCAGCAATACAACCTATCCCACACTCTGAGACACTCCCGGTTCCAGATTTCAGTGGTTTTATTTCTTCTAACGACAAAGAAAGTGAATATGGTGATCAAGTGTATTTTGATAATATACATGAGGAAATAGTTGTAGAATCGAAAGGGTCTTCTTCTGATGCCAAGCAGTCATTAACCCCTCAGCAGTTTAGCCAACCTGAATTGAATGACTTAGTAAGGGATTTGGGCCTATCAAAGAAAGCAGCTGAGTTATTAGCTTCCAGCCTTCAAGAAAAGAATGTACTTTACCAGTCAGCTAAAGTATCCCATTTCAGGAAGCATGAAAAAATTTTTGTGGACTTTCTTTCCAAAGACAAACACTTTGTTTACTGTCATATCAATAGTCTTCTCAGCCAGCGAGGTGTTACCACTTATAGTCCAACAGAATGGTGGCTATTTCTTGACAGCTCTAAATGTGTTCTCCTACACAATGGTAATGTTTATGCAGTGGTTCCAAATGCTTATTGAACTCATCTGCAAAAAGATTATAATGACATAAAAATTGTCCTTGACTTACTGAAGTTTGAGGAGCATAACTGGATCATTTGTGGGGATTTAAAATGCTAAGACAAAAGAAAGGTTTCACAAAGCATCCTTGCTTTCTGTGTTTGTGGGACAGCTGAGCTCAGGAGAAACAGAAGGAGTGGACACAGAAGGAGTGGCTGAAACGTGAAGCTCTGGAAGTAGGGATGCAAAATATTGTGAATGAACCTGTAGTTAATCAAGACAGGATCATTTTCCCCCTTATTTAACATCAAACTTGGCTTAATGAAGCAGTTTATTCAGGCTTTGAATAAAGAAAGTGAATGCTTTCAATATATAAATATTATTTCTGCTTTTCCTGCCTTGTCTTTCGAGAAGATAAAAGCAGGTGTATTCGATGGACCTCAAATTCAAACTTCCATATGTGATAAAGAATTTACCAGGAAGATGAATAAGGAGGAGAAAGCAGCATGGCAGTCTTTTGTGGCAGTTACAAAGAACTTCCTTGGCAACAAAAAAGCAAAAACTATGAAATTCTGGTTCAAAGGATGCTGTTGGCTTTCTGTGACATTGAATGTAACATGAACATTAAGATTCACTTTCTGAACAGTCACCTTGATAAGTTTCCTGAAAATCTTGGAGCTCTTAGTGATGAGCAGGAAGAATGCTTTCATCAAGATCTGAAGACGATGGAAGAGCATTATCAGGGGCGATGGGTCAGAAATATGATGGCAGACTTCTGCTGGAGCATCAAACAAGATTGTCCTCAAGAAGTACACAAATGCAAGAGCTACAAACAAACATTTTTGCCTGAATAAAATTTAAATAAGTTTTGCACTAATTTTATGATTAAAATAAGTGTTTTAATATGTTCTATTTTGAAATTGTAGACAAATTATTATGCAACCATATCTTTTAGTGTATTCGTGTATTTATTACATTATATAAATTATTATATTTTCACAAAGATGATGCCCAAGAAGACCTTCTACTTCATTATGTTAAACTAAATGTTGAAAATTTTACAATAAGATGAAAACCTAAAGTCTTGAATTTCAAAAAAACCTGTAGTTTACAGAGAAAAGCTAATGTCAGATTTGAAATCAGCACACTCGAATTAGGTAAGAACAAGTGTTTTTGTGAATGCAACAAATATTTTGTTCCCCAGTCAATCTGAACTGCCATTTTCAGCAGCTATTAGAATATGAGAATTAATAGACTACTCAGGTGGTAGTAAAGTTATAGCTTTTCTTATTATTGTCTAATCATCTTTAATGTTTAGGTACAATCCTCTGAACTATCATTTTGTTTCTTTCTTATTCTTTGCCTGGAAATCGGGGCAAGGGACACCTGTTTGGATCTGGCTATGCAAAATTTTTTGCAGCCACCTGAGATTTTTCTCAAAAGAATTTTGTTTAACCTCATTTATCTTTTGTTTCCCTCTCAAAAAATGAAGTACTGTGTTTCTCTCTGGTTGGTCTGGATCGTCTGATTTTGTTTGTGCTTAGTCTTTGTTTAATATTGTCTAAAATGTGTCTGTTTTTAAAGCCTGAATTAAATTATTTCATGCAAAAATTGGAAATGCTGGCAGTAATATTGAAAAAATAAAGTGATTTTATCCCTACATTTTTTTAATTAGAATTTGTAAAGAGCACTCATTTAAATTTAAATAAAATAGAATGTGGATCCTAAAGACTTGCTAATTTGGTTAAGCTGATGCATCTGTTATTACTAAGCAACACTGAATACTCACTCATGAAACAGTCACCAAGCTTCTGCAAGCTTGCAAGCTACAGGCTTGGGGCAGGGTGGATTTTCCATAACAAAGGTGTAACTTTTTTTTAAAAAAATGGGAATATAATGAAAGTCATACCAGATTTTTTTCCACTCTTAATATGCTCTCTAAATTTTCTGTTAATTAATAGGGTAGAAATGTTTTGAAGAACATGGGAGTGTTACTTAGAAAAACATTTACTATATTTTGTCATACTTTTGGAATTAACCTGACAACAGATATTTCCTTACAATCCTCAAGGTCAAGGCATTATAAAGTGTACCCAGCAAATGCTTAAAGGTCAGTTATAAAATATAAAAAGGGGGAGTCATACCCTGGAACTCCTGCAAATCTTTCTTATCATGCTTTTTACTTTAAAAATATTTTGAATGCTGATGTACAGGGCCATTCAGCAACCGAGAGACTCTGGAATCCTTCAAGGAAAACCTTCCCTGAAGTGCAATGGAAGGATCCACTCACAGGAATCTAGCAAGGACCAGACCCTGTTTTTTCTGGGGCCGGGGATATGTGTGTTCTTCTCCTGAAGGTCCTCGGTGGGTTCCTGAACGTTTGGTGAGAGACACCATGAGCCAGAATGAGAGACTCACTTCATAAGAGCAATTGTATTTACTATGATCTTATCCTTTTCTCTGTCAAACCTGTTCCATCTATCAAATTCTCTTAGCACACTCCAAACCTCTTTCTCCTGCAAATTCCTACCCTCCTTTATTTGATCCAGCTAATAATGCTGTCCTGTCCTTTTTCAGTCAGCTCCAGATATACAGAAAACACTCATATAAGCAAAGGAGGATCCTCAAAGCCCTCAGCAAAATCTTCTGAGCATGGCTTTTAAGGTCTATAATGACTGAGAGAAATAGGAAAAGGCAGACAGAGCCCAAAGAGATCAGGCAAAATACCAGCTCTTGGCATACACCCTTAAAGACTCCAACACCCCTAAGGGGCCTCATAAAATTCCATCAGGGTCATGCTTCAAGAGTGGAAAGGAAAGTCATTGGACTAAAGCCTGCCTGGCTTTTTGGCCCCTGCCAAGGCCATGCCCTTTCTTTGGGAAAAAGGGACACTGGAAGGAAAGCTGCCCCCTTGCTCCTCTAAGGGAGAGTTCAGTCTCTTCCAGCCTGCTCCAGCCACCTCTGACCTAACCTTGCCCAACATAGTGGGACTTGCCACTGAAGACTGAAGGTTGGGCCATCGGCCACATCTCACGTCACTGTGAGTGAGCCTAGCGTAATCATCCAAGTAGCAGGTAAGCCGATCTCATTTCTTATAGACACAAGGGCCGCTTACTCTGCCTTCCTTGCATATTCGGGTTATGCTCATCCCTCAAAGATCTCTGTAGTGGGTATTGATGGTCTTATTTTTCTGCCTTGTATAATATATAGTGTCTTCTTTACACACATTTTTCTGCTCCTGCCTCAGTGCTCCATGCTTATTTTAGGCTGAGACCTACTCCAAATACAGAACCTCTATCTCTCTATCCTTTTTGCCCACTTCTGTTATGAATTTACCTCTACCACCCAGCATAGTGTATCCCAAGGTTCTCCTCACCACCCCATAGCTGCAAAGATCCAGGGAAAGGCCCCCTTGTTTCATCTCTCCAGGTTAAAGAGAACAGATGTTCCATCTCCATAAATGCTGCAAATGGCCCTTCCAGTCTACCTGAATCATTGCCTAAAATCTAGTATTGACATTAAGCTTGAGACAAAAGCTTAATATGCTAAAAGCAGTGGTCACTGGGACTTGGATACTAGCTGCAGAGTATGGAAGTGTGACAACAATTCCAGTGCCATGCAGACATTTCCTAAATGTGTGTGACTCCTGCTCCTTGGGACAGTTCTCAGACTGAAGTGGGGTTGAGTTGCATTTACAAATAATGTGGGAAGTGCTGGTGTCAACATGGATTTGGTGAAATTACATCAACAAGTTGAGGACATTCAAAACTGCAAAGATTTTAAAGTGGATTACAAATATTAGCTGACACCAACCCAAGAAGACTTAGAAATAACACAAGTAAAACTAGAGGCAGACAACACCAAGCCTAGACTCAACCAGCTCTACAAAGAAAAGACCCAGACACCTAGACACAATGAGAAGACAAAGAAGTGCAATCCAACTGAAACCACAAGAGAGACCTTCAGGAGATGAACTGAGTGATATGGAAATAATCAAACTTCTGGATGCGATGTTTAAAATAATGATCGTAAGGATGCTTAGGGATCTTAGAACAACAATGGATGGTCATCACGAACACCTAAATAAAGAAATAGCAAATATAAAAAAGGATACTAAAATATTAAAAAAGAATCAGTCAGAGATGACAAATACAATATCAGAAATGAAGACCACAATGGAAGGAATTAAAAACAGGATGGATACAGCTGAGGATTGAATCAGCGAGTTGGAGGACAACTGGAATGAAGGCATGAAAGCAGAGAAGAAAAAAGAAAAGATACTCAAAAAGTCTGAGGAAACTTTTAGAGAGCTCTGTGACAACATAAAGAGAAATAACATCCGCATAATGGGGGTTCCTGAAGAAGAAGAGAAAGAACAAGGGATAGAGACTTTGTTCAATCATATCATAGCTGAAAACTTCCCTAAATTAATGCAGGAGAAACTTTCACAAATTCAAGAAGCACAGAGAACTCCACTAAAAAGAAACCCAAAGAAACATATACCAAGATACATCATAATTAAAATACCAAAGCTAAGTGATAAAGAGAAAATATTAAAAGCTGTGAGAGAAAAAAAAGGCTATCACCTACAAAGGACCCCCCATAAGGATGAAATCAGACTTCTCAACAGAAACACTTAAGCCAGAAGGAATGGCAAGAAATATTCAAAGTAATGCAGAATAAGAACCTACAACCAAGACTACTTTATCGAGCAAGGCTACCACTTAAAATTGAAGGAGAAATAAAAAGTTTCCCAGACAAAAAAAACTCAAGGAATTCACTATAACCAAACCAATGCTGCAGGAAATGATAAGGAGCATGGAGTAAACAAATCAAAGTGGGAAAAGAATATAGCAAAAGAGGAATACAGCTTTAAAGAATAAAATGGCAATAAACAACTACATGTCAATAATAACTCTAAATGTAAATGGATTAAATGATCCAATCAAAAGACATAGGGTAGCTGCATAGATAAGAAAACAGGACCCGTACATATGCTGTATTCAAGAGACACACCTTAAAACAAAAGATGCACATAGGTTGAAGGTAAAAGGTTGGAAAAAAAAAAACATTTCATGCAAATGGAAATGAAAAAAAAGCTGGGGTAGCAATACTTATATTGGACAAAATGGACTTTAAAACAAAGAATATAGTAAGAGATAAAGAAGGCTACTACATAATGATAAAGGGAGCAATCCAACAGGAAGATATAACTATTATAAATATCTAGGCACCTAATATAGGAGCACCTAAATATATAAAGCAGATTTTGATGGATATAAAGAGCGAGATCAACAGCAACACTATAATAGCAGGGGATTTTAATACCCCACTAACATCACTAGATAGATCCTCAAGAAAGAAAATTAACAAAGAAACAGCAGACTTAAAGGACACACTAGATCAACCTGATTTAATAGATATCTACAGAACATTTCACCCTAAAGCAGCAGAATATACATTCTCTTCAAGTGCTCATGGTACATTCTATAGGATAGACCACATGTTAGGGCACAAAAGTGGTCTCAACAAATTTAAGAATATTGAAATCATATCAAACACTTTCTTTGATCACAATGGCATGAAACTAGAAATCAACCACAACAGAAAAGCTCAAAAATTCTCAAACACACGGAAACTAAATAGCAGTTTGTTAAATAACGAATCGATTAAGAATGAGATCAAAGAAGAAATAAAAAAATTCCTAGAAACTAATAATAACAAGCATACAACAACTCAAAATTTATGGTACACAGCAAAAGCAGTACTGAGAGGAAAGTTCATAGCACTACAGGCACACTTTAAGAAGCTAGAAAAAGCTCAAAGAAACAACTTAACCCTGCATCTAAAAGAACTAGAAAAAGAACAGCAAGTACAGCCTAAATGTAATAGAAGGAAAGAAATAATAAAGATCACAGGAGAAATAAATGACATAGAGACTAAAGAAACAATACAGAAGATCAATGAAACTAGGAGCTGGTTCTTTGAAAAGGTAAACAAGATTGATGAAACTTTAACTAGACTCACCAAGAAAAAGAGAGAGAGGACTCAAATAAGTAAAATTAGAAATGAGAGTGGAGAAATAACAACTGACACAACAGAAATACAAAGGATTGTAAGAAAATACTATGAAGAACTGTATGCCAAAAAACTAGACAACCTAAATAAAATGGACAAATTCCTTGAAACATACAATCTTCCAAAAATCAGTCTGGAAGAATCAGAAAACCTAAACAAATCGATTACACCAAATGAGAACAAAACAGTTATCAAAAAACTTCCAACAAAGAAAAGTCCTGGGCCAGATGGCTTCACAAGTGAATTCTACCAACTATTCAAAGAAGAACTAACTCCTATCCTTCTCAAGCTATTTCAAAAAATTCAAGAGGAAGGAAGACTTCCAAGCTTTTTTTATGAGGCAAGCATAATTCTGATTCCAAAACCAGGCAAGACAGCACAACACAAAGAAAGAAAATTATAGGCCACTATCCCTGATGAATATAAATAGATGCTAAAATCCTCAACAAAATATTAGCAAACCAGATCCAACAATATATGGAAAAAATCATATACCATGATAAAGTTGGATTTATTCTGGGGAGGCAAGGCTGGTACAATATTTACAAATCTATCAATGTTCTTCATCACATAAATGAAAGGAAGGAGAAAAACGACATGATAATTTCAATAGATGCAGAAAAAGCATTTAATAAAACCCAGCACCCATTCATGATCAAAACTCTCAGCAAAGTGGGAATACAGGGAACATACCTCAACATGATAAAAGCCATCTATGAGAAACCCACAGCCAACATCATATTCAATGGGCAAAAATTAAAAGCAATCCCCTTAAGATCAGGAACAAGGCAGGAGTGCCCCCTTTCACCACCCTTACTCAACATAGTCCTGGAAGTCCAAGCCACAGCAATCAGACAAGAAGAAGAAATAAAAGGCATTCAAGTTGGAAAAGAAGAAGTAATGCTATCATTATTTGCAGATGATATGATATTGTATATAGAAATTCCTAAAGTCTCAGTCAAAAAACTACTGGACCTGATAAATGAATTCAGCAAGGTGGCAGGATATAAAATAAATACTCAGAAATCAGAGGCATTTTTATACACCAACAATGAACAGTCAGAAAGAGAAATTAAGGAAACAATCCCCTTCACTATTACAACCAAAAAAATAAAGTACATAGGAGTACATTTAACCAAGGAGACTAAAGACTTGTACTCAGAAAATTATAAAACATTGATAAAAGAAATCAAGGAAGATACAAACAAGTGGAAGCATATACCATGCTCATGGTTAGGAAGAATAAACATCATTAAAATGTCTATATTACCCAAAGTAATTTATAAATTCAATGCAATACCAATTAAAATACCAGTGACATACTTTAAAGATATAGATCACATATTCCAAAAATTTATATGGAACCAAAAGAGAATATGAATAGCCTCAGCAATCTTAAAAAAGAAGAATAAAGGGGGAGGTATCACACTTTCTCATATCAAGCTATACTACAAGGCCATTGTACTCAAAACAGCCTGGTACTGGCATAAGAACAGGCACATAGACCAATGGAACAAAACAGAGAACCCAGAAATAAACCCACAGCTCTATGGACAACTGATATTTGACAAAGGAGGTAAGGAAATACAATAGAGTAAAGACAGCCTCTTCAACAAATGGTGTTGGGAAAATTGGACAGCAACCTGCAAAAAAATGAAACTAGACCACCAACTTACACCATTCACAAAAATAAACTCAAAATGGATAAAAGACTTAAATGTAAGGCGTGAAACCATAAGCATCTTAGAAGAAAACATAGGCAGTAAGCTCTCTGACATCTCTTGCAGCAATATATTTGCTGATTTATCTCCACGGGCAAGGGAAATAAAAGACAGGATAAACAAATGAGACTATATCAAACTAAAAAGCTTTTGCACAGCTAAAGACAATAAGAACAGAATAAAAAGACAAACTACACAATGGGAGAATATATTTGACAGTATGTCTGATAAGGGGTTAATAACCAAAATTTATAAAGAACTTGTAAATCTCAACACCAGAAAGACAAACAATCTAAACAAAAAATGGGCAAAGGAAATGAATAGACACTTCTCCAAAGAGGATATACAGATGGCCAATAGGCATATGAAATAATGCTCAACATCACTGATGATTAGAGAAGTGCAAATTAAAACCACAATGAGATATCACCTCACACCATTCAGAATGGCGCTCATCAACAAAACAACACAGAATAAGTGCTGGCGAGGATGTGGAGAAAAGGGAACCCTCCTCAATTGCTGGTGGGAACGCAGACTGGTGCAGCCTCTGTGGAAAACAGTATGGAGATTCCTCAAAAAATTGAAAATCGAACTGCCTTTTGATCCAGCCATCCCACTTTTAGGAATATACCCCAAGGACACCATAGAACTGTTCCAAAAGGAAAAATGCACCCCCATGTTTATAGCAGCATTGTTGACAATAGCGAAGATCTGGAAACAGCCCAAGTGTCCGTCAGAGGACGAGTGGATTAAAAAGCCTTGGTACATATATACTATGGAATACTACTCAGCCATAAGAAATGATGACATCGGATCATTTACAATAACATGGATGGACCTTGATAACATTATACGGAGTGAAATAAGTAAATCAGAAAAAAACTAAGAACTATATCAACCCATGCATAGATAGGACATAAAAATGAGACTCAGAGACATGGACAAGAATGTGATGGTAACAGGGAGTGGGGTGGAGGGGTGGGGAGGGGGTGAGGAAGGAGAGGGAGGGAGTGGGGGGAGGGGAGGGGCACAAAGAAAACCAGATAGAAGGTTACAGAGAACGATTTGACTTGGAGTGAGAAGTATGCAGCATAATCAAAGGTCAAAATAATCTGGAGATGTTTTCTCGGAACATATGTACCCTGATTTATCAATGTCACTGCATTAAAAATTAATAAAAATAAGATAAAAAAACTGCAAAGATTTTATTTTAGATTCTGTTATATTAGCTTTGCTTGTATAAGAATTTGCTTGATAATCTAAAACGCTTTAATCCCTTCATTGTAGTAAGACACTTGTTTTGGTATCTATTAGTATTGGCTATTTAATTATGTGTTTATTTTTTATTTTTCCAGTCTGCCTCAAAATTGAAACATGGGAAATCAGATGAGTATGAATCACAGCACATGAATTGAAGTTAAAAAATAGAAAAGGGGGATATGTTGGGGACCCAAAAAACCAACAGGGTTTTTGCAGTTTAGATTTTTTGGGGACAGAGGTATGGGGAACTGGCTGTAAGTTGACAGTCTGCCCAACCCCCCACCTCACTTGCCTGATTAAGTTGCAAAAGGCTAAGCCCTTCCCCACACCTCCATGTTAGCTGACACTCATGCTACCCCCTAGGTTCCCAGAAAGACTAGAGGCAAGTTTCTTCCATCTTTTGTTTAGTAAAGTTAAGATGTAATGTATGGGGGGTTTCTGCATTCAGTAAAAATTCTTGGGTTGCCTTGGAAACGTGATCAGAGATCTCATTGATTTGCCAATGGCCTACTGTGCCCTATAAAGAAAGCAAGATGCAATTTTTGGGTGTGGACTCTTTCTGCTATCAGCTTTGCAGAGCCTTCTTAAACCCATTCTTTAATTCTTTAAATATATTATCTTAATTCCTCGCTGTACCCTCTCAGGACCTGGAATTACTAGTTGCGCTGGTTTGCAACACTCCTCAGCTGGTGATAATCTAACTGCACCTGAGAATAGAGTTAAAGCCTGGGGCCCTGCCTGTCAACCAGAGACAATACCCAATTCCTTAAGAGGCCTTGGAAGCAATCCAAGTATATTTGCAAAGGCTCAAGGAACATGACATTATCATCTCATGCCAGTTGCCCTGAAACACTCTCTTACTCCCTGACAGGAAACCAGGAACCAATGATTACCAACCAGTCCAAGAAATAAAAGCAGTAAACCATACAGCAGTAACTCTGCATCCAACAGTACCAAATGCTACACACCCCTAAGCCTTCTGCCTCCTCAAGCTTCTTGGTTGACATGCTTGGATTTAAATGATACCTTTTTTAGTATAAGATTAGCTCCTGAGAGCTGTGAACTGTTTGCTTTCCAGTAGGAAGAGCCATCTACAGAAGCAAAAGTAAAGCACACCTGTACCCGACGTCCACAAGGATTCAAGAACTCCCCCACCATCTTTGAGGAAGCTCTTGCTTGTGACATCCAGCTGTTTCAACACAAGACATTGGAAGCATCCTCCTTCAGTATGTAGATGACTTGTTGCTGGACCACAAGACTGCAAGGATGTGCTCAAGGAATGAATGAGCTTTTATATCATCTAGAAAAAAAATAGATATAATGTCTCCAAGAAAAAGGGCCAGATCTGTCAGAGGCAAGTACCTGAAATTCATTCTGCAGCAGTGAGAGAGAAGGCTAGGGGTGAATCAGAAGCAAGTCATTCAAAACATCCTGATCCCCACCACTAGGAGACAGGTCAGAGAGTTCCTGGGTCCAGTAGGATTCTGCCATTTGTGGGTCCCCAATTTTGAAGTACTGGCAAAAAACACTCTATGAGATCACAAAGGAGAGAGAAAAGGAACCCCTGGAGTGGGGGCATGATCAGAACTGTGTTTCGCAGACTTTCAAAAAGGAATTGCAAGTTGCCCCAGAACTAGGCCTTCTTGATCTAAGCAAAATCTTTTATATTGCATGTCTCTGTGTTAATTCAGAACCTAGGGTCATGGCCTAGATCAGTTGTTTACCTTTCCAAACAAATAGATGGGGTCGCTAACAGCTGGGTCCCATGTTTAACAACATTGGAAGCTATGTTAGTACAAGAGGCAAAAAAATTAACTTTAGGAAAAGACTTAAAGGTGCAAGTGCCACATGCTGTAGTTACTGTGATGAATGTCCAAGGACATCATTGACTCACCGTTCCTGTCTCACTAAATACCATATCTTACTATGTGAAAACCCAAGACTGGTAATAGAAGTGTGTACCACTTTAAATCAAGTTACGCTATTTCCGGTGCAGGAGGAAGAACCATGGCACAATTGCCTGGAGGTGTTTGATTCAGTGTATTCAAGCTGGCAGGACTTGCTAGACCGACCAGCCCATGAGAGACCCAGATAGGAAGCGTTATGTAGACAGAAGCAGCTCTGTCAACTTAAAGGGAGAAAGGCAGGTGGGGAATGCAGTGGTAACTCTGACAGAGACTGTGGAAGAGCAGCCTCTTCCCCAAGGCACCTCTACTCAATAAGCAAAACTGATTGCCCTGACTCAAGTCTTGGAGCTTAGTGAAGAAAAAGGAGCAAACATCTTTACTGACTTCCATTTTGCCTTTCTTACTCTCTGAGTACATGAGTCAATACTAAACAAATGGAATTAAATCAAACTAAAAAGTTTTTGCATAGCAATGAAAACTGTCAACAAATGAAAATAAAATACACGAACTCAAAAGACATTTTCACTAATGATAATCTGATAAGGAGGCATATTAAAAATTTATAAAGAACTTATATAACTCAACACCAAAAAAAAAATCTAATTAAAAAATAGGCAAACAACCTGAATGCACATTTCTCTAAAAAAGACATATAAATGGTCACTAGACATATAAAACAATGCTCAACATCACTAAGCATTGGAAAAATGTATAATAAATTAAAACCACAATGAGATATCCCCTTCCACCTGTCAGAATGGCTCTCATCAAAAAAATCAACAAAAAGCAAGTGTTGGTGAGAATGTGGAGAAAGAAAACTGTGTACTCTTGGTTCAACCACTGAGGAAAGCAGTATGAAGTTTCTTTAAAATCTTAAAAATAAGATGGCCTTATGACCCAGTGATTTTACTTCTAGAAATATCACAAAAGAAAACAGAAACACTAATCTGAAATTATATATGCACCCTATGTTCACTGCAGTGTTATTTACAATGGCTAAGATTTAGAAGCAGACCATCAGTAAACGAGGGGATTAAAAACCTGTGTTACATGGCCCTGGCCGATTGGCTCAGCGGTAGAGCATCGGCCTGGCGTGCAGGAGACCCTGGGTTCGATTCCCAGCCAGGGCACACAGGAGAAGCACCCATCTGTTTCTCCACCCTTCCCCCTCTCCTTCCTCTCTGTCTCTCTCTTCCCCTCCCAGAGCCGAGGCTCCATTGGAGCAAAGATGGCCCGGGCGCTGGGGATGGCTCTGTGGCCTCTGCCTCAGGCGCTAGAATGGCTCTGGATGCAACAGAGCAACGCCCCAGAGGGGCAGAGCATCGCCCCCTGGTGGGCATGCTGGGTGGATCCCGGTCCAGTGCATGCAGGAGTCTGTCTGACTGCCTCCCTGTTTCCAGCTTCGGGAAAATGAAAAAAACAAAATTAAAAAACAAAAAAAAACAAAAAAAAACCCCTGTGTTACATTTACACAATGGAATCTACTCAGCCATAAAAAGGAAAAAATCTTACCTTTTGTGACAGCATGGATAAACCTGGAGAATGTTACGCTAACTGTAATAAGCCAATCAGGGAAAAACAAATACCATATGATCTCACTTATATGTAAAATCTAATGAACAATATAAGCAAACAAATAAAAAAAAGAATCATAGATACAGGAAATGAACTGAGAATTGTCTGAGGGGTGAAGGTTTTGGGAGGGGAGCCAGGGTGAAAAAGGTGCAGGAAATAAGCAGAAAAATAAAACCAGAAAACAAACTGATAGACAAAATAATATGTTATCTCTGACTTAGTCTGAAGCTATACATAGCACATCTCCCAAAGTTCTGCTTGGCTCATTAAAATTTGTTACTCAAACTTGCAAAGGTCAAGAGCTACTGAAAAGAAGGTCATGTACTAGTAGTATATGCAATTTTTCTTTTCAACAATTGCTAAGGCATAAGATAATATTACTTGAATAATAAATAATAACTAATAAGGAAGTATTTAGCTTATTAATTTTAGAATTTGGGTCTGCAGCACTTTAGTCAACGCAAATGTTTAAATATTTTCCCTTTGGGGCCTCGGCCCAGTATCACATCATCCTGATAAACCAAGCTTGCAAGTTCAATCCCTGGTCAGGGCCCATGTATAAATCAACCAAAGAATGCATAAATAAATAAAACAACAACATACTTAATGTTTCTGTTTCTCTCTCTATCTCTTGTCCTTTCTTTCTTTAAAATCAATTTAAAAGTGTTGGGAGAACTAAAAACATTAAAAACATGAAGAAAATCAGTGCTTTGCCTTTTGTAAATGGTCACCAACACACACCACAGAAATGTAGGTCTAGGGCAATGAGACAAGGGAATAAAATGAGTAGAGGAGCCATTGAGAATGCGGAGAAGAGGTAAAGGCAAAGAGCAAGAAAAGACAAGACCATGCTGAGGAAGACTGAATCATATGGATGAACCAAAAGAATTTTCCTAAATTAAAGCAGGTGATTGTGTAACAGTCCCTTCCCATGTAACAGATGTTACAGTAAAAGACTGAGGAGGTAAAATAAATTTCAAAACCATATAGTGGGCCCCGGCCAGTGGCTCAGGGAGAAGAGCATCGGCTTAGTGTATGGTCGGCCAGGTTTCAATTCCCGGTCAAGGCACACAGGAGAAGGGACCATCAGCTTTGCCCTTCTGCTCTTTTCTTTTCTTCCCTTTCACAGGCAGTGGTCCCATTGGTTCTAGCATGGCCCTGGGTGCTGAGGATTGCTCAGTTAGAGCACAACAGCCTCAGGCAATAAATATAGCATGGTACTCAGGCATCGGCTCTTGATGGGGTTGCTTGGTGAATCTTAGTCCAATCATATGTGGGAGTTGGCTTCTCTACCCCCTCTTCTCTCATTTAAAAAAAAAAGAAAGTAAAAGAAAACCATATGGAGGCTTTTTCAAGGAAGTATAACGAAAGCTGAGATCAGGAAAACAGCTGTAAACAAGGAAGATAATAAGAAAATTTGGAACTCAAGAGCTAGAGTGGAATTGACAGGCTGAATGGAAGGGGGACTGTGGGAGACACAGCTTCTTTATGATGTCCAATGTAAATGAGGCAGAATTTTGTCCCTGGAAGAGGAATCACTATAGAGCACTGAGGAAACAACAGTTTGCTGAGTTCAGAGATCAAACACCAGCTTTAAGAGTCAGAAGATCTATCTACTGGTGAAATTCTGCTTTTGCCACTTCTGTTGCTAACAGATCTCATCCCAGGTGGTGACAATGAGCACAAATACGAGCATCTCCTGCCTGTACTTCTGGCCAGAACTCTGGGTGTGGCTGGTCTCCAGCCCGTATCCAGCCCTCTTCTTCTATTTTGGATGCGGGGTATGGAGCTGGAGATCCTGGTACAGGCAAATGTTTCTGGCATTTTGTTGTTCAGACTCTTCTTTTTTATCTCAATTTTTTCTGGTTTTCATTTGTTTTTCTCCATCCTCTTCTTCTTCTTTCTCTTCACTTTTACTATCTCTTCACTACCCACAGGTTTTCGAGAGCTAACCTCTTTCCATTTCATCCAGATATCATCATTTGTGAACAACACCTGGCAACAGAATCAAGGCTCAGGCTAGCAGAATGATATGCAGATTCAAGGCTGGGATATAGACTCAAGCACTGTCATTGTCCTGAAGCCTTGGTCCAAGGGAAACTTCAGGAATGTGGAGGTGTCTGAGCTGGAGAAAATATTCCGGTTCAATATCATCTGACTCCTTCAGGTAGTGCAGGATCATGTCAGTGACTTCCAGATGACATGTTAGTGAAGTTTTCTGATCTGTGTAGATTACTAATACCTTCTCTCTCTCTCCCTCTCTCTCTCTCTGTCTCTCTCTCTCTGTCTCTCTCTCTCTGTCTCTCTACATTCATGTTACTGCACCCCAGGATGTTTCTCTCCTCTTTCCCAATTTAGCCAACTTTATGTGCACATTTAGCTAGAGCAGTCCTCCTCTTAGACTCCACACCTCCACAAAGTACTTCAGATTTCTCTTGCTTCTTGCACTCTTATCTGATGAAGATTCCCCTTTGTTTATGTCTAACTCCTTCTCTCTTAAACCCCAAGCAAGAAACCCTCTCTTTTCCCACCCTGTTTCTGAGTGAACTAAAGTGTGACTTCCTTTGTTTCCAGTCCATCTCCTCAGGCATCTCCTGCCTGCTCCTCCTCTCAATGTAATTCTCCCATTATCCTGGAATGTGTACTTCCTCCTGACTTCACTACCCTGCTCCTCACATAACCCCCTTCTTTCTTCTCACCCCCTGTTCTTTACTACAACAGCTCTTCCCCGCCATTTATGACATGTATACATTTCTTGTTTTCTTCTTGTTGAAAAGTCTCTAAATAGCCCTGGTTGGATAGCTCAGTTGTTTAGAGCAGTGGTCCCCAACCCCCGGGCCACGGACCAGTACCTGACCGTGGGCCATTTGAAACCAGTCCGCAGAGAAAGAATAAATAACTTACATTATTTCCGTTTTATTTATATTTAAGTCTGAACAATGTTTTATTTTTTAAAAATGACCAGATTCCCTCTGTTACATCCGTCTAAGACTCACTCTTGACACTTGTCTCGTAAGTTTGACAATTATATTTAAAAATACCACATTTTTACGCCAGTCGGATAATTTTATTTTGTGTATTTATCCGTCCCACCCTAAAGGCTGTCTGTGAAAATATTTTCTGATATTAAACCGGTCCATGGCCCAAAAAAGGTTGGGGACCACTGATTTAGAGCATCATCGTAATATGCTAAGGTTGCAGGTTTGATCCCCGTCAGAATATATACAGAAAACACAACCAATGGGTGCATAAATGAGTAAAAAACAAATTGATCTCTCTCTCTCTCTCTTTCTGAAATCAATCAAACAATTTTTTAAAAAGAAACATCTCTCAAAACAGTCATATACTACTTGACATTTAGGACATGTTCTGAAAAATACCATGCTAGACAATTTTATTGTTGTGTAACTATCATAGTGTGCACTTAAACAAACCTAGATAGGGTAGCTACCACACACCTATGCTATATGGCATATTATATTGCTAAATAATTAAAATCCAGTATTGCACATTACTGTAAAAGAGATATAGAACATTAAATCAAGCCAAAGAGAAAATTATCCAATCAAGTGATGCAGTAAATATGAGAGGTATAAAATTATTGCTGATCTGACACGACATACTGTTTCATAAACTTTTTTGTAAGTAAAAACCATACATTCTAAAAAGCAATTAAAAGTAAAATAAACACATAAACCAGTAGCATCATTTACTATCATTCTCAAGTGTCATGTACTATACATATTGCATTGTTATTGTCTATACAACCAGCAGCACAGTGGAGATTTAACCCCATCATCACCACAAACATGTGAGCAATGCATTATGCTGTTATCATGGCAAAAAAAGTCACTAGGCAAATAAGAAATTTTCAACTTTACTATAATCTATGTGAGTACCTTCTTGTACATGATTTGTTGTTAACTGCAAATCCATTCTGTGGCACATGACGCTGTTAGACTGGCTTTTGACTTCATTTCACTTCTCAAACCTTTCTCCCCACCAAAATCCAAAACCTTAGATTGTTTCTACATCCTTATCCTTCTTGTTGTTTTTTAAATAACATTTTCTCTGTTTTTCCTTTATCTATTGAATAGATCCCTTTGAAATCCAGGCTATAGGCAGCTGTGAGCTGCATTCTGGGAGACCACAGTAAGCTTCTTGAGGGGAGCTTTGGGAGGAGTGGAGGTCCTGAGCTTCCAGAATGATTCGTGTGTGCTGCCACAGAAGGCAGCCACAGAACACAGAGGAACTGCACACTTCCCTCTCAATACCAAGGTATTTCTAGTATCATACAGAAGCTCCAGTCAAGAAGCTGCCCTCGATTTCTCTTGGGCATTCTCAGTGCAGGGAAGGTGAAACTGTAGAGAAAAGGTTAGTCCTGTTCTGTCTCCAATACTTTTCTCTTTCAATTTATACCATCTCTTTGAATTCAAAGGTACAGGGTGACTAAAAAAGGAGGGGTTTAAACAATAAATTATTTGGTTTTCAAACAAGTGGGAAGGGTCACTTTCGAAAGTAGTGAGTTTCTGAGCTCCAATGGTCTAGATTAGAGTCATAATGTGACACTGTCCTGCTCCTTTCTGCCCCAGTCAAGCCTGAGGCCTGGCTTTCCAGTGGCCCCCCTCCTTTGCCTGGTCATCTGCTGCTGGTGTGCCATGTCTCAGGATTTTACCCCAAACCTGTATGGGTGATGTGGATGAGGGCTGAGCAGGAGCATCCAGGAACTTGTCAAGGTGACATGCTGCCCAATGCTGACGAGACGTGGTATCTCCGAGTAACCCTGGACATTGTGGCTGGGGAGGAGGCTAACCTGAACTGCTGAGTAAAGCACAGCAGCCTGGGAGGCCAGGACATCGTCCTCCACTGGGGTGAGAAGAACTGGACTGGACCTGGCCGGAAATGGGAGGAGATGGTCCACAAACATGGAGGGAGAGGCGAGCAAAATGGTGATACTTAGTGGGTGTGACAGAGAAGCAAGGAGGGAGGGAGGGTGAAAGGAACAGAAGGAGGAAAAACAAGTGAGAGAAAGAGGAAGATGAACAAAGGCAGCAATTTTCAACTGTTGTGCAGTAAGAATTTTTAAAACACTTGGCTATTTAGTCAGTGGCACTGACCTCTTTTCCCTTAGATTGTCAAATTAAAAAAAAGTAACAGTCAACACAATAATAGCCATCCAGAGTGAATAAATTAAAATAATATCTATTTTTTTCATATCTACAAATACATATTTTCTGGTGTGCCACAGTATTTTAATAATTATTTATTGTGTGCCATGAGATGAAAAAGGTTGAAAATCACTCACCTAAGGTATAAAGGAGGTAAGAGTCACAAACCTGTTACAGTGGTACCTTGGGATACGAACTGACCAACATATGTTTTTTTAGATACGAGCTGCGACTTGGTCCATATTTTTATTCTAGATCCCAGCGAAATTCCGAGATATAAGTCGTGATTCGGAAAGCTGCCACTAGTAGGCGCACGGGTACAGTATCGGCAGGTTGATATACGAGTTGACTGACTTACGAGTTTGGTTACAGAAAAAATTAAATTCGTATCTCAAGGTATCACTGTAACTGGCTGAAGCGGCACAAGAAGAAGTGATAGGAGATAGATAAGGATGACTGTGTTAGAGAATCTGAGAGGGGACGTTGAACATGCCTTTACATCAAAGCAGGTGAGTGATGGAGCTGACACTCAGGTGAGCAAAGGAAGGGCCGGAGACTCAGGAATGGGGTTTGCAGTGACATCTGTGTGTCTTCTCCCAATTGCCAGGACATTGCACCTCCACTATGGTGATTATTTTGGCAATAATATTGCCCATCTTTATTTTTTTATATGTATTGCATTATGGTATTTGAGGTGCCTGTAAGTTTTTAAAAATCTTTTTTTCTGTCTACCTCCCTATCTTTTATACCATTTTTCTCTGTTTACATACTTTTAGCCTCAATCTTTCTTTTTTTTTAATTTATTTTTAGTTTATTGTGTAACATGGTTTGTGTAACCAAATCATACAGGTTTCAAGTATACAACTGAATATACCACCATCTACACTCTGCATCATTCTCCACCCCACCCCCACTGTCTCTCTCTGCTCATCTTTTCTGCCCTTTGTCCCCTCCCTCTACCTCACCCCCAATCCCTCTGCCCACTGCCACTCTATTGTCTGTATCTATGTGTTATCTATTTATGTTTTGGGCTAATCCTTTCACCTTCTTTGATCCAGTCCCCTCTTCCCCTGTTCCTCTCACAGCTGTCCACCTGCTCCCTGTGTCCCTGCCTGTGCACTTTCCCCCCACTTCCCACCTATTTTATGTAAATCTATTTTTTAACTGTAGTAAAGTATACATGACATTGAAGTTATTATCTTAGTCATTTTTAAATGAATATTTTAATAGTATTAATTAGACTTCTATTTTGGTACAATTAATCTCTAGTATTCTTTTCATCTGGAAAACTAAAACTGTTTACACCATTAAACAACATCCTGTCGCCCTGGCCGGTTGGCTCAGTGGTAGAGCGTCGGCCTGGCATGTAGAAGTCCCGGGTTCGATTCCCGGCCAGGGCACACAGGAGAAGCGCCCATCTGCTTCTCCATCCCTCCCCCTCTCCTTCCTCTCTGTCTCTCTCTTCCCCTCCCACAGCGAGGCTCCACTGGAGCAAAGATGGCCCGGGTGCTGGGGATGGCTCCTCGGCCTCTGCCCCAGGCGCTAGAGTGACTCTGGTCGCAACAGAGTGACACCCCGGAGGGGCAGAGCATCGCCCCGATGGGCAGAGCGTCTCCCCCTGGTGGGCGTGCCGGGTGGATCCCGGTCCGGCGCATGCGGGAGTCTGTCTGACTGTCTCTCCCCGTTTCTGGCTTCAGAAAAATACAGAAAAAAAAAAAAAACAACCCAACATCCTGTCATTTCCTATTCATCTAGGCCCAGACAACCAACATCCAACTTTCTGTCTATATAAATTTAATGACTCCACATACCTTATATTAGTGAAGTCCTCAGTGTTTGTCTTTTTATGACTGGATTATTTTAATTAGCATAATGTGCTCAGGGTTCAGCTATGTTGTAACATGTCAGAAATTATTTTCTTTTTAAGGATGACTGAATAATATTTTATTGTGTTTATATAACATCTTTTGTTTATCCATTCACCTGGCAATAGGCATTTAGATTGATTCCACCTTTTGGTCGTTATGAATAAGTTGTTATGAAATAGGTGCAAAAATGTCTTATGCAGAACTAAAGCTGTTTGTGTTCTTAACAGGTCATGTCAGAACATTCAGTGAGATTTCATCATGTCTCCTTTCCCATTTGGAATAAGTACCCAGAAGACCAGAAGATCAGGTTATCAGCTCAAGAATCAATCTCATCATACTTTAAGAAAAGAATCATATTTGATCTACTCAGAGTTTCTAAAAGGTTGTGAGATATATCATAATTTACCCACTAACAGAAAAATAATTAAGACCTGTGAATTTATTATAAGATGACATCAATAGTGAGTTTTACCTGCTCTCCTTCAGCATGGGCTCCTTTGCCCCATTTTATAGTGTAGAAATCAAAACCTTTAATCTAATATACAAACAAGGAAGTCTCTGATACAAAGTCACTTATCCGAGGCATAATGGGATTCCTCATGAGAGTGCACCACCCCCTATCATGGAACAGCCAAGGGTGTGGGGGGGGTACTTAGTTTTAAAAAGATCTTAGTATTTAAAGGACAGGAAAGGCTTAGTCTTAAAACTAAGCCTTAGGCTATAATGACTTTGCCTGCTTACAGCCTGTCTCCCACATCCCATGCAAACTATATGTGAGCAAACATATATATCATATTTACAAACTTATTTGACCAACAAAGGCCTTCTCTTGTTTTTTGTTTCTTTTTTTTTCTATTTTGATTAGTCCCTAAGCTTCAGTATTTACTTCTCTCATGTAAGTTGTGATAAATTTCCTGTTTTCTAGTATGTCTAGCTGTGTGTAAGGTATATAGACCCTTTATTACTTTATAACAAAAATATGTAGGATGTTATTGTAAGGTCAGCGGATAATGGGGGATGGTCATGTGGGGAACTCAGATCCGCGAACTTTGGCTAGGACCGCCACAACCAAGTGCACCAAAGGAGGCTTCACAGGAACCGTTTGGAAAAAAGTGACCGTCTACCAGCCAGTGGGATTTCACCACATCATGTTAGCTCAAATTCCCTAGAGGGACCCCTTTAAATATCTCCCATGTGGTTTAATCTGTGCAACTTCCCTGGCCTCCATCTTACCTCGGGCCAGGGAACCTTGCAGGGCAGGATGTGCTGCACTTCAATAAAGCCTTTTACTATTCCACACTTCGTGGCTCTGGCCGTTCCTTCCTTCTCGGCGGGGAAAAATACCTTACATTTTGGTGCTGAAACCTGGGAGGAGTAGAAGTCCACAAGGACCGCTCCTCTTCCTCATCCCCTCCGAGAAAGAACCAGAAGAAAGAACCAGGATCTCTGACCTTCCACCCACTTCGGCGCACGGTGCAATAAGTCCCCTGCCTCCAGCCTTCCTCTCAGTTCTTTCCGAGACTCCCTGTCCGAAACCATAGCTACATCAGGGAAGTCTTTTCCATCCGTCCGAGTGCGTGTGCTGTGGAGACCTCCCCAAGCACATCCACTTTGCCTTTTCCATCCGTGGCCAGACCTTGAGTTTTTAGGATGCTAATACTCAAATCTGACCACTCCGAGGACTGAGGGCAGCTGTGGGGGCACAGGAATCTCCCTCTTTAAAGAAGAAGAAACTGTTCTTTTTCTCCGCTGTGGCCAGGCCACAGAACCCACTGAATTAGCCTCCTGAAGGCACTTTCGGTGTTAACACCCTCACCAATTTAACTATTGCCAAAAAAGCTGGGAACTGATTAGAGATCTCTTACATACACAGCTTCTAACTATTCGTGCGCCCGTCCTTAATCTCTGTGCCACCTGTTCCAATGCACAGGCCTTTTTCTGGCCCAAGAAACCTCACCTAAAACCTCCACTCCTAATCTTTCCTTCTCCGTGGACTTCCAACCCTCTCTCCCTCCTGTCTGACCTCCAGGGGTGCCCCTCTCTCAGGACATTTGTCTGGTCCATCTGTGGACCTCTTTTGTGCTTGGGTCTCTTCCCTCTGAGAGCCCCCTCCCCTCCCTTTGCAAAAACCTGTTTCTTATTCACCACTACCATTCTCTTTCTCCTCCCCTGCTGGCCAGGGGCCCCTCCCTTCACTGTGTTCTTTAAGTCCCTCCTCCTTCAGGCCATTCTCAGCCTGGCATTGGCTCTTACACCGGTTTTCAGGATGTCCAACCCCAATTTTCTTGCAGGAAGTTCTGGCCCTGTCCTTCCTTTGGCTCCAGCATTTCCTGCAGGATCTGGGTGCCGGGCTCCCCATGAGCCCCCCTCCTCTTATTCTCAATCCCCCAAACCCCTATCCAGAACCTGTGAACAAGGCATTTAAATTATTAATGGTCCCAACTAGTAGAAACAGGCCAAGGCTGTTTGCCAGGCCCGCATGCAGCAGAAGGTAAAGCTCCAAACCCCGACTATTGTGGCAACCCTGAGACCAGCAGAGCCACCAGCAGCTTGCTTTAAGTGTGGCAAGCAGGACCACTGGTCACTGGCAGAGTGATTGCCCCTTTGGGAAACAGATTTTTCCTCAGCGCCTCTATGTGGAGGACAAGCCACCCGAATGGGAGGCCAATCCAGCCAGGTGAGTGCATCGCTTGAACTTCTAGGACACGGCCTGGACTCGGAGAACCCAGGGTATACTGCAACTAGTAGGTAAGTCCATCTCATTTCTTGTGGACATGGGGGCTGCCCTCTCTGTTTTGCCATCACACTCTGGACCTCTAGTTCCCTCACAGGTCTCGGTTATGGGAATGGATGGGACTCCTTCCTTTCACCTTTTTATGCCACTCCTGACATGCAGTTCTGCCTCAAGCTTGCCTCCTTACAGGACCACTGGCAGTCGGAACCACTGGACTCCATCCATCTCCAGCTCACCAAAAGGTTGGACCTTACAAATCCCCCTATTACTTCTCTTTTTTTTTAATCCTTACAGGACCACATCCACAAAATTTCTCAACTCAAGGCCACACAGATGTTCCTCCTGACACCCCTCAAAGCCACCACCTTCTGATTCTCCCCCTCCCCACGATGCCCCTATTCAGCAGGAAGTAGCCAGACGAATAAACAGTGCACCTTTTTCTATTTAACACAAAAGGTCAGAATGTAAGGTCGGTGGATAATGGGGGATGGTCATGTGGGGAACTCAGATCCGCGAACTTTGGATAGGACCACCCACAACCAAGCGTGCCAAAGGAGGCTTCACAGGAACCATTTGGAAAAAAGAGACCGTCTACCAGCCAGTGGGATTTCACCACGTCATGTTAGCTCAACTTCCCTAGAGGGACCCCTTTAAATATCTCCCATGCAGTTTAATCTGTGCAACTTCCCTGGCCTCCATCTTACCTCGGGCCAGGGAACCTTGCCGGGCAAGATGCGCTGTACTTCAATAAAGCCTTTTACTATTCCACACTTCGTGGCTCTGGCCGTTCCTTCCTTTTCGGTGCACATATTTCGGAAAAATATCTTACAGTTATGCTTTTATTTTTTTTTCAGATAAAATTTTAAAAATATGTCATATGTATGAGAACTCTCTGTAGAACTACAGGGCTGCTACTCAGAATACACACTTGTATCCCTTCCCTTTCTGTGCACATGATGCAATTGACCTTTTAATTCCTAGCAGAAACAAAGAGAAATTGTGAGGGGTATAATTACCTTAGTCCCTGATCTGCTTTTCTTGCAAGAACAGCACTTGTTTTCAGGATGAAATATCTTCCCAGGCAAACATATCACTCTGTTAAGAGAAAAATTTTTGTATTACTATCATATGACCAACAGTCCTTACAGCTTGAAACACACTTAAACCAGTGTTAATAAATAATTTTTCAGCTATAATTGAGAAGATAAGAAATAATAAATGTAGAAGAAGTAATGGAGAAAAAGAAACCTTCATACACTGCTGATGGAAACATATATTGTTATAACCACTGTCAAAGTAAAATCACTTCCAAACTTGTAAGAATTTTAATGAGTTTTTTTGAGCCAAACTGTGTCAATTGCCAGGAAGCAAAGACTAAACATATTGAGAAAGTGCTTTGGGAAATGGTGGTTTCACTTACTTTACACATCAGAATCAAAGGGGAAGATGGAAGGGGGTTACATGAAATTGACTGGTGATAGATTAGGGAGGTCAGACACAGCAGAGAGGACAAAGTGGGAAATCTCTGGGATTGGATAAAAAGAAAAATGTATATGCTGAAATTTCTTATACATAAGCAGAAACAAGTCAGTTAACAGTTAATGACACACATGATAACAATAACAATGAGGGGGTCATTGGTTCCTGCTCTGGTGAGATGCCTGTCCTGAGGGGGCAGAAAAACAAGATTACAATTACATTTTTAAAGACATATTATCAGGTACATTATTGTAGATGTAGAAGACAGAGACAGGCTAGATTAAGGTAAGCATTGATCTTTTTTAGAGAACTATAGCTCCCCTAAGACATGATTAACCCTCATAAACTGCTTCTAGTTATAAAGTTTTCATTTTTCACCAACCTTTGTGCTTAGTTTAGGCCTCTCAGTCTGCAAGGCCACCATGCAGGCTTCCTCTGAGTTTGTCAGGGTCACAGTGTGGCCCCTTTTCCATCCATACCAGTAAGAAAAACAATATAGAGGCTCCTCAAAAAATTAAAAATAGAGTTACCACATAACCCAGAAATCTCTCAGTATATATATAAAAATTTGAAAGCTTTTATTTCTAAAGATATATGTACTCTTTTGTTCGTTGCAGCATTTACTCACTGTGGGCAGAACATGAAACAACAGGAGTGTCCCTCAATAGATGATTGAATAAAGAGGATTTGGTACATAAATATAATGAAATACTACACAGTAATGAGGAAAAAAATGAAACATTTATTTGCAACAACATGGATGGATCTTGAGAATATTGTGTCAAATGAAAGAAATCAGATGAAAAAATAAAAAACTCTAGGACTTCAGGCATATGTGGGATATAAATCTAAAATCAACAAATGAACAAAGAAAACAAAAACTTACAGACACGGAATCAGACAGTGTGGTGGTTACCAGAGGGGAAAGAGGTAGGGTAAGGTAAAAACAGAAAAAGATTGTCGAGTACATGCTCATGTAGGGAGACTTAATTTGGGATGGTGAACACATTTAAAATACAGAGAAAGTATTATAAAACTATACACTTGAAACTTATATAATGTTATTAACCAATGTTGTCCTAATAAATTTAATATAATTTTTAAAATAAATAAATATTCTAATTATCATACTTTGTATGCTTCATTTACTTTTATAGTATTTGCAAACATTCCCTTATATTTGTAATTATTTTAAATATTTATTTTATTTATTTTAGAGAGAGGAAGAGAGAGAGGGAGGCAAAGACAGAAACACTGATCTGTTCCTGTATGTGCCCTGACCGGGGATCAAACTGGCAACCTCTGTGTTTTGCGACAAAACTCTAAGTAACTGAGATCCGGCCAGGGCTTTGCATTATTTTTCTTTTGCATGATTTTTGGGCTGCGGATTGTGAGGCATTTTTGACTTTTTGAAAGACTTCTTCAAGGTTTCTCTTTACAGTAGAATCCTTTCATTGTTTTTTGAATGGTAATGAAAGTAGTCTTCCTTTTAAAATAAATATTTTTAAATATTTGCAGCATTTTAGAAATAAAGAATAGGCTGGTGCTCTCTGCCACCATGACTAAATCAAGTTGTCTGTAAAAATCGTAATTTAACAAATCTTTCTGACAAATTTATTTTATATTTTTCACTTGTGGTCAATAAGTTATATTTTGATATAAAATTTATCTCCTGTTTTTATATGCATCCCCCCAGAAAGTACAGTGATTTGGAATTCAATTCTTTGATTATTAACTACTTTCTGAAATATTAATCAAATGCATTAATTTTTTTTAATAATTTTATTTTTAATGAGGCGACATCAATAAATCAGGATACATATATTCAAAGATAACAACTCCAGGTTATCTTGTCGTTAACTTATGTTGCATACCCATCATTCAAAGTCAGATTGTCCTCTGTCACCTATCTAGTTTTCTTTGTGCCCCTCCCCCTGCCCCTTTCCCTATCCCTCTTCCTCCTCCCCCCATAACCACCACACTCTTATCAATGTCTCTTAGTTTCACTTTTAAGTCCAACCTGCGTATGGAATAATGCAGTTCCTGGTTTTTTCTGATTTACTTATTTCACTTCGTATAATGTTATCAAGATCCCACCATTTTGCTGTAAATGATCTGATGTCATCATTTCTTATGGCTGAGTAGTATTCCTTAGTGTATATGTGTCACATCTTCTTTATCTAGTCATCTATTGAAGGGCTTTTTGGTTGTTTCCATGTCCTGGCCACTGTGAACAATGCTGCAATGAACATGGGGCTGCATGTGTCTTTACGTATCAATGTTTCAGAGTTTGGGGTATATACCCAGTAGAGCAGGGGTCTCAAACTCAACTCAGCATGTGGGCCGCAGAGCAAGATCACAGCCGTTCGGCAAATACAAGTAGGCCCCTAGGCTTACTTAATTTTATCCAAAATATTTTGAACTTCGTGGATTAGTCTGTGGGCCACACAAAATTGTTCAGCGGGACGCATGCGGCCCGCGGGCCGTGAGTTTGAGACCCCTGCAGTAGAGGGATTGCTGGGTCATAAGGTAATTCTATTTTCAGTTTTTTGAGGAACCACCATACTTTCTTCCATAATGGTTGTACTACTTTACATTCCCATCAACAGTGGATGAGGGTTCCTTTTTCCTCACTGCCACTCCAACATTTGTTATTACCTGTCTTGTTAATAATAGCTAATCTAACAGGTGTGAGGTGGTATCTCATTGCAGTTTTGAGTTGCATTTCTCTAATAACTAACGAAGATGAGCATCTTTTCATATATCTGTTGGCCATTTGTATTTCTTCTTGGGAGAAGTGTCTGTTCATGTCCTCTTCCCATTTTTTATTGGATTCTTTGTTTCTTTGTTGCTGAGTTTTATGAGTTCTTTGTATATTTTGGATATGAGGCCCTTATCTGAGCTGATGTTTGAAAATATCATTTCCCATTTAGTTGGCTGTCTGTTTATTTTGTTATCAGTTTCTCTTGCTGAGCAAAAACTTCTTAGTCTGATGTAGTCCCATTCATTAATTTTTGCCTTCACTTCTCTTGCCTTAGGAGTCAAATTCATAAAATGCTCTTTAAAACCCAGGTCCATGAGTTTAGTACCTATGTCTTCTTCTATGTACTTAATTGTTTCAGGTCTTATGTTTAGATCTTTGATCCATTTTGAGTTAATTTTAGTACAGGGGGATAGACTGTAGTCCAGTTTCATTCTTTTGCATGTGGCTTTCCAGTTTTCCCAGCACCATTTATTGAAGAGGCTTTCTTTTCTCTATTGTGTGTTTTTGGCCCATTTATCAAAAATTATTTGACTATATATATGTGGTTTTATTTCTGGGTTTTCTATTCTGTTCTATTGGTCTCAGTGTCTATTTTTCTGCCAATACCATGATGTTTTGATTGTCGTGGCCCTATAATAGAGTTTGAAGTCAGGTATTGTAATGCCCCCAGCTTCATTCTTTTTCTTTAGGATTGCTTTGGCTATGCGGGTTTTTTATAGTTCCATATAAATCTAATGATTTTTTGCTCCATTTCTTTAAAAAATGTCATTGGAATTTTGATGGGAATTTCATTAAATTTGTATATTGCTTTGGGTAATATAGCCATCTTGATTATATTTATTCTTCCTAACCAAGAACAAGGTATATTCTTCTATCTCATTATATCTTTTTCGATTTCCCTTAACAATGGTTTATAGTTTTCATTATATAAGTCCTTTACATTCTTTGTTATGTTTATTCCTAAGTATTAATATTTTTGTTGTTGTTGCAATCATGAAGGGGATTATTCTTTTTTTTTTTTTTTTTTTTTTCATTTTTCTGAACCTGGAAACAGGGAGAGACAGTCAGACAGACTCCCGCATGCGCCCGACCGGGATCCACCCAGCACGCCCACCAGGGGCGACGCTCTGCCCACCAGGGGGCGATGCTCTGCCCATCCTGGGCGTCGCCATGTTGCGACCAGAGTCACTCTAGCGCCTGTGGCAGAGGCCACAGAGCCATCCCCAGCGCCCGGGCCATCTTTGCTCCGATGGAGCCTTGGCTGCGGGAGGGGAAAAGAGAGACAGAGAGGAAAGCGCGGAGGAGGGGTGGAGAAGCAAATGGGCGCTTCTCCTGTGTGCCCTGGCCGGGAATCGAACCCGGGTCCTCCGCACGCTAGGCCGACGCTCTACCGCTGAGCCAACCGGCCAGGGCGGGGATTATTCTTTTGAGTTCATTCTCAAATGTTTCATTGTTGGCATATAGAAAGGCTATTGACTTCTCTATGTTAATTTTGAATCCTGCGACCTTACTGTATTGGCTTATTGTTTCTAGTAGTCTTTTTGTGGATTCTTTGGGGTTTTCAATGTATAGGATCATATCATCTGCAAAAAGTGATACCTTTACTTCTTCTTTTCCGATATGGATGCCTTTTATTTCTATGTCTTGTCTGATTGCTCTGGCTAGAACCTCTAGTATCACATTAAATAAGAATGAAGAGAGTGGACAACCCTGTCTTGTTCCTGATTTAAGGGGGAAAGCCTTCAGTTTAGTGCCATTTAATATGATGTTAGCTGATGGTTTATCATATACGGCCTTTATCATGTTGAGATATTTATATTCTTAAACATAAAATTGTGTTGTATTTTATCAAAAGCCTTTTCTGCATCTATTGATAAGATCATGTGGTTTTTGTTCTTTGTTTTGTTGATATGGTGTATTACGTTAACCGTTTTACGTATGTTGAACCATCCTTGAAATTCTGGGATGAATCCGACTTGATCATGATGTATTATCTTTTTAATATGTTGTTGTATTCGATTTGCTAGTATTTTGTTTAGTATTTTAGCATCTGTATTCATTAGAGATATTGGTCTGTAGTTTTCTTTTTTTGTGCCATCCTTGCCTGGTTTTGGTATGAGGGTTATGTTGGCCTCATAAAATGTATTCGGGAGTACTGCTTCTTCTTCAATTTTTTGGAAGACTTTGAGTAGAATAGGAACGAAGTCTTCTTTGAATGTTTGATAAAATTCGCTGGTATAGCCGTCTGGGCCTGAACTTTTATTTTTGGGGAGGTTTTTAATGGTTTTTTCTATTTCTTCTCTACTAATAGGCCTGTTTAGGCTTTCTGCTTCTTCGTGACTCAGTCTAGGAAGGTTGTATTGTTCTAGGAATTTATCCATTTCTTCTAGGTTGTTGAATTTAGTGGCATAAAGTTTTTCATAGTATTCTACAATAATTCTTTGTATATTTACAGTGTCCGTGGAGATTTCTCCTCTTTCATTTTGGATTTTGTTTATATGAGTTCTTTCTCTTTTTTCCTTGGTAAGTCTTGCCAAGGGTTTGTCAATTTTGTTGAGCTTTTCAAAGAACCAGCTCCTTCCTCTATTAATTTTTTCTATAGTTTTTCTGTTCTCTAATTCATTTATTTCTGCTCTGATTTTTATTATCTCCTTTCTTCGGCTGGTTTTGGGTTGTCTTTGTTCTTCTTTTTTCAGTTCCCTAAGGTGTGAAGTTAAGGGGTTCACTTGGGCTCTCTCTTGTTTGTTCATATACGCCTGAAGTGATATGAACTTCCCTCTTATGCAGCTTTTGCTGCATCCCATAGATTCTGATATGTCGTATTGTCATTTTCATTAGTCTGTATATATCTTTTGATCTCTGCACTTATTTCTTCTTTGACCCATTCATTTTTTAAAAGTATATTGTTTAGTTTCCACATTTTTGTGGGATTTTTTTCCTCTTTTTTGCAGTTGAATTCTAGTTTCAAGGTTTTATGATCAGAAAATATGCTTGGTACAACTTCGATTATCTGAATTTGCTGATGTTGTTTTTGTGGCCCAACATATGGTCAATTCTTGAGAATGATCCATGTACATTGGAGAAAAATGTATATTCAGTCACTTTGGGATGAAATGTCCTGTAGATGTCTGTCATATCCAGGTGCTCTAGTGTTTTGTTTAAGGCCATTATATCTTTGTTGATTCTCTGTTTGGATGACCGATCTAGAGCCGTCAGCGGTGTATTGAGGTCTCCAAGTATGATTGTATTTTTGTCAGTTTTTGTTTTAAGATCAATAAGTAGCTGTCTTATATATATTGGTGCTCCTTGGTTTGGTGCATATGTATTAAGAATTGTTATGTCTTCTTGATTCAGTGTCCCCTTAGCCATTATGAAATGGCCATTTTTGTCTCTGAGTTCTTTTGCTGTCTTGTAGTCAGCATTATCAGATATGAGTATTGCTACACCTGCTTTTTTTTGGATGTTATTTGCTTGGAGTATTGTTTTCCAGCCTTTCACTTTGAAGTTGTTTTTATCCTTGTTACTTAGATGAGTTTCCTGTAGGCAGCATACAGTTGGATTTTCTTTTTTAATCCATTCTGCTACTCTATGCCTTTTTATTGATGAGTTTAATCTGTTTACATTTAGTGTAATTATTGACACTTGTGAGTTCCCTATTGCCATTTTATAGATGTCTTTCTGTTAGTTTTGTGTCTTGTTTGATCCTTCTCTTTCGTTTTTCTATCTTTTGTTTTTATTTGGTTGTATTCCATACTTCTTTCCTCTGTTGCTATCTTTTTTTATCACATGTGCTTCTGTGGTGGTTTTTTCAATGGTGGTTACCTTTAAGTAATGGAAAGGGTTCCTACCCTGTTCATTGTAGAGCACTATTTTGTGAATACTTTTGCACTCCATCGTCCTTTGCTACTGTTAATCTCCATCCTCTCCCCCCCCCCTTTTTTTTGTTGTTGTCACAGTTTAAATTTGGTTTTATTGTATTCTTCCTGGAGCTTTTCTTGTGGCTTTGTTTTTTTTGTTGTTGTTCTTTGTATCTGATTGGAAAACCCCCTTTAGTAATTCCTGGAGTGGGGGTTTTCTGATGATAAATTTCCTCATCTTTTCTGTATCTGTGAATGTTTTTATTTCTCCTTCATATTTGAAGGATAGCTTTGATGGGTATAGTATTCATGGCTGAAAGTTCCTCTCTTTCAGAACTTTAAATATTGGGATCCACTCTCTTCTAGCTTGTAGAGTTTCTGCTGAGAAATCTGATGATAATCTAATGGGCCTTCTTTTATATATTGTATTCTTCTTTTCCCTGGCTGCCTTGAGAATTTTTTCTTTGCCGTTGGTTTGTGCCAATTTCATTATGATATGCCTTGGAGTAGGTTTGTTGGGGTTAAGAAAACTCGGAGTTCTGTTTGCTTCTTGAATTTGAGGCTTTAGTTCTTTCCACCTGCTTGGGAAGTTCTCATCTATTATTTGTTTGAGTATGTTCTCCATTCCATTTTCTCTCTCTTCTCCCTCTGATATACCTATTATTCTTATGTTATTCTTTTTTATGGATTCAGATAATTCTTGTAGAGCTATCTCGTTTTTTTTTAATTTTTGAGTCTCTTTCTTCTTCTCTCTGTTGTGCCTCAAATTGCTTTTTTTCTATTTCACTAATCCTCTCTTCTATCTGGCCTGTTCTATTAGCTAAGCTTGTTACTGTGTTTTTCAACTCATAAATTGAGTTTTTCATCTCTGTTTGATTTGTTTTCATAGTTTCAATTTCCTTGGAAATATATTCTTTGTGTTCATCGAGTTGTTTTCTGAGCTCCGTAAATTGCCTTTCTGTGTTTTCTTGTATATCTTGGAGGATTTTTCGGATTTCTATCTTAAAATCTCTGTCATTTAGCTCCAAGGTTTTGAATATATTAAATTTTTTCTCTGTAGATTTTTCCTCATCTAGCTGTGTTACCTCTCTTTCTTTTGTATCCATGATATTCGATTTTCTCTTTCTTAATGGCATTTGAGGGTGGTTTTGTTGATAGCATTGAGATTTAATAAAGAATAAAAAGTTAAAAAAATAAAAAATCGAAGAGTTTTTTTAAAAAAAAATTAATAATGAAATAAAGAAAAATAAAATTAAATAAAAATTTTAAAAAAAAGGAAATAACCCCCCCTCCTTTTTTCCTCTCCTCTCCTCTCCCGTGTCTTGAGAAAATCTTGTGGTGAACTGTGAATTATATTGTACTAAATAGAACAAACAATGCCTGTAATGGAGGGCCTGAATTGGGGAGAAGTAATAAAGGGGCAAAAAAAAAAAAAAGAAAAAAAAAGAAAAAGAAAAGGGTGTATGGACCCACAAAAAGCAAATAAGAAAATAATTTGGGTCAAGAATAAAATGATTTGCTTTTAAGTGTTGGTTGACTAAGATTTATGATGAGAGGAATAAGAGGGAAACAGGAAAATGGGGGGACAAATTAAAAAATTACTATTGGATTTAGTGGAACAAGAACTAGATAAAATGGAGAGCCAGGGATGGGAGCATTGCCAGTGTGTTAAAAAGGTGAAGTAAAAAACCCCCAAAATGCCACAAACATAAGTTTGAGTCCCAGATAAGATATTGTTCGTTATTGAGCTTTGAATGAGAAGAAACGTAAAGGAGAAAGGAAGAAACTAATATAGAGGGAGAAAGAAAGAGAGAGAGAGATAAAGAGGGAACCACTAAAAGAAGAAAAAAGAAAAAGGAGAGAGAGAGAGAGTTAAGGGTTTTGGAGTGCAACCCTCATAGATAGAAAGGAAGAGGAAAGAAAAGATAATGGGAGATGTAACACTTATGAGTAGTGTAGTTCAAGGAGAGGACAGAGTAAGACCGGCAGAGAGTTAATCGGCCAAATTGGAGGGAAAAAAAAAATCAAGAATGAAGATAAGAGAAACAAATGAAAAAATATAATAAAATGGGATAGGTTATAAAGTCTGTGGATTATTCTTGATTTTGAGAGGTTATCTTCTTGCTTTTTCTTTTCTCTCCCTCTTCCTGGTCGGTGACTCTGTATCCCGGGTTCTGCTCCTTTGGCACACTCAGAGGTTTGCAGTTGATAAGTTTCTATGGCAATGTCATGTATTGTGCTTCAGTCTCATTGGCAGTCAAGGCTCATTAGCATTTATAGGCTCTGCCAGTGAGAGAGTCCGTGTTCTTGGAGCCTTTCTCCTAGTCTTTCCTTCCTCAATTAGTAGCCTGATAATCTAGCTATGGGGTTGCTGCTGCCTCTGCCTGGACAGTAAGAGGCTCAAAGAGCTGGCAACTCCCCACTCTATTCCCACTCAGCACAGGGCTCTGGGTGAGGTTCAGTCAGTCAGAGCTGCTAGCATAATCAGGCGGGGCTTCCACCCACTCAAAGACCTCTGGCTCTGTCACTCTGTGGAATATCATGAGCACGCACTGCCAAGGCACTTGGAGAAATCTCTCGCCCCCTCTCTGCACGTGCAGACCAGTATATCAGACCGGCCGCCTCACCCTCTGAGTGAAACCCCCGCCTGCACGGAAAAGTTCCAGCATTGGAATTGGCTCTCACTCTGTCCTGGAGCGTGGCTTTTTCAAGGCACTGGGGTGGCCTGAGATTCCACTTTTGGCCCACACAAAGGCCCCTGACTCTGCTCCTCTGTGGGATAACACGGGCGCACACTGCTGAGGCACTCAGAGGAAACTCTCGCTCACTATCTGCGTGCGCAGACCAGGATATCAGGCTGGCTGCCTCACCATCTGAGTGAAACCCCCACCCGCATGGAAAAGTTCTGGTGTTGGAATTGGCTCTTGTTCCGTCCCTGTGTGTGGCTTTCTCAGGGCCTGGGGCGGTCTGGAAATTCCACCTTCAGCCCACACAAAGGCCTCTGACTCTGCCCTTCTGTGGGGTAACATGGGCACCCACTCCTGAGGCATTCGGAGGAATCTCTCGCTCACTCTCCATGCGCGCAGACCAGGATATCAGGCCGGCCGCCTCACCCTTTGAGTGAATCCCCCTCCTGCACGGAAAAGTTCCAGCGTTGGAATTGGCTCTCACTCCCTCCCTGTGAACGGCTCCCTCAGGGCGCTGGGGCGGCCCGGAGATTCCGCTTTCAGCCCACACAAAGGCCTCTGACTCTGCCTCTCTGTGGGATAACATGGGCACCCACTCCCGGGGCTTTGGAAGGAATCTCTCGCCCACTATCTGCACGCGCCGACCCGGAGATCGGGGAAAATGGCTTCCCCACTTGTCTTTCTTTGTCTGGGTTTGGCGCAAGTGTTAGCTTGTATTGCCCGGGTTGCCTCAGGAACAGTTTTTCCTCGGCTTGAATCTCCGTGCCACAGCCTGGTTCGGCTGTTTGTGCCGCAGCCTGGATCTATTCACCCCCTTTGCCCGCCTTACTTTCTATATTCTCAGTCCCCAGTGAAAGCCGCCCTGTTTAGGTTAGTGAGGAAGGCAGAGCATTTCTTACTCCCTATTTCCTTCGGGGTTTGATTATATATGTAGCCAATTTTTCGCTCGACCATACCTTCGGGTGTATTGCGAAACATCTGGAGGCTCCAAGGATAGGTTTTTCTGTTTCTGGTTGAAGATCTTGTTGAGTTTGGGGGGAGATTTATCGGTATCGCTTCCTACCGCGCCATTCAAAATGCATTAATTTTTACCAGTACATTTAAACTATTATTTAGAGTTAACTAAAGTAAACTTTAAAGTAAAATTTTAAAACTACATTTATTGAAGTGACATGGGTTAATAAAATTATAACAGTTTCAAGTGAACAATTTGATAATAAATCATTGGTATATTGCACTGTGTGTTCATGACCTAAAGTCTACTCTGTATCCATCACTCTATATTTCATCCCCTTTACTCTCAACCTCCTCTTACTTTCCTTCCCCTCCGATAACCACCCTACTTCTGTCTGTCAATATGTTTGTTAGTTTGTTTTTTTTGTTTGTTTGTTGCTTTCTACTTTCTATCAAACATATTATTTTTTGAAGAAACTCCATACTGGTTCCTTAGTGACTGTACCAATTTACATTTTTACCAGCAGTAGATAATGTTTTGTTGTTTCTCTACATTCTCTCCAGCACTTGTTATTTCTTACCTTGTTGATAACAGCCATACTAACAGGTGGGAGGTGGTCACTCTATGGTTTTGATTTGCATTTTTCTTGTAGCTAGTGAAGTTGAGCATCTTTACATCTACTGTTGGCCATTGCTATGTCTTTTTCAGAAAAGTCTTTTTGCTGATTTTCAACTCATTTTGAAATTTGGACCTTTTTGCTTCTTGTGTTGTTGAGTTGTATTAGTTTTTGCATATTTGGATATTACCCTCTCATCAGAGATATTGTTTGCAGATATCTTCGATTTTTTGTTAGTTGTGTTTTTGTTTTGTTGATGGTTGTTTTTGCTGTGCAGAAACTTTTCAGTTTGATGTAGTCCATTTCCTTATAAAAATAAATGTATTTTAGTATTTTTGTATTATTCAAGGTAATTTTTGGTTTTACACAGAGTATTAGTTTTATAAGAGAGTTATGTGGCATTTTCTTTCAGTTTTTGAGTTTTCAAATATAGATTTATTTTGGCCTCGTAAGAGAATAATAATTAGCCTGAACAATAAATTTTTAGATTATCTCATTACCTTAGAATTCTAAGATATTTCCACACAGCATTGAACATGAGGTGTCTGAAGCCAGTGTCTTACAGTCAGAAACAATGGATAAGACTGAGGGTAAAATTTTTCTCAACCTGAGCAAGATTCTGTGATTCCTATATTTTATAAACATAGGGTTCTAGATTGGAGGGTATTTCTGTTTTGTTTTGTTTTCTCTTAAGGAATTCACTCTGAAATCTTAGTGTCTGACATATCTTTTGGCCCCAGGTGGGCTCTGACTAAATGTCAGTTGAATGTTTCTATGAAAACCAAAAAGGTAGTGCATAAACTGCCTGCAGGCTGCCATAGCAAACATCAATGAAAAAACAAAAGTACAGGGGTCCTTGGGTTACAAGGACACAGTTCCCTTCCTACGACAGTGACGCTATCTGAATTTTAGTGAAAGTCAAAACACACCCTAGCCTAATACAAACAGAACACTTGCACTTTGAACAGTCCAAAATGGCATAGATAAGTGTACTGGGGGACACCAACTCCCTCACTCATACACTGCGTTACTGCGTATTCTTCCACTTCAAGAAACCAAATTAGTTTGCCCACATAGTCTGTAAGTATGATGCTAACACTGTAAACCAAAACACTCACGACTCAATTTTTTAAAGTTTTTATGAGAGTGATGTTGTTAATTTGAAACATTGTATGTTGAGACCATCATAACCCGAGGACTCCCTGTAAAGACTCAACATAGTAATTAATTCCCCTGTGAGCAATCCAGTCGCTGGAGTCACTTCCCTACTTCCAATAAAACTCTTTTCTAATTAGACATACCGAGGGGACACCAGTGTTCCCAATATATAAATTGTGAAGGGAAAACTGCTGTTTATAATGAGGGGACCTGGAGACACACTCAACTCGTTTAGGGTAGAGTGGGAGCCCAAAGCCCTGTGCATCCACTATAGACCCACTCATACTATATGAATGAACATCCGTCACATTATCAGCTCACCACTTCCAACTCAAGCATATTCACGGATCCTTAAAAGTGCAAATCTATCTGACTGGAGAAACTGAACAAAAAGGTATTTTTCTTAGAATATCTGAAAATCTGTATTGCTACTCTGCTCCTTTTTCACTGTGGTTGTACAGCAACATTCAGTGCTATTTGTCTTCTGAGAGTGATTTTGAGAAGAGAAGGATTTAAAGACAGAGGGTGGTATGAGGGGACAGGAAGAACAGGTAAGGCAATGAGAAGAGTGACAGTAAACTCCTGAGAAAAAATAATGGATAAGTAGAAAAATACAGAGAAGACCAAGAAGAGGGAGAAATGAGGCTGGGAAGCTGATCAGAGGAGAAGATCACAGAGAGATCAGGAGTGGGGACACTGATGCAAAGCCCACAGAGCACTACTGAGGACCTTCTGTTACTTCTTCTATTGAAGAGGAATTGAGAATCCAAGTCTGGGCTTGAGTTTCCAAGGCCAAGAAGTAGTACATTTTCTAGTCAGACCACCAACTACAGATAATGTTAATAGCCAGTGCTCCTTTTATACATATTGATATAAAGGAGGAGGTTAGGAAACAGACAAGAGCAAAGAAAATTTAGGAATCAGATAATGGAATACAGGGAGGGGAAATGAGAGACCCTGTGAAGCTTGTGGCTGAGGGAAGCAGTCGGGTTTCTCTGACAGGGAAGTGAGCAGAGGGAGATGTCGGTTTGTGGCAAAGTAAGTGACAGAAGAGTTCAAAAGGGTTTGGAGGGGAAGCTGATATCTGATATCTGGGCACTCATCCTGCTGAGGTATCCTTATCTAACAGAGCTCTAATGCTGCTGCTTCTGCCCCTGCTCTTCAAGGGAATTATCTGCCATGGGCCAAGCACAGGAAGTAAAAAGAATGCAGGTGGAAAGTTACCTGTGGCTGGGCAAAGCAGGGTAGAAGAAAGTACTAGAGAGGATCTGAAACAGGGCGTAATGCTCCAACGGGGCTTCCTTGGAATTTTCATGCCAGGCTACTGCCAGGCACCATCCTTGACCCTGTCTAAGTTTATATTTCTGATTTTAGGGCTAAGAATCAGGATCTAGGGAAAGATGTCATGGGACTAAATGCTCACTTTGTAATTACAATATTCCAATTTTTCTTTTCCTACACAGGACCCCCTTCTCCCCTCCTTTGAAAACTTTTTAATTATCACTTCCATTTTCAGCTACCCCAGTTTTAGCACTTCATCATCCAGCAACAGAAGAGCCCCCCTCCTTTCGAATGCTTCAGATTTTCTCCTTTGCCAACCAGAGCTGGCAGCACACGGAGGGCTCAGTCTGGTGGGGAGCTGCAGACTCATCGCTGGGACAGTGCTTCAAGCATCATCCAATAGCTGTGGCCCTGGTCCCAGGGTAATTTCGGCAAGGAGGAGCTGAAGAACATCCAGGTGGTATTGCAGTTGTACATGCACAGCTTCCCCCAGGAAGTGCAGGCATTTTCTAGTCACTTTCAATTTGGTTGTGAATTTGCTTTCCCACGCTGATATTTGCCTGAAAGCTCCCACCAGGGATGATATTGTTTGGGCTCTACCATTATTCAATCTTCCTGACCTTGTGTCTGTCTCCCTGGCTCACTCTTTTTTATTTATTTGTTTATTTAGCTTCATCTTTTACCACTATTCGCAATATACCCTCACCCAAAATACAAAGAAGGACCTACATGTACATATCCCTGCACACTCTGGAATATACCCTCATGTTCTGGCTTCTTGTAATATTTGTTGCTTTTTGATTTTTCCCCTCATCCTTGGCCTGAGGCTCAGCCTTTCACAACCAAGATCTGCCCTTTCCTTTTCCCTCTCCTGAGTGTTCACATGACCTAACCAGGACCTAACAACTCCCGAGTAAGGTCTTCCTGACGCTCTGCTATCTTTCTAACAGTTTTCCATCAGGCCTCTTCAGATTAATTATTTTAACATTCCTTTTTTATTTTAATATATTCTTCCCACAGATTTTCTTCACCTTTTCCACCAAACTTTAGTTTTCCATGTCTTACAACAGAAAATGTTTCTTCCCTTGAATTTTTTTATTTTCTAAATAGTTGACTTTTAATCCCTACAATATGATTCATATTAATTATCTCTCTTGTCCACCCTCAGATTCCTTTAAAATCCAGGTATTTGGTGGCTGTGGAATGCATTCTGAAAAAGCCCAGAGAGTTTTTCAAATGCAGTATATCAAGGATCAGATTTCCTGAGTTTCCAAGGAAATTCCTGGAAGCCATCTCCAGGAGCAGGGAGTCAGGCTCAGAATGTCTGTAAGATGCTTAATCACTACCATGTTACTAAAGAAGTTGTGCAGGGCCTTCTCAGTGACAACTGCCCTCGGTTTCTGTCGGGCCTTTTGGAAGGAGATAAGTCAGACCTGGAAAGACAGGGTGAGTCCAATCTCCTGTCGCCTCATAGGTTCAGTGCTTAACCCTTGTATTTCAGTGTATTACTCTTTGTCATCCCTTTGAAGCATAGAATAAGAAGCTTGAAGTTGAGTGTGAATTCTGAATTGTTTCCACAACAAGAGAAAGAGTGATTACTCAAACAGCTAACATTCCCGAGCCATGAAACTGAAACTGGGATGCCCTTCTAAACTCCATTTCTTCTCATCTCTTTCCAGTGAAGCCACAGGCTTGGGTGACCAAAGGCTCCAGTCCTGGTCCTGGCCGTCTGCTGCTGGTGTGCCACGTCTCTGGCTTTCATCTGAAACCTGTGTGGGTGATGTGGATGCGGAGTCAACAGGAGCAGCAGGGCACTCAACGAGGTGAAGTCCTGCCCAATGCTTATGGGACGTGGTATCTTTGAGTAACCCTGAATGTGGCAGCTGGACAGGCTTAAGGCCTGACCTGCTGAGTGAAACACAGAAGCCTGACAGGCCATGATATAATCATCCACTGGAGTGAGACCAGAACCAACACAAACAATGATGGGTAGCCAACCACACAAATGCTAGACTCAGCTACCTACAGAAGCAGCACACTCAATGGAGGAGTCCAGAAGGCATAAGACAGAGCAACAAATAAATATACACAACAAGGTAGACACTGCATAACATCTAAAACATGTGATCAAGGTTGACCCTTAGAACCAGCCAACCTGAAGGGATAACCCTACACATGAAAGGACCAATGGCATTCAAGACTCACATACAACAGGAAGATAAATATAACTGTCAAGAACCATTGCTAGAGCACTTAAGTAACTCAGGCAGCCTGGAGGTCAGTACCACAGAGCCCATCTTCCTCATAAAGACACCACAACAAATCTGAAAGTCAAACAGCACTACCTACTACACAGACAAAATAGGCAGACAATGAAATATGACCCAAATAAATTAAAGAGAATTCCCCAGAAAACAATCTAAATGAAATGGAAGTAAAGAAACTACCAGACACAGAGTTTAAAATAATGGTTATTAGGATGCTCAGGGATTTAATGTTAGAATGGATGATCACAATGAGAACTTAAAGAGGTAGTAATCATTATAAAGGACATTAAAATTATAAAAAGGATCCAGTCAGAAATGGCAAATACACTATCTGATATAAAGACTGCACTAGAAGGTATTAACAGCAGTCCGGATGAAGTGGACGATCAAATCAGTGATTTAGAGGATAAGATAAAATGAAGTAGAACAACAGAGTGTTAAAAAAAAAAAAAAGAGGCTCAAAAGACTGAGAAAATTCTGAGACCTCTGTGACAACATGAAGAGAAACAACATCTGCATCATAGGGGTTCCTGAAAGAGAAGAGCATGAACAAGGGATAGAGAACCTGTTTGAAGAAATTATAACTGAAAATTTTCCTAAATTGTTGAAGAAAAAATATCACACATTTTCAAGAAGCACAGAGAGTCCCATTAAAGAGGAACTCAAGCAAACCTACACCAAGACACATCATGATTAAAATGCCAAAGTTAAGAGACAAAAAAAGAACACTAAAAGCTTCAAGAGAAAAGCAGTTAATTACAGAGGAGCCATCATAAAGATGACATCTGACTTCTCAACAGAAACACTTGAGGACAGAAGGGATTGCCAAGAAATAAGAAATATTCAAAGTGATGCAAAACAAGAACCTACAACCAAAACTTCTTCATCAAACAAAGCTATCATTTAAAATTGAAGTAGAAATAAAAAGCTTCCCACATAAAACAAAAAAAACCTCAAGAAATTCATTACAACCAAACCAGCACTGCATAAAATGTTAAGGAGCCTGCTATAAAAAGAGCAAAGGAAAAGTAGAAATCTGCAAAAAGAGGATTGTAGATTTAAAGAATAAATGACAACAAATAAGTACATATTAATAATAATCTTAAATGCAAATGGATTAAATGTTCCAATCAAAAGACACAGGGTAGCTGCCTGGATAAGAAAAAAGAACCTGTACATATGCTCTCCACAAGATATTCACCTCAGAACAAAAAAATACACATAGGCTTACAGTGAAAGGATGAAAAAAAGTATTTCATGCAAACGGTAATGAAAAAAAAGCTGTGTAGCAATAGTTATATCTGACAAAATAGCCTTTAAAACAAGGGCTATAGTAAAGAATAAAGAAGGTCAATACATAATGATACAGGGAGAATCAAACAGGAGGATATAACCATTGTAGATATATTTATGTGCCTAATATAGGAGCACATAAATATATAAAGCAGATTTTGATTAACATAAAGAGTGAGACGAATGGCAACACTATAATAGTAGGGGATTTCAATACCCCACTAACATCTATGGATAGATCCTTAAAACAGGTAAAAATGAGTATAAAACAACTCAGACTTTATGGGAAACAGCAAGAGCATTCCTGAGAATAAAGGCATACCTTACAAAACAAGAAAAAGCTCAAATAAACAACTTAACCCTACATCTAAAAGAACTAAAAAGAGAATAAAAATTAAATCCTGAAGGAACAAAATAGTAAAGATCAGAACAGAAATAAATGACATAGAGGCTAAATAAACAATATAAAAGATCAATGAAACCAAGACATGGTTCGTTGAAAAGGTAAAGAAGATTGACAAACCTTTAATGAGACTCCTCAAGAAAAAAAAAGAGAGGACTCAATAAAATTAGAAATGAAAATGGAGAAGTAACAACTAACATTGCAGAAATACAAAGGATTATAAGAAAATACTATCAAGATTTATATGCCAAAAAAATTGGACAACCTAGATGAAATGGATAAATTCCTAGAAACATCCAATCTTTCAAAATTTAATCTAGACGAATCAGAAAACCTAAACAGACAAAATCAACAAATGAAATTGAAACAGTTATCACAAAACTCCCAACAAACATAAGTCTTGGACTCGGTGGCTTCACAGTCAAATTTTACCAAATATTCCAAGAAGAAATAACACATACCCTTCTCAATCTATTTCAAAAAATTCAAGAGGAGAGAGGACCTCCAAGCTCCTTTTATGAGGAATGATCCTCATTCCAAAACCAAATAAAGACACTACAAAGAAAAAAACTATAGAACAATATGCCTGATGAACATAGATGCTAAAATTCTCAACAAAATATTAGCAGACTGGATCCAGGAATACATTAAAAAAGCCATGCATGATGATCAAGTGGGATTTAATCCGGGGAAACAAGGCTGGTACAATATTTGCAAATCAATCAATGTGATTCATCACATCAATAGAAGGAAGGATAAAAATCACATAATTATATCAATAGATGCAGAAAAAGCATTTGATAAAATCCAACACCCATTTGTGACAAAAACTCTAGCAAAGTGGGAATGCAGGGAACATACCTCAACATAATAAAGGCCATCTTTGAAAAACTGACCACTAACATCATACTCAATGGGCAAAAGTTAAAAGAAATCCCCTTAAGATCAGGAACAAGTCAGGGGTGCCCCCTTTCACCAGTCTTATTCAACATAGTTCTGGAAGTTCTAGCCACAACAATCAAACAAGAAGATATAAGGCATCCAAAATAAAAAAGAAGTAAAACTATCATTATTTGCTGACATGATGCTATACTTAGAAAACACAAATGTCTAAGTCAAAAAATTACTAGACTTCATAAATGAACTGGGGAAGGTGGCCTGATATAAAATTAATATTCATAACTCAATGGCATTTTCATACACCAACAATAAACTGTCTGAATGAGAAATTAAGGAAACAATCCCCTTCACTATTGCAAAAAAAAAAATAAAGTATCTAGGAATAAATTTAACCAAGTAGGTAAAAAACTTGTTCTTGGAAAATTATAAGACATTGAAAAAAAATCAAAGAAGATACAAAGAATTGGAAGCATATACCGTGTTTATGGATAGGAAGAATAAATATCATTAAAATGTCTACATTACCCAAAGCAATCTATAAACTCAATGCAATTCCTATTAAAATACTAATGGCATCTTTCAAAGATATAGAACAAATATTTCAAAAATTTATATGGAACCAAAAAAGAACATGAATAGACTCAGCCATTTTGAAAATAAAGAATAAAGTGGGAGGTATCACACTTCCTGATATCAAGCTATACTACAAAGCCACTGTAATTGAAACAGGTTGGTACTGGCATTAGAACAGGCATATAGATCAATGGAATAAAACATAGAACCCAGAAATAAACCCATGCCTTTATGATCAATTGATATTTGACAAAGGAGATAATAGCATAGAGTGGAGTACAGACAGTCTCTTTAATAAATGGTGCTGGGAAAATTAAACAGGTACATGCAAAGAAATGAAACTAGACCACCAATTTAAATCATTCACAAAAGTAAATGTAAAATGGGTAAAGGTCTTAAATGTAAGTCGCAAAACCATAAACATCTTGGAAGAAAACAAATGCAGTAAACTCTTCGTTATCTCTCATAGCATTATATTTGCTGATTTATCTCCACGAGCAAGTGAAATAAAGGACAAAACAAACAGTGGGGTTATATCAAACTCAAATGCTTTTGCACAGAAAAGACACCATGAACAAAATAAAAAGACAAACTACACAATAGGAGAAGATATTCTCCATACATCTGATAAGTGGTTAATAACAAAATTTATAAAGAACTTCTAAAACTCAACACCAGGAAGGTAAACAACCCAATTTTAAAAATGGGCAAAAGAACTGAATAGACACTTCTTCAAAGAGGACATACAGATGGCCAATAGGCATATGAAAATTTTTCAATATCAGAGAAAAGCAAATTAAAACCGCAATGAGATACACCTCACACCTTGTCAGAATGGCGCTCACTAACAAATCAACACACAATAAGTGCTGGCAAGGTTGTGAAGAAAAGGGAACCCTCCTGCACTGCAGCTGTGAATGCAGACCTAGGATGCTACTTTAGAGAACAGTATGGAGTTTCCTAAAAAAATTAAAAATGAAACTGCCTTTTGACCCAGCTATCCCACTTTTATGAGTATGTCATAAGAATACCAAATCACTGATTCAAAAGAATATATGCATTCCCATGTTTATTGCAGCATTGTTTACAATAGCCAAGATCAGGAAACAGCCCAAATGTCCATCAGTGGACAAGTAGATTAAAAAGCTGTGGTGCAGCCCTGGTCGGTTGGTTCAGTGGTAGAGTGTCAGCCTGTTGTGTTGAAGTCCCAGGTTTGATTCCCGTTCAGGGCGCAGAGGAAAAGCACCATCTTCTTCTCCACCCTTCCCCCTCTCCTTTCTCCCACTTCCCCTCTTGCAGCCAAGATTCCATTAGAGCAAAGTTCTTATGGGTGCTGAAGTTGGCTCCATGGCCTTCACCTGAGGCACTGAAGTGGCCTGATTGCAGCGGAGCAACCACCCAGAGGGACAAGCATTGTTCCCTTGTGGGCATGCCAGATGGATCTCAGTTGGGCACATGTGGGAATCTGTCTGTCTGCCTCCCCCCCTCCTACTTCTCACTTCAGAGAAATACAAAAAACAAAAAACAAACAAACAAACCCTGTCATGCATATACAAAATGGAATACTACACAGCCATGAAAAAGAAGGAAATCACCTTTTGCATGGCATGAATGGACTTGGAGATTATTATACTAAGTGAAACAAGCCAAGAATAAAAAGATAAATATTAAATGATCTCATATGTGGAATCTAATGAACCAAGTGAACTGAATAACATAATAGAGGTAGAGGTGGGGTCACAAGGAGCAGAGAAACAGCTGTAAGAGGGATGAGGATAGAAGGGATGGGATCAGTGAAGATGAAGGGATTAGTAAAATTATATATACATAACATATTGATACAGAAAACAGGACAGCAAATCTCAAAAGGAAGGGGGGAGGGGGGACAATAGGGTATTATAGAGGAGGTAGTTATATTGAGTACGACACTTGAATTCTTGTTAACACATGAATAAATTAAAATTTAAAAAAATATTTTTTAAAGATTTATGAAATGGCCACTCCATTGTCTATTATACTTCATTAATAATGTAAAAAATAAAGAAATAGTAATCTTTAACAATAGAATGTAAGATATTATAGACAGGGTAGTTGAATGAAGAAGTATAGAATTCTGTGTGATCAATTCTTCAGACATTTTTTTTCTTAGAGACAAGGGAAAGAAAATCATTGAAGCCGTTTTTGTATGTTCCCCGAATGGAATTAAATTGGCAACCTTTATGCTTGGGAAGATGCTCTAACCAACTGAGCTATCCAGCCAGAACATAAATTCTCCAGACATTTTTAAAGAAAGCCCTGCAGTTACCATGCAAGTGTGTCAGGAGTCCCCCTGGGGATGGACAGTGTCTGTCTCCGGAATTTATATATGCTGGGTAGGTCATCCTGATTGGTGAATTGAGTATTTGTATCACTGAAAGCCATAAAGATTTGGATAAAAACTAGAAATAATAACTTTCAGTTTAAACATGAAAACTCTTTCCAAGTTTAAACTAATTTAGTTCAATATAATAATGTACTGGGCAGCACAGAATAAAACATTTCCACAGTAGTTTCATTGGACAGCACAACTCTAAGTTGTGTGTAGCATAATTTAAAGCTCCTTTAGCTATATAGCAAAAACGTAGCTAAAAGTGAGGAGAAAGGTAAAATTTCCATTTGAAGTTAGCACTTTGAGGACCTCAGAGCTTATGTAATAATTTTAGCAAGTGGACCCAGTTTATGTCAATAGCCATGACTGTAATGATACATGACAGGTGGTGACTGAGGCCATGGGAGACAGGGCTAGGGACTCACACAGGTTTTCAAGGTGGGCGCTAAATGCATCATTGGTGATTTTATGAAAGAATCAGAATAATTGAAGGTTTTGAGGAATCTGCAAATAGTGCAATTAAGATGTAGGAACAGTGATAATTAAAGAAATGTGGATTGATACTACTAAAGAGATCTATTTTGTATCCTTTACTGTGTTTATTTGGGACAGTATTGACTTCAGACATTCACATGAATAAAGGCTTTATCTAAAGGAAAACACTTTGAAAAAAGATGAGCCCTCAGAGAAAAAAATATTACTTTCTTTGCAAATTGTATGGAAGGGGAAAAAAGCTAGAATATATAACCTAAAAATTAACCATAAGAAGGAGTCGGCTGGCTGTGTGGGCAGAGTTGGAAAATTGAATAATTGCTGAGTAGATGAATGGACTTAGAAAAGGCCCCATTGTGTGACTATATAGGACAGTCTGGGCACTCACCCTCTTCTAGACCTATGATGAAAGAGCAACGTGTTCAAATTAAAGGTAAAATTATTATTCTACAAAACTTTAGCTGTCTATTGTTTACAGATATAATTGTTGATGTTATTTAATGACTTTGTTAACTTTTCTATAAAATTTTTATTCCCATATTGTTAAAGTATAAATCAGAATTCTTTGAAGAAAAAACAGGTCTTTTTTTTTGGTGATTACAAAGGATTGATATTTTCAACAATAGCAGATAAAATATTTTCTTACATTTACATACATTTATTAAAAATATGATTTTAGATCAATTCTAGGCAGTTTCTCTTATTCATCATTTTCTTAATCAGGAAATTCAATTCATTTAAAGCATGTCTATTAATGTGTTTCCAGTGAATATTTCTCTTTTGGCAGGAAGGTTAATGAAAGAGGATCTGTGAGTGTGACTATGGGACACCCTCAGGGAAAAGCATAGGGAGGAAATTTCTTCTTTTTTTTTTTTTTTTCTTTTTGTGTTTTTCTGAAGCTGGAAACGGGGAGAGACAGACAGACTCCCGCATGCACCCGACAGGGATCCACCCGGCACGCCCACCAGGGGGAGATGCTTTGCCCACCAGGGGGCCATGCTCTGCCCCTCCGGGGCGTAGCCACCCTAGCGCCTGGGGCAGAGGCCAAGGAGCCATCCCCAGCGCCCAGGCCATCTTTGCTCCAATGGAGCCTCGACTGCGGGAGGGGAAGAGAGAGACAGAGAGGAAGGAGAGGGGGAGGGATGGAGAAGCAGATGGGCACTTCTCCTGTGTGCCCTGGCCGGGAATCGAACCCGAGAGTTCTGCACACCAGGCCGACGCTTTACCACTGAGCAAACCGGCCAGGGCAGGAAATTTCTTCTTAAATAAACACTGACCACAAAGAGTAAATATTTTTAGTCAAAAAAAGATTTAATTAATAAAAAAAACTTATAGACATAGCAGTGTAGTGATTACAGGAGAAAAAAGGGTGGCAGGAGATGGAAAAGGGGAATAGACGGTGATAAAGAAAGATGTGACGAGGTGGTGAACACACAATGCAATGTACAGGTGATATAGCATAGAGCTGTATATCTGAAACTTGTACAATTTTATTAACCAATGTCACCCCAATAAACTCAATAATTTTTTAAATGGTAGTAAGGAGCTAATGAAATTCTGTCAAGATAGGAGAAAAAATATATGATACTTTATACCCAGAATTAAAATTAATGTTACATATATTTTTCTTTGAAAATTGTTCTTTGAACGATTTTAATTTAGAAAATAATTTTACTAATGATTTTATTAATTGTTGGACTGTTATCAGAAATTTATTTCTGCATTTCCCAGTTCTTTGTTGTGCTTTGTAAATTTGGTCACCTCAAAACTGAATACTGCTATGTGGCTATTTTTACCCATATAACAGCACTTTTTCCTGAGGGAAAATAAATTATTTTATTATGGAATTTTTTCTTTATTTTATTTTGTAAGTGATATGAAACTTTGTCAAATTAGTAGAATTACATATAACATTTATGACTGGCATATGTCAATTCGAATTTTGGACTATTTATTATTTTTTAGGTTGGTATAGAATCTTTTCAATATGTTTCTTTGCCTATAGTCCATAATGGAATTATAAAACCAACGTAACCTAACAGAACCATTTATAGTTTTAATGTATTTGGACAGAAGAATAAATGTTAAAAATAAGTAATCTAGTTTCATTCTGGAAACAAGTTAAAAAAAACATAAAATAAATCCAGAATTGTAGCAGAAAGAAAATCAATATAAAGTCTGTTTATGTAAAATACAGATTAAGACAAACAATAAACTAGTAATTATCAAATTACAGATAAACTCTTTTTCTGGAAATATTATTAATAATATATAAAAGTAAATTCTAGTAGAATAGATGAAAAAGATAATGTACGAATGGATAACATTGTAAAGTGAGTGTTAGTTGATAGAACAAGTGGATATTTCAACTGGTCTGACATCCAAATGAAATGGAAAGTTTTATTGAAAATTATAAATGATTAAAAAACACTCAAAAGAAGAAAAAACACTAAGTATGCCAGTAACCATAAAAACTAAACCTAATAGCAAGGACATAACTAACCTGAAAAATCCTAAATTCTTATTTCATGGTAAATTTCAGGATATAAATAAGACAGAAAATATTGAATTCCATTTATGAGACTAGGATATCGAAACTAAAAAATACCACAACCTGACAAAAACTTGAAACAAAATATTTGTAAATTAATAAAAACTAAGCAAACAAATAAACCAAACATCAAAGTTCTGTTAACAAATTTTACTCATTGAAAATATTAAATTTTCATGTATATGAAAAGATTTTACTAGCAGTGTAAGAATAATTAAATACTAGAAAATTAATTAATTTAGTTGTCTAAGTTAACAAATTAAAGGGAAAAATAAACAATATAATCATTTCCTTGTATGTCTGACAAAAACCTTAATAAAATTAAATATACATTGATGAAGAAAACATCAATTTTGCAATAAAGAGAACTTCCTTAATATAGTTCAGTTTAACTATAATCAAGGTAAAAGACATAGACTTGATAATAAAAATTTAGAAGGTTTAACATTAAAATTAGGAATAGGACAAGGGTGTGTGCAATTACCATTATGCTAATCAAAGTGGTACTAAAGTGGTACTTTCTAGACTGGTGAGTAAATAAAAATAAAGATTATAATTAAAAATTAAATTGTCATTTCAGTGTGTGTTATGTGCTGTTGAGTTGGCTCTGACTCCCAGAGCTCCTATGAATGAGTTCTGTCCACAATTTTTTGTCCTCAACAGTCCTGCTCAGCTCCCGTGCACTCATGCCTATGGCTTCTTTTATGAAGTTACTTCATCTCACAGTAGGTCTTCCTCTTTTCCTACAGTATTTTAGTTTTCTAAGCACTATTGTCTTTTCTAAAAAACCTACCTTCTTTCTCATGATGTGCCCCAAGTAGAAAAGCTTCAGTTTTGTCATTTTTGCCTCCAGCAATGTTTCAGACTTAATTTGTTCTAGAACCCAGTTGTTTGTCCTTCTGATAGTGCAGGATATTCTTAGAGCTCTCCTCCAACACCATGTTCAAATGTGTCATTTTATTTCCTATCAACCTTCTTCATTACCCAACTTTTGCATCTGTATACATAATAATCAGGAATAAGATGGTAATATCTAATGGCATATCATTCTCATTTTTTCTTTTTTTTTTAAATTTTATTTAGACAATTAATTTTAACCATGTGACATTGATCAATTAGAGTACATAGATTTAGAGAAAACATTTCCAGATCATTTTGACATTTGATTATGTTGTATACCCATCACCCAAAGTCAAACTGTCTTCCATCACCTTCTATTTGGTTTTCTTTATGCCTCTCCCCTCCCCCACCTCCCTACTTCTCTTCTCTTCCCCTCCCCCTGGTAACCACCATACTTTTTTTTTATGTCCATGAGTCTCAATTTTGTGTCCCACCTATGTATGGAATCATACAGTTCTTAGTTTTTTCTGATTTATTTATTTCACTCAGTGTAATGTTATCAAGATCCATCTATGTTGTCCTAAATGGTACTATGTCATCATTTTTTATGGCTGAGTAGTATTCTATAATATGTATGTACCACATCTTCTTTATCCAATCATCTATTGAAGAGCTTTTTGGTTGTTTCCATGTCTTGGCCACTGTGAACAATGCTGCAATGAACATGGGGTTGCATGTGTCTTTATGTACCAGTGTTTTTGGGTTTGGGGGTATATACCCAGTAGAGGGATTGCTGAGTCATATAGTAGTTCTATTCTTAATTTTTTGAGGAACCACCACACTGTCCTCCGTAGTGGTTGTACTACTTTAATTTCTCACTAACAGTGTATGAGTGTTCCTTTTTCTCCACAGCCTCTCCAACACTTGATATTACTGTCTTGTTGATAATAGCTAATCTATTTTTTTTTAAATAAATTTTTATTAATGGTAATGAGATGACATTAATAAATCAGGGTACATATATTCAAAGAAAACATGTCTAGGTTATTTTGTCATTAAATTATGTTGCATACCCCTCACCCAAAGTCAGATTGTCCTCCACCACCCTCTATCTAGTTCTCTGTGCCCCTCCCCCTCCCCCTAACTCTCTCCCTCCCTCCCTCCCATGTCCTCCCTCCCCCCACCCCTGGTAACCACCACACTCTTGTCCATGTCTCTTCGTCTCGTTTTTATGTTCCACCAATGTATGGAATCATATAGTTCTTGTTTTTTTCTGATTTACTTATTTCACTCCATATAATGTTATCAAGTTCCCACCATTTTGCTGTAAATGATCTGATGTCATCATTTCTTATGGCTGAGTAGTATTCCATAGTGTATATGTGCCACATCTTCTTTATCCAGTCTTCTATTGAAAGGCTTTTTGGTTGTTTCCATGTCTTGGCCACTGTGAACAATGCTGCAATGAACATGGGGCTACATGTGTCTTCACGTATCAATGTTTCTGAGGTTTTGGGGTACATATCCAGTAGAGGAATTGCTGGGTCATAAGGTAGTTCTATTTGCAGTTTTTTGAGGAACCACCATACTTTCCTCCATAATGGTTGTACTACTTTACAGTCCCACCAACAGTGAATGAGGGTTCCTTTTTCTCCACAGCCTCTCCAACATTTGCTATTACCCGTCTTGTTGATAATAGCTAATCTAACAGGGGTGAGGTGGTATCTCATTGTAGTTTTGATTTGCATTTCTCTAATAACTAATGAATCTGAGCATCTTTTCATATATCTGTTGGCCATTTGTATCTCTTCCTGGGAGAAGTGTCTGTTCATGTCCTCTTCCCATTTTTTTATTGGATTGTTTGTTTGTTTGTTGTTGAGTTTTATGAGTTCTTTGTAAATTTTGGATATTAGGCCCTTATCTGAGCTGTTGTTTGAAAATATCATTTCCCATTTAGTTGGCTGTCTGTTTATTTTGATATCAGTTTCTCTTGCTGAGCAAAAACTTTTTATTCTGATGTAGTCCCATTCATTTATCTTTGCCTTCACTTCTCTTGCCATTGGAGTCAAGTTCATAAAATAATCTTTAAAACCCAGGTCCATGAGTTTAGTACCTATGTCTTCTTCTATGTACTTTATTGTTTCAGGTCTTATATTTAGGTCTTTGATCCATTTTGAATTAATTTTAGTACACGGGGACAGGCTGTAGTCGAGTTTCATTCTTTTGCATGTGGCTTTCCAGTTTTCCCAACACCATTTGTTGAAGAGGCTTTCTTTTCTCCATTGTGTGTTGTTAGCCCCTTTATCAAAGATTATTTGACCATATATATGTGGTTTTATTTCTGGGCTTTCTATTCTGTTCCATTGGTCTGAGTGTCTATTTTTCTGCCAATACCATGCTGTTTTGATTATCGTGGCCCTATAGTTTAAAGTCAGGTATTGTAATGCCCCCAGCTTCATTCTTTTTCCTTAGGATTGTTTTGCCTATTCTGGGTTTTTTATAGTTCCATATAAATCTGATGATTTTTTGTTCCATTTCTTTAAAAAATCTCATAGGAATTTTGATGGGAATTGCATTAAATTTGTATATTGCTTTGGGTAATATGGCCATTTTGATTATATTTATTCTTCCTATCCAAAAACAAGGAATATTTTTCCATCTCATTGTATCTTTTTCGATTTCCCTTAACAATGCTTTGTAATTTTCATTATAAAGGTCCTTTACATTCTTTGTTATGTTTATTCCTAGGTATTTTATTTTTTTTGTTGCAATCGTGAAGGGGATTATTTTTTTGAGTTCGTTTTCTAATATTTCATTGTTGGCATATAGAAAGGCTATGGACTTTTGTATGTTAATTTTGTATCCTGCGACCTTACTGTATTGGTTTATTGTTTCTAATAATCTTTTTGTGGAGTCCTTCGGGTTTTCGATGTATAGGATCATATCATCAGCAAAAAGTGATACCTTTACTTCTTCTTTTCCGATATGGATGCCTTTTATTTCTTTGTCTTGTCTGATTGCTCTGGCCAGAACTTCTAGCACCACGTTAAATAAGAGTGGAGAGAGTGGACAACCCTGTCTTGTTCCTGATTTAAGGTAGAAAGTCCTCAGTTTTATGCCGTTTAATATGATGTTGGCTGATGGTTTATCATATATGGCCTTTATCATGTTGAGATATTTTCCTTCTATACCCATTTTGTTGAGAGTCTTAAACATAAAATTGTGTTGTATTTTATCAAAAGCCTTTTCTGCATCTATTGATAAGATCATGTGGTTTTTGTTCTTTGTTTTGTTGATGTGGTGTATTACGTTAACTGTTTTGCGTATGTTGAACCATCCTTGAGATTCTGGGATGAATCCCACTTGATCATGATGTATTATTTTTTTAATATGTTGTTGTATTCGGTTTGCCAGTATTTTGTTTAGTATTTTAGCATCTGTATTCATTAGAGATATTGGTCTGTAGTTTTCTTTCTTTGTGCCATCCTTGCCAGGTTTTGGTATGAGGGTTATGTTGGCCTCATAAAATGTGTTTGGAAGTATTGCTTCTTCTTCAATTTTTTGGAAGACTTTGAGTAGAATAGGAACCAAGTCTTCTTTGAATGTTTGATAGAATTCACTAGTATAACCGTCTGGGCCTGGACTTTTATTTTTGGGGAGGTTTTTAATAGTTTTTTCTATTTCCTCCCTGCTGATTGGTCTGTTTAGGCTTTCTGCTTCTTCATGACTCAGTCTAGGAAGGTTGTATTGTTCTAGGAATTTATCCATTTCTTCTAGATTGTTGTATTTGGTGGCATATAATTTTTCATAGTATTCTACAATAATTCTTTGTATATCAATGATGTCTGTGGTGATCTCTCCTCTTTCATTTTGGATTTTATTTATTTGAGTCCTGTGCCTTTTTTCCTTGATGAGTCTTGCCAAGGGTTTGTCAATTTTGTTGATCTTTTCAAAGAACCAGCTCCTTGTTTTATTGATTTTTTCTATAGTTTTTCTGTTCTCTATTTCATTTATTTCTGATCTGATTTTTATTATCTCCTTTCTTCGTCTGGTTTTGGGTTGTCTTTGTTCTTCTTTTTCTAGTTCCTTAAGGTGTGAAGTTAAGTGGTTTACTTCGGCTCTCTCTTGTTTGTTCATATAGGCCTGAAGTGATATGAACTTTCCTCTTATTACTGCTTTTGCTGCATCCCAGAGATTCTGATATGTCGTATTTTCATTTTCATTTGTCTGTATATATCTTTTGATCTCTGCGCTTATTTCTTCTTTGACCCATTCATTTTTTAGAAGTATGTTGTTTAGTTTCCACATTTTTGTGGGTTTTTCCCCCTCTTTTTTGCAGTTGAATTCTAGTTTCAAGGCTTTATGATCAGAGAATATGCTTGGTACAATTTCAATTTTTCTAAATTTGCTGATATTGTCTTTGTGGCCCAACATATGGTCAATTCTTGAGAATGTTCCATGTACACTAGAGAAAAATGTATACTCTGTCGCCTTGGGATGAAGTGTCCTGTAGATGTCTATCATATCCAGGTGTTCTAGTATTTCGTTTAAGGCCACTATATCTTTATTGATTCTCTGTTTGGATGACCGATCTAGAGCCGTCAGCGGAGTATTGAGGTCTCCAAGTATGATTGTATTTTTGTCAGTTTTTGTTTTAAGGTCAATAAGTAGCTGTCTTATATATTTTGGTGCTCCTTCGTTTGGTGCATATATATTAAGGATTGTTATGTCTTCTTGATTCAACTTCCCCTTAATCATTATGAAATGACCATTTTTGTCTCTGAGTACTTTTTCTGTCTTGTAGTCAGCATTATTAGATATGAGTATTGCTACACCTGCTTTTTTTGGGGTGTTGTTTGCTTGGAGTATTGTTTTCCAGCCTTTCACTTTGAATTTGTTTTTATCCTTGTTGCTTAGATGTGTTTCTTGTAGGCAGCATATAGTTGGATTTTCTTTTTTAATCCATTCTGCTACTCTGTGTCTTTTTATTGGTAAGTTTAATCCATTTACATTTAGTGTAGTTATTGACACTTGTGGGTTCCCTACTGCCATTTTATAAATTGCTTTCTGTTAGTTTTGTATCTTGTTTGATTCTTCTCTTTTGTTTTTCTATCATTTGTTTTTGTTTGTTTGTGTTCCATACTTCTTTCCTCTGTTGCTACCTTTTTTAAGTCAAGTGTTTTTGTGGTGGTTTTTTCAAGGGTGGTTACCATTAAGTAATGAAAAGGGTACCTACCATATTCATTGTAGTACCCTATCTTATGAGTATTTCTGCACTTCATCGTCCTTTGCTACTGTTAATCTCCATCCTTTCCCCCCCTTTTTTCCTTTGTTGTCACAGTTTAAGTTTGGTTTTATTGTGTTCTTGGTGGAGCTGTTACTTGTGGTGTTGTTTTCTTTTGTTCTTTGAATCTGGTTGGAAAACCCCCTTTAGTATTTCCTGGAGTGGGGGCTTTCTCGTGATAAATTCTCTCATCTTTTCTGTATTTGTGAATGTTTTTATATCTCCTTCATACTTGAAGGATAGCTTTGATGGGTATAGTATTCTTGGCTGAAAGTTCCTCTCTTTCAGGGCTTTAAATATTGGGGTCCACTCTCTTCTAGCTTGTAGAGTTTCTGCTGAGAAATCTGATGATAATCTAATAGGCCTTCCTTTATATGTTGTACTCTTCTTTTTCCTGGCTGCCTTGAGAATTTTTTCTTTGTCATTGGTTTGTGACATCTTTATTATGATGTGCCTTGGAGTGGGTTTGTTGGGGTTAAGAGAACTCGGTGTTCTGTTTGCTTCTTGAATTTGAGGCTTTAGTTCTTTCCACAGGCTTGGGAAGTTCTCATCTATTATTTGTTTGAGTATATTCTCCATTCCATTTTCTTTCTCTTCTCCCTCTGATATACCTATTATTCTTATGTTATTCTTTCTGATGGAGTCAGACAATTCCTGTAGGGCTTTCTCATTTTTTATTATTTTTAAGTCTCTTTCTTCTTCTCTCTGTTGTGCCTCAAGTTGTTTGTCTTCTATTTCACTAATCCTATCTTAAATCTGGGCTGTTCTGCTAGCTAAGCTTGTTACCTCGTTTTTCAGCTCGTGAATTGAGTTTTTCATTTCTGTTTGATTTGTTTTTATAGTTTCAATTTCCTTGGTAATATATTCTTTGTGTTCATTGAGTTGTTTTCTGATCTCCCTAAATTGCCTTTCTGTGTTTTCTTGTATATCTCTGAGTATTTTTAAGATTTCTATTTTAAATTCTCTGTCATTTATCTCCAAGGCTTCCAATATGTTAAGTCTTTTCTCCATAGATTTTTCCACATCTATTTGTGTTACCTCTCTTTCTTTTGTATCCATAATATTCGATTTCCTCTTTCTTATTGGCATCTGAGGGTGGTCTTGTTGATAGCACTAATTAGAATTAATAAAGAGTAAAAAAAAAAATGTAAAACACATCACAAAAAAACAAAACAGTAATAATTTATTTCCCCCTTTTTTCTTTCTTCTCTTTCCCTCCTCTCCCCTCCTCAGGGAAATATCGTGATAACTTGTGAATTATATTATGCTAAATGGAACAAAAACTGCCTATAATGGAGGGCCTGATTTGGGGTGAAGAGTTCAAGGGGCAAAAAAAGGGAGTAGGGACCTACTAAATGCAAAAAAAAATAAAAAAATTAAAAAAGGAAGAAAATCTTAGACAAGCATAAGATGATTTGCTTGTAAGTGATGGTCGACTAAGAGATATAATGAGAGGGATAAGAGGGAACCAGAAAAAAGGAGGGAAAAAAAGGAATAATAAAGAAGAAAAAAATAAAAATAATAAGTAAAAATCTGTTGTATTAAGTGGAGCGAAGACTAAATACAATGGAGACCTTGGGTTGGGAGGAATGCTAGTGAGTTAAAAAGCAATGTAAAAAGTACCCAAAATGCCACAAAAATAAACAAAAAACAAGAAAAAAACAAAAACAAAAGCAAAAAAGAAAAATAAAGCCAAAAAAACCCCTTGAGTCCCAAATTAACTAATTTGTTCGTGATTGAGGATTAAATGGGAGGAAAGTAAAACGAGAAAAGAAAAAACGAATAGAAAGGAAAAAACAAGAAAAAGAGAAAAATGAAGGAAGAAAAAAAAAGGAAGAGAAAAAAACAAAATAAAGCAAAACAAAAAAAAAAAACAAAAGAGGAGAGAGTGAGAGTTAAGTGTTTTGGAGTATAACCTTAAAGGAAGGTGAGGATGAAGAAGAGAAATAAAATGTAACACTCATGGGTAGTGTAGTTCAAGAAAAGGGAAGCATAAGATGGGCAGAGAATAGAAGGACCGAGGTGGAGGAAATAGAAATAATAATAATAAAGGCAATAAGATAGAAGAAACAAACAACAACAAAAAAAAAATTAGTGGAACAAGTTGTAAAGTCTGTGGATTTTTCTTGATTTTGAGAGGTTAACTTCTTCCTTTTTCTTTTCTCTCCCTTTTCCTGGTCGGCAACTCTGTACCCCAGGCTCTGCCCCTGTGTCACACTTAAGTAGGGATTTGCAGTTGATGGGATTCTATGGCAATGTCATATAATTGGCTTTAGTCTTGCTGGTAGTCAAGGCTTGTTGGCGTTTGCAGGGTCCAATGATGAGAGAGTTTGCTTTCCTGGAGTCTCTCTCCTAGTCCCCCCTTCCTGAATTAGCAGCCTGGTGATCCAGCTATAAGGCTGCAACTGCTTCTTCCTGGGGAGTAAGAGGCTCAAACAGCTGGGGAATCCCCACTCTATCCCCACTCAGTGCAAGGCTTTGGGAAAGGCTCTGGCAGTCAGAGCCTCCAGTGTAATCAGGCAGGCAGGAGTGGGAGTCAATTGTTGTCAAGGTGACTGTTTAGCACCTAGCATTCAGTTGGACCACTCAACCCAGGCTTTCCACACTTTGTAGCCTGTTTTGGCTGGGAAGAAGAGGCACTAGTCTCTGCTTGCGACTAGTGTAGTATAGATCTTATTATCTGCCAAGTCCCTCTTGTTAGCGTTTATCCCTGACTATGGAGGCTCTATCAATCAGAAGTTGCCCCCGCCCCTTTAGCGAGAGGCACTAAAAAATATCACGCCTCTTGTCTTGGATCGCTGAACTGAGAGAGATCTTATCAATTAGAACCTGTGGGTGCGCAGATTTCATGGGTTAAGCTAATTTCAGTGATTGGGTCCGCAGCTGTGCTCCCAAAGGTATTTCAGGCTGCCTGAGCACCCCTCCCCCAACGCTTGATTGTTAGCTTGAATGGCTGGGTGAGGTGCCCCACCCACAGAGAGAATCTCCCAAGTAGGGGAGACCACCTTGGCGCCTCTCCCGCTCGCCCCGCTGCTGGCGGCTGGGGTGCACTGGGCGCAGGATAATGGGGCACCCTGGGTGTGCGGGCCAGTAGGGCGCTCTGGGAGCGTGGATTGCCCAGGGCACGCACGCGAATGGGGTGCTCCGGGCACCAGTGGCTGGGGTCTCTCACTCGCAGTGCTCGGGCCGCTGGGAACGTTAGCGGTGCTTGCTCTGCAACCGGACCAGGCGCGCGCCGGCGGCTGCTCGCCGCTCCCAAGTGTGGGCGGTACTCGCTCTGCAACCGGACAGGGCGCACACCGGAGGCTGCTCGCCGCTCCCGAGTGTGGGCGGTGCTCGCTCTGCAACCGGACCCGGCGCGCGCTGGCGGCTGCTCGCCGCTCCCGAGTGTGGGCGGTGCTCGCTCTGCAACCAGACCCGGCGCGCGCTGGCGGCTGCTCGCCGCTCCCGAGTGTGGGCGGTGCTCGCTCTGCAACCGGACCGGGCGCGCGCCGGCGGCTGCTCGTTGCTCCCGAGTGTGGGCCGACTCACCACAGGCGCACTCCCACCACAGCTCCTGAGTGTGGGCGGTACTCGCTCTGCAACCGGACCGGGCACGCGCCAGCGGCTGCTCGCCGCTCCCGAGTGTGGGCTGACTCACCACAGGCGCACTCCCTCCACGGCTTGAATGAACGTCCCTGCGGTAGCTTTCTCTACACCCTCCTTTCTCAGATTCAAGTGATAACAGTCCTTTCGCTTTCAGTTTGTGTGGAACTCTGGAATGCTCTGAGGATAAATTTTTCTGTTTCTAGTTGATAAATTTGTTGTGATTTTGGGGAGATGTCGGACGCGCTGCTCACGGTGCCATTTCTGTGACGTCACTCCGATAATAGCTAATCTAGTAGGTGTGAGTGGTATCTCATTGTATTGAATAGTTTTGATTTGCATTTCTCTAATAGCTAATGAAGATGAGCATCTTTTCATATATCTGTTGGCCATTTGTATTTCTTCCTGGGAGAAGTGTCTGTTCATGTCCTCTTCCCATTTTTTTATTGGATTGTTTGCTCTTTGTTGTTGAGTTTTGTGAGTTCTTTGTATATTTTGGATATTAGGCCCTTATCTGTGCTGTTGTTTGAAAATATCATCTCCCATTTAGTTGGCTGTTTGTTTTGTTGTCAGTTTCTCTTTCTGTGCAAAAGCTTCTTAGTCTGATGTAGTCCCATTCATTTATCTTTGCCTTCACTTCCCTGGCCTTTGGAGTCAAATTCATAAAATGCTCTTTATGGCCAAGGTCCATGAGTTTAGTACCTATGTTTTCTTCTATGTAATTCATTGTTTCAGGTCTTATATTTAGGTCTTTGATCCACTTTGAATTAATTTTAGTACAAGGAGACAAACTGTAGTCAAGTTTCATTCTTTTGAACATGGCTCTTCAGTTTTCCCAGCACCATTTATTGAAGAGGCTTTTTTATTTTTGTTTTGTGTTGTTGGCCCCTTTATCAAAGATTATTTGACCATATATATGTGGTTTTATTTCTGGGCTCTCTATTCTGTTCCATTCGTCTGAGTGTCTATTTTTCTTCCAATACCATACTGTTTTGATTATTGTGGCCCTATAATATAATTTGAAGTCAGGTATTGTAATGACCCAGTTTTGTTCTATTTTCTTTGGATTACTTTGGCTATTTGGGGCTTTTTATAGTTCCATATAAACCTCATGGTTTTTTGTTCCATTTCTTTAAAAAATGACATGAAATTTTGATGGGAATTGCATTAATTTTGTATATCGCTTTGGGTAATATGGTCATTTTAACTGTATTTATTCTTCCTATCCAAGAACAAGAAATATTTTTCCATTTTTTTGTATCTTTTTCAATTTCCCTAAAAAATGTTTTGTAGTTTTCATTATATAAGTTCTTTACATTCTTTGTTATATTTATTCCTAGGTATATTATTTCTTTTGTTGCAATTGTAAAACAGATTTTTCTTTTTAGTTTCTTTTCTAATGTTTCATTATTGACATATAGGAAGGCAATCGACTTCTGTATATTAATTTTGTATCCTACAACCTTACTGTATTGGTTTATTGTTTCTAATAGTCTTTGTGGAGTCTTTGGGGTTTTCTATACACTGGATCATATCACCTGCAAAAAGTGAAACCTTTACTTCTTCTTTTGCAATATGAATGCCTTTTATTTCTTTCTCTTGTCTGATTGCTCTGGCTAGAACCTCAGCATTATGTTGAATGAGTGTGGAGAGAGTGGACAGCCTTGTCTTGTTCCTGATCTTAGAGAAAAAGTCCTCAGTTTCTTGCCATTTAATATGATGCTAGCTGATGGTTTGTCGTAAATGGCTTTTATTATACTGAGATATTTTCCTTCTATTTCCATTTTGTTGAGTGTTTTAAAGACAAAATTATATATTTTATCAAATGCCTTTTTGCATTTTTGATAGATCATATGGTTTTTGTTCTCATTTGTTCTATAGTTTCCCTTTCATTGCTCAACCTTCTCTTGATTTATTTACCATAATGCATAATTATATCCTAAAATATATTTTTCCCATTTTTTCAAAAGAAAATATACTTAAAACAGAGCAACAGATTTTAATGATATTTGAGAAATTTTGTGACATGAAATATAAGTCAATTAACTGTATTTTTTTTTTTTGGTTCTTCAAATGGTATATACTCCCTGTGTTTACTGGGTCTTTTTTTTTTTTGTATTTTTCTGAGGTTGGAAACAGGGAGGCAGTCACACAGACTCCCGATGTGCCCAACCGGGATCCACCTGGCATGCCCACCAGGGGGCAATGCTCTGCCCATCTGGGGCATTGCTCTGTTGCAACCAGAGCCATTCTAGCACCTGAGGCAGAGTCCATAGAGCCATCCTCAGCGCCCGGGCCAACTTTGCTCCAATGGAGCCTTGGCTGCGGGAGGGAAAGAGAGAGACAGAAAGGAAGGAGAGGGGGAGGGGTGGAGAAGCAGATGGGCACTTCTCCTGTGTGCCCTGGCTGGGAATCGAACCCAGGACTCCTGCATGCCAGGCCGATGCTCTACCACTGAGCCAACCGGCCAGTACCTATGTTTACTGGGTCTTAGTATACACTGTGTTCTTTTTTTCAGGTTAACTCCTAATCTTTCAGAATGCATAAGTGTCATCATTTTATGGGAATCCTCTTTGATATCCTTGACTTGGTCCATCCTTCCTATCCATTGTTATTATGTCACTGTATGCTTAAAAAATGTCTAGCACACAGTAAGTGCTCAGTATTTAATAAATAAAGAAAATATAAATACAGGGGATCCTTCGGTATTGGCACCGTTCTGTTCCTCTGACAGTGACGTGAGCCAAATCATGTTGTAAGTCGAAACACACTCTAGCCTAACACAAATGAAACATTTGTGCTTTTCACAGTCCAAAATAGCAAAGGTAAGAATACCAGGGACACCAACTTCTTCACTTATCTGTCCCAATACTGCATATTCTTCCACAGCACAACCAAACTATTTTGATCACATAGTCTGTAAGTATGACACTAATGGTGTAAGCAGAAACACTCACATGTTGTTTTTTTAAAGTTTTTATGGGAGTGAGCATCATAAACTTGAAACATCGAATGCTGAGATTGTTGTAACCTAAGGACAGCCTGTGAATTCATTCAAGAGACTTGAACATTTTATAAAACACAAATAATAATATTGATTAAAATTAAATTCAAATTTTATTTGAAAATGACAGACAGATTTACAAAAGTCTATACTGCTTTCTATGGCCATGTGCTCAGCAGATACTGTGTAGCCCATAGCACCTTCTTGTAACAATCTATATCAGGGGTCCCCAAACTTTTTACAGAGGGGGCCAGTTCACTGTCCCTCAGACCGTTGGAGGGCTGGACTATAAAAATCTATGAACAAATCCCTATACACACTGCACATATCTTATTTTAAAGTAAAAAAAACAAAACGGGAACAAATACAGTATTTAAAATAAAGAACAAGTAAATTTAAATCAACAAACTGATAAGTATTTCATTGGGAACTATGGGCCTGCTTTTGGCTAATGAAATGGTCAATGTCTGGTTCCATATTTGTCACTGCTAGCCATATCAAGTGATATGATGAGCTTCCAGAGCCGTGAGGCGTGCGTCCTGCGTCACCGGAAGTAGTACTGTACGTGAGTGACGCCGTGCTTTGTGGTACCGCCACAAACAGTACTCCAGGATCCTGTGCTCCTCTCACTGACCACCAATGAAAGAGGTGCCCCTTCCAGAAGTGTGGCGGGGGGCAGATAAATGGCTTCAGGGGGCCGCATGTGGCCCGTGGGCCGTAGTTTGGGGACCCCTGATCTATATGCTGTGAATCACCAAAATACCTCTAGGAGCCTCAATTTCAACATAACCCAAATGGAGTGTGTATCTCAATATCCCCTTCCTTCCCTATAAGGCCAGTGGCTGTCACTATGGCCATGCAGGTTCACACTACAGTAAAAGAACTGTGGAGCCAGAAAATGGTCAGTCATTTCATTTATTAGAGTCTTGAAATGGTGGATGAGCATACAGGGAGGGAAGATCACTTCCCTTTCTCCCATCTAAGGACCCCATCAGTCTCAGCTGTCCTCAACCAAACATGCATCTCAGCGCTCCCATTCCCCTCACCACTCCTTCTCTCCCTTTTTGAATGTACTAGCCAAAACAGACTAGGGGAAAAAAACCTTCTCCAGCAAACAATCCCCCTTCTCCATGGAGGCAGGCAATCTGCAAACTGCAATTTGCAATCTGCTGCCCTAAGCGAAAGCATCTGCAGGCTTCCATAGACTATACACACATGGTGCTTCCCCAGTACAAGTGAGCAAACGTAAAAAACACTTACTATAAATTGTTTGCCCAACATTGCCAAACTGTTGTCTAGCTTCATAAATGACACCATTTTATGACCTCCTTCCTGATCACATTTTGTTTGACTCATTCTGCTTACCACCATGCTTTGTTCTTTCTACTCTGCAGTCTCACTGCTACTGCCTTTGTTCAGGTCACTAAAGTCATCTGCTTTGTAGCTTTCATCACTGTCTGGTTTGTTATGTGTAAGGCAAGTAGATCCTTGATTACTTTATAACAAAAATATGTATGATCTATGCTTTTATTTTTTTTCAGATAAAATTTTAAAAACATGTCATATGTATTAGAACTTTCTGTGGAACTAGAGGGCTGCTACTCAGAATATACCCTTGTGCCCTTTACCTTTCTGTGTCCATGAGACAATTGATCTTTTTAGTTTCTAGCAAGAACAACAAAGTACCATTGGGTTTCTAGTTACTTTTTCCATGATCTCCTTTTTTTCAAGTACTGTGCCTGTTTTCAAGATGAAGTATCTTCCCAGGCAAACATATCCCTCTGCTATGAGAGAAATTTCTGGATTACTGTTATATGACTGACTGCTCATAAACCTTGAAATTCAATGAAAACAGTGTTAATAAATAATTCCTTAGCTATTATAGGTAAAAGAAGTAATAATAAGTGTTGAAGAGGTGATGTAGAAGAAGAATCATCATACACTGCTGATAGAAATGTAAATTGTTATAACTACTATAAAAAAACAATATGGAGGCTCCTCAAAAAATTATAAATAAAGAGACCATATGACCCAGTAATTTGTCAGTTGATATATACCTGATGATGTTGATAGCATTTATTTCTAAAGACATATGTACTCCTGTGATCATTGTAGACTTATTCACAGTGCCAAGACATGAAAACAACAGAAGTGTTGCTTGATGTATGATTGGATAAAGATGATGTGGTACATAAATACAATGAAATACTACACACTCATGAGAAAAATAAATAAAATACTTTTATTTGCAATAACACAGATGGATCTTGAGAATAGTATGCTAAGTGAAAGAAGTCAGATGGAAAAAGTCAAAAGCATAAGATTTCATGCATATGTGTAATATAAATATGAAAGTAGCAAATGAACAAAGAAAAATATACAGCAAACAGCATGGTGGTTCCCAGAGGGAAAAAAGGGCAAGGTGAAGTAAAAATGGGTAAAGAATGTCAAATACATGCTGATGTAACATAAGAAGATATGGCTACATACATTGCAAAACACAGAGAAAGTATTATAGAACTGTACACATGAAAACTATATAATTTTACTAAACCATTTTATCCCCATAAGTTTAATATAATTTTGAAAATAAATAATTATTTAATTATCATACTTTGTATGTTTCATTTTTATTTATAATATTTATAAACATCACTTTTTATTGTATTATTTTACATTTTAAAAAATATATTTTATTGATTTAAGAAAGAGAAGGGAAAGAGCAAGACAAAGACAGAAATATTAATCTGTTCCTGTATGTGCCCTGACCAGAGATCAAAATGGCAACCTCTGCATTTTGCTACAAAACTAACCAACAGAGCTATCTGACCAGGGCTTTGCAATATTTTTTTTTTGCATGATATTAGGGCTGTGGATTTTGAGGAATTTTTCTGTTGTCTTTTCAAAGGACTTCTTTAAGGTTCCTCTTCAAAATAGAATCCCTTCATTGTTTTTCTAGAATGAAGATGAATGTATTCATCATTTAAAAATACATATTTAAAATATTGCACATTTTCGAGATAAAGAAAAGGCCAGTGCTCTCCACCACCATGACTAAATTAAGTCTCCTATAAAAGTCATAATTTAACATTTCTCTGAAAATCTTTACTTTATATTGTTCTCTTGTGGTCAATAATATATGATTCGATATAAAACTTATTTATCTTCCTTTATTTTCCTGTTTCCCAGGGAATTAAATAATATGGAATAAAATTCTTTGACTATTAACTTCTTTCTGAAATATTAATCAAATGCACTAAATTTCCTAGTGCATTAAAACTATTATTTAGGGATAACTATATATTTTTTAGATAAATTTTTAAACTTTCATTCATGGCGAGGACATTGGTCAATAAAGTTATATTTATTTCAAGTATACAATTCTATAATAAATCTTCGGTGCATTCCATTATGTTTCATGACCTAAAGTCTGGTCTCTTTCAGTCTCCATATATTTGACCCCCTTTACCTTCTTCAACCTCCCTTTATTCCCCTTTCCCTATGATAACCGCTATGCTGTTGTCTGTGACTGTTTGTTTTCTTTGTTTGCTTGTTGCTTTTTGTTTTCTATCCCACTTATTATTTTGGGGGGAAACTCCATACTGTTTCCATAGTGACTGTACCAATTTACATTTTTATGAGCAGTAGATGAACCTTTTTTCTTTACAGCCTCTCCAACACTTGTTATTTTTTATCTGTTTTTTTAACAGCCATTCTAACAGGTGTGAGGTGGTAGCTCTGTGGTTTGATTTGCATTTCTCCTGTAGCTAGTGAAATTGAGCATCTTTTTATGTATCTGCTGGCCATTTAAGTCTTCTTGAGAAAAGTGTCTTTTAAAGTCTTCTGCCCATTTTTAAAATTAGACTTTTTGTTTTCTGTTGTGTTGTTGAGTTGTAAGAGTTCAATGTATATTTAGATATTAGCCCTTAATCAGACATTTTGTTTGCACATATCTTCTAAGTTTTTTTGGTTACCTTTTGTCATGTTTATGGTTCTTTATGTTGTGCAGAAACGTTTAAGTTTTGTGCACTCCATTCATTTATAAATATAAATTTATATTAGTACTTACTGCATTTTTCAAGTTAATGTTTGGTTTTACTTAGATTATTAGTTTCATAATGGAGTTAGTTATATGGCATATTCTTTGATTTTTTGAGTATTCCAAATAGAGTTATTTGGTCCTCACAAGAGGATGATAATTTCACTGAACTAAAAATATTAACATTATTTCATTACCTTAGATTCTGACATTTTTTCCCGCAGCATTGAACATGGGTGTATAAAACCAGCATCTTAGAGTCAGAAACAATGAATGACATTGAGTCTAAACTTTTTAAAATAACTTGAAGCATGATTCTGTGAGTACTTTATATTATAAAAGTAGAGGTTGTGGGTTGATATTTTTTGTTTTGTTTTGTTTTTTTCTTAAGAAATTGTTTCTGAGCTCAACCAGGCAGTGGAGCAGTGGATAGAGCATCAGAGTGGGATATAGCGGACCCAGGTTCAAAACCCCGAGTCCGCCAGCTGGAGTGCAGAGTCAACTGGTTTGAGCAACACTCACCAGCTTGAGCCTAAGGATTGAGCAAGGAGACTCTTGGTCTGCTCTAGCCCCTCAGACAAGCACATATGAGAAATAATTAATGAACAACTAAGGTGCAGCAATGAAGAATTGATGTTTCTGAATTTTTTCCCTTCCTGTCTGTCTGTCCCTATCAGTCTGTCACAAACACCCAAAAAAAGAAATTCTCTCTGAAATCTTAATGTCTGACATAAATTTTGCAACCAGGTGGGCTCTGATTAAATGTTAGTTGAATGTGTTCATGAAAACCAAGTGTAGTATTTAAACTGCCTGCAGGCTGCTACAGTAAATATCAATGTAAAGAATAACACAGTTGTAAAGACTCAACATAGTTATTATTTCTCCCATGAACACCCCAGTCCCAGGAGTGCCTCCTATAAAATACTTCTCTACTTAAACACATCAAGGAGACACCAGTGCTCCCAGTACATGGACTGTGAAGGGAAAGCTGCATGACTGCTCCTCATACCCAGGGACCTGGAGACACACTCAACTCATTTAGGGTAGAGTGGGAGCCCAAGGCCCAGTGCATCCCCTAGAGACCCACTCATACAACATTAATGAAAATCTGTCTACTTACCAACTCATCACTTCTGGGTTAAGAATTCTTTTGGATCCTTAACAGCAAGAGTAGGTCTGACTAGAGAAAATGAGCAAAAGGGTATTTTTCTGAGATTACCTGATAATCAGTATTGCCACTGCTGCTGCTTCTTCACTGTGGGTTATGGAGATTTGCCTGTGAATTATATAGCTACATTCAAAGTGACTATTTTCTTCTGACAATGATTTTAGGAAGAGCAGGATATGAAGACAGAGAATAGTCTGAGGGGACAGGAGGAACAGGCAAGGCAATGAGAAGAGTCTGAGGGGACAGGAGGAACAGGCAAGGCAATGAGAAGAGTGGCAGTAGACTCCAGAGAAATAATGGGTAAGTAGAAAAATACAGAGAAGATCAAGAAAAGGGAAAAAGGAAGGCCAGGAAGCACATCATAGGAGGTGAAAACCACAGAGGGATCCGGAGTGAGGACACTACTGAAAAGGCCACAGGGCACTACTGAGGACCTTCGGTTACTTCTTTTTATAGAAATGGACATTGAGAATCCAAGTGTGGGCTTGAGTTTTCCAAGGCCAAGAGGTACTACATTTCCCAGGCAGACCACAGACTGCAGACATGGTTATCAAGCCACAACTTCTTTTATACATGTTGGTGCAATGGGGCAGTTAGGAGGCAGACAAAAGTAAAAAGAAATTCTGGAAGCCAGACAGGGAAGAGATGGAGGGAAAATGAGAGACCCTGTGGGAGGCTCATGGCTGAGGGAGGCAGTCAGGTTCTTCCCACACAGAAGTGAGCAGAGGGAGAGTTTGTTTGTGTTTGTGGAAAGGGATGTTACGGAAAAGTTTAAAAGGGTTTTGAGGGGAAGATGTTTTCTGAGTTCTGAGGACAACTTGTTCTGCTGAGGCAGTCTTTATCAAGCAGAGCTTTAATGCTCCTGCTTCTGACCCTGCTCTTCCAAGGAATTCTCTGACATGAACCTAGCACAGTTGATGAGAAGAACCCAGGTGGAAACATACTTGTGGTTGGGCAAAGCAGAGCATAAAAATGTTGTAGAGACTATCTCTAGGCAGAGAGTAATGCTCCTACTGGGCACATTTAGAATCTGCATGGCAAGCGAATGCGAAACACCATCTTTTTTTTTCTGTTTTTTTTTTTGTATTTTTCTGAAGTTGGAAACGGGGAGGCAGTCAGACAGACTCCCGCATGCTCCTGACCAGGATCCACCCGGCACGCCCACCAGGGGGAGATGCTCTGCCCATCTGAAGCGTCGCTCTGCTGCAACCAGAGCCATTCTAGCGCCTGAGGCAGAGGCCATAGAGCCATCCTCAGTGCCCGGGCCAACCCTGCTCCAATGGAGCCTTGGCTGCGGGAGGGGAAGAGAGAGACAGAGAGGAAGGAGAGTGGGAGGGGTGGAGAAGCAGATGGGCACTTCTCCTGTGGCCGGGAATCAAACCCCGGACTCCTGCATGCCATGACAATGCTCTACCACTGAGCCAACCGGCCAGGGCTCCAAGCACCATCTTTGACGCCAGTCTGTTTCTCTTTCTTATTTTGGGGAAAAGAAGCTATATTTGGGGTAGATGATATGGGAATACATGTGTATGGAAATTTGTAAGTATTACCATTACTCTTTTCCTACATGGGCCCCTCATCTTCTCTCCATTGTCACTTCTCTGTCTTTCAGCTACTCAAGTATCAGCACACAGAGGGCTGAGGGTGGCTGGGTGAGCTGCAGACTCATTCCTGGGACAGTGTTTCAAGCACTATCTGCCTTCTGTAGCCCTAGTCCCAGGGTAATTTTAGCAAGGAAGAATTGAAGAACTTTCCAGTGTTACTGCTGTTGTATATGCATAGTTTCCCTTAGAAAGTGCAGGCATTTTCCAATCAGTTTCAGTTTGGATGTGAGTTTGCTTTTCAAGGTTGATATTTACCTGAAAGCTCTGACCAGGGAAAATGATGTATGGACTGTGACCATTATTCAATCTTCTGCTTACCTTGGCTAAACTCTTTCTTCTTTGCTTCACCTCTTACTACTATTCCCACTCTACCCCTTCCCCACCACATACAAAGAACGATTTATATGTATATATCTTCACACTCCTGATTATATCCTTGTATTCTGGCTCCTTGTTATAGTGTTTCCTTATGTTCTCTCTCCCATTCTTGATCTCAGACTCAGCCTTTCCCAACCGAGACATGCCCTCCTTTCTCCCTGATCTAACTGTTCACCTGACCTAGGCAATACCCAATCAGTCTCGAGGGAGCTCTTCTTGACCAGCTGCTGCCTTTCTAAGAGTATTCCCATCTAGCTTTTTCAAATTAATTATTTCAATAATCCTTTATTATTTTCACATACTCATCCCACAGATTTCTTCTTGCTTTTTCTTCCAAAATCTAGTCTTCAATGTCGTTCAAAGAATATGTTTCTTTCCTTGAATTCCTCTACTTTCTATTGTTGATGTTTCCTCCCTACTATTTTTTCCATATTGACTCTCTCTTCCTTGACCAACCCCCGATCCCTTTGATATCCAGGTATTAGGCAGCTTTAGAGTGCATTCCCAGGAAGGCCCCAGAGAGTTTTTTAAATGCGGCATATCAAAGATCAGATTTCTTGAGTTTCCAAGGAAATTCCTGGAAGCCGTCTCCAGGAGCTGGTAGTCAAGATCAGAATGTCTGTAATGTGCTTAACTGATACAGCATTGTTAAAGTTCTGATTGGCCTTTTCAGTGACATTCTCAGGCCCTCAATTCTCGTCTGTCCTCCTGCAAGGAGGGAAGTCAGACCTGGAACAAAAAGGTGAACCCAACCTCCTCTCCCCTCACAGCCTCAGTGCTTCACTCTTGTATTTGAGTTTTTTCTCTTTATCATCCCTTTGAGACACAGAATAAGAGGGTTGAAGGTGAGTGTGGGTTCAGGTGTTCTAAGGTACCTGAATCACAAGCTCTGGCTTGAGATACCTAAACTCCACTTCTTCTCATCTCTTTCCAGTGAAGCCACAGGCTTGGGTGACCAAAGGCTCCAGTCCTGGTCCTGGCCGTCTGCTGCTGTTGTGGTCTCTGGCTTTCATCTGAAACCTATGTGGGTGATGTGGATGCTGGGTCAACAGGAGCAGTGGAGCACTTGACAAGGTTAAGTCCTGCCAAATGCTGAAGGGATGTGGAATCTTCAAGTAACCCAGAATGTGGCAACTGTAGAGGCAGCTGGTCTGACTTGCCGAATGAAACACAGCAGCCTGGGAAGCCATGATATAATTATCCACTGGGGTAAGAAAGAATGAGGGCCCCCTTAGGAAATGATAATCTTCCCATAATTCCAGGGCTAATGAATGAGCAGCTGGAGAATGGATAGGACTGCTATGCACAGGAGGATAAAAGTGGGAGAATACAAATCATAAGGAAGTGTAAAGATTCAAAGCAGTTATATTTCAAGAAAATAGAGAAAGAGGATTAGAGGTAATAAAGAAAAATAAAAGGAGACACAATGTGTAGAAAGAATTAAAATGAGGGCTCTAGAAAATGCAGAAAAAAACTCCTGTAAGGTCCCAACTCTGTGAAATGAGAGGCATTAACTGAGGTAAGATAAAGTGTATTTCATAGATTGACATTATTTAGTCCCCAATCAGAAGGACATTCTATCCCTTTGATACTGATCTGTTTGGCTGTAACATTTACCCTGGTTATTCTGGGTTTTGTGGACTTATGGTTTAAACAGCACAGGTGAAACTTTTCTTGTTTTGTTTCTTCAACCTTTTTTTTTTTTTTTTTTTTTTCCCATTTTTCTGAAGCTGGAAACAGGGAGAGACAGTCAGACAGACTCCCGCATGCGCCCGACCGGGATCCACCCGGCACGCCCACCAGGGGCGGTGCTCTGCCCCCCAGGGGGCGATGCTCTGCCCATCCTGGGCGTCGCCATATTGCGACCAGAGCCACTCTAGCGCCTGAGGCAGAGGCCACAGAGCCATGCCCAGCGCCCGTGCCATCTTTGCTCCAATGGAGCCTTGGCTGCAGGAGGGAAAGAGAGAGACAGAGAAGAAAGCGCGGCGGAGGGGTGGAGAAGCAAATGGGCGCTTCTCCTATGTGCCCTGGCCGGGAATCGAACCCGGGTCCTCCGCACGCTAGGCCGACGCTCTACCGCTGAGCCAACCGGCCAGGGCTCTTCAACCTTTTATCCACTTATTTTTTTCTCCTCTATTGTTCTTTTTCTCTCTGATTTCCTGTCCTTGAGATCAAAATCCTCTTCTTCTCCCTCAGTTCAAATCAGAATATCTGCTCTCCCCTTTCCCCAAACCCTGCCTCTCCTGTTGAAGGAACACCCAGGAACGCAGGAGATCAGGAAACCACCTGTGCTTTGCACAGAAATCATGGGTCAAAAACAAATTGTTGAAGAAATCGTAAATGAGCCTGATCCAACTCTGCTGATACATGTTTAACCTTATCCATAAAAATATGGGCTGCTTTTTCTTGAACATGGTTCATACCAATAAACAAAGCATGATTTTGTTAAAATAGTTTTCTGACCGAGATTCTGACTTATTTGGAAACCACTTACCCCCCACCCCCGATCTTTGACATCTCTTTTCTGAGGGCACCTGTTTGTTGATGCTTCAAACTCTATTTCACATTCCTATTTCTGAATCTTCCCTGGAAATTTCCCTAAATGACTCAATTGAAATCACAAAATAAATACTATATGATCTCACTCTTATGTGGATTCTAATGAACAAAGTAAACCAATGAAGAAAATAGAAGTAACTCATAGATACAAAGAACAGAGTAATAGCTGTCAGAGGGGAGAAGTTTGGGGGGCTGGTAAAATGATGAAGGGATTAAGCAGAGAAAAATGCACACAGACACAGAAAACATTAAGGTGATTACCAGAATAGATGGAAAGGAGGGTGGTGGAGGCAGTAAAGGGGTCAGGGGGGAATAAATGTGATGAAAAGAGATCTGACACACAATAAAATATACAGATGTGTATTATTGAATTGTACACTTGAAACCTATATAATTTTTAACCAATGTCACTCCAATAAATTTAATTTTAAAAAATTCTGTAGGGAAAAAATGAAATCTTTTTTGTACTTCCAAAATTTGAACGATCTTCCTAAGTGCATTAATATTTTCATACTCTGAACAATCGTTATTTAAGTACTTACTCTATTTTTTTGTCTCCATTTTTTGAAAGCAGAATTTAGATATTGTATTTGTATCCATGACCAAAAGCCTAACCTGAATTCAGGGCCTGTTTGATGAGCAAGTGACTTGTGCGATTGTTGCCATCTTTAAGTTTTTAATAATCTTCAAGCAAGGGATATTGCGTTTTCATTTTGTACTGATCCCACAACTTATATAGCTGGTTCTGCCTGAATGTGATATTTCCCATACATGCTGATTTATGAGACTTAATTTGGCATGGTGAGCACACATTGCAAAATAGAGAGAACATATTATAGAATTGTACATGTGAAACCTATATAACTTTATTAACCAATGTTATCCCAATAAATAAAATATAATTTTAAAAATTAAAAATAAACAATTATTTAGTTATCATACCTTTATATTTTCCTTTACATTTCTGGTATTTGCAAACATCTTATACTTCTATTATATTTCTTTCATGTGAATTTCAGGTTATGTATGTTCTGGCATTTTATCTGCTTTTATTTATTTATTTATTTATTTTGTAACAGGGACAGAAAGAGAGAGACAAAAAGAAGGACAGATAGGAACAGACAGGAAGGGAGAGAGACGAGAAACATCAACTCTTCATTGTGCACCTTAGTTGTTCATTATTGCTTGTCATACGTGCTCTGACCCTGGGGCTACAGCAGAGAAAGTAATCCCTTGCACAAACCAGCGACCTTAGCCTCAAGCCAGCGACCTTGGGCTTCAAGTCAGCAATGTTTGGGCTCAAGCCAACTACCATGGTGTCATGTCTATGATCCTATGCTCAAACCAGGAAACCTGTGCTCAAGCTGGTAAACCTGCACTTAAGCCAGTGGACCTCAGGGTTTTGAACCTGGATCCTCTGCATCCCAGTTTGAAACACTATCCACTCTACCACCAGGATCTGTTGTTTTTATGAAGGACTTCTTTAAGGATTCTCTTCACAGTTGAATCATTTTATTGTTTTCTAGAATGTAACAAAAGCATTCATCTTTTAAAATAAATATTTTTAAAACATTTTCAGTGTTTTTGAGATAAAGAAAAGGCTCTTATGTGCTCTTCCATTGTGACAAAATCAAGTCTGCTATAAAAATCATAATTTTATGAAATTCTGATGAAAACTATTTTATATTATTTTCATATGGTCAATAAGCTATGATTTCATGTAAACATTATTTATCTTCCTTTTTTTCTGAATCCCCAGGGAATTAGGTAATATGAAATTCAATTCTTTGATTATTAACTTCCTCTTATAATATTAATCAAATGTATTAAATTTTACATGTTTATTTAAACAATTATTTAGGGTTAATTATAGATATTTTAAATAAATTTTAAAAATTACATTTATTGAGGTGACAATGGTTAATTATATTATATCAGTTTCAAGTGTACAATTCTATATAAATCATTTGTATATTAGCTTTGTGTGCCCATGACCTGAAGTCTAGTCTCTTTCCATCACCATGTATTTGACTCCCTTTACCCTCTTCAACCTCCTCTTATTCCCCTTCCCCTCAGATAACCAGCCTACTGTTGTCTGTGACTATGTGTTTGTTTTGTTTGTTTCTTGTTTTCTGTTTCCTATTCCACATATTTTTGGAGGAAAGTCCATACATTTTTCTTTATATTCTCTTCAACACTTGTTATTTCTTATCTTGTTGGTAACAGCCATTCTAAACAAGTATAAGGTGGTAGCTCTGTAGTTTAATTAGCATTTCTCATGTAGCTAGTTAAGTTGAGCATCTTTTCATGTATCTGTTGGCCATTTGTACGTCTTATTGAGAAAAGTGTCTTTTCAGGTCTTCTGCCCATTTCTAAAATCAAACTTTTTGGTTTTTGTTGTGTTGTTGAGCTGTTAAGTGCTTCATATATTCAGATATTAGCCACTTTTTGGAGATTATGTTTTCACATATCTTTTAATTTTTTGTTTGTTGCTTTTTTTCTGTTGATTTCTTTTCCACTGTACAGAAACCTTTCAGTTGATGTTATACATTTATTTATAAAAGTAAATTTATATTAGTAATCACTGTATTATTTAGGTTAATTTTTGGTTTCATTCAGATCATTAGTTTCATAAGCAAGTTATAAATCATATTCTTAGAGTTTTTGAGTATTCAAATATAGATTTATTTGGTCATCACAAAAGAATGATAATATTCCTGAGCAGACAATATTAGGATTATATCATTACCTTAGGATTCTGACATATTTCCCCAAATCTCGGAACGTGAAGTGTTTGAAGCCACCATTTTGGAGTTAGAAACAATGGATGAGACTGAGTGTAAACTTTTCTCAATAACTCAGAGCACAATTCTGTGTGTCCATTATATTATAAATGTAGAGGTTTTAGATAAGAACTTTTTATATTGTTTTTTTTTTGTTGTTCTAGCTTTTGTTTTATTTTCTCTTAGGGACTTGTCTGTGAAATCCTAGGTTCTGACATATCTTTTGGCACCAGGTGTGCTCTGACTCAATGTCAGTTGATTGTGTCTATGAAAACCATAGTGATAGTAGTTAAACTGCCTGCAGGTTGCACAAGAAAACATCAATAAAAATAACAAAAGTAAAGACTCAGCACATTAATTAATTCTCCTATGAACACTCCCATCCCTGGAGTCACTTCCCGTCTCTAATAAAACGTTTCTCAAATTAGACACACTGAGGGGACTCCAGTGCTTCCAGTACATGGACTGTGAGGGGAAGGCTGCATGACTGCTCCTCATACCCAGGGACCTGGAGACACACTCAACTCATTTAGGGTAGAGTAACCCAAGGCCCTGTGCATCTCCTATTGACCCACTCACACAACATGAATGAACATCCATCTACTTATCTGCTTACCACTTTCTAGTCAAGCTTACACATGGTTCCTTAACAGTGATAGTTGGCCTGACTATAGAAACAGAGCAAGAGTATTTTTCTCAGATTACCTGATAATCTGTATTGCCACTGCTGTTTCTTCTTCAATGTGGATTATTGAATGTTCTTGTGGATTATACAGCTACATTCAAAGTGCCTATTGTCTTGTCATAAAGATTTTGTGAAGATCAGGATTAAAAGACAGAGGGTAGTGAGAAAACAGTGAGAAAATGTGAGATAACGAGAAGAGAGGCAATAGACTCCAGTTGATAAAATTGTGAAAGATTAGAAAAATACAGAGAAGACCAAGAAGAGAGAGAAAGAAAGCTGGGATGCTGATTAGAGGAGGAGACCACAGAGAGATCAGGAGTGAGGACACTGCTGAAAAGGCCACAGGACACTACTGAGGACCTTCTGTTACTTCTTTCTATAGAAAAGTACATTGAGTATCAACTGTGGGCTTGAGTTCTCCAAGGCTAAGAGGTACTATATTTTTAGTCAGAACAACAACTACATACTTTGTTAAAAACAAGGACCCCTTTTATACATGTTGATGCAATGGGGACGTCAGGAGGCACACAAGAGCAAAAAGCAAATCTGGAATCCTAATAGTGGAAGAATCAGTTGGAAATGAGAGAGACCCTGTGGGAGGCTTGTGCCTGAGGGAGGCAGTTGGGTTTCTCTGACAGGGAAGTGAGCAGAGGGAGATGTCAGTTTGTGGCAAAGTAAGTGATGGAAGGCTTCTACAGGGTTTGGATGGGAAGCTGATATCTGAGTCAGCAGGCACTCACCCTGCTGAAGCATTCTTACCTAACAGAGCTCCAATGCTGCTGCTTCTGCCCCTGCTCTTCAAGGGAATTCTCTGGCATGGGCCAAGTACAGTAGGAAAGAGAACACAGGTGGAAAGATATCTGTGCTTGGGCAAAGCAGGGTAGAAAGAAGTATTTGAGAAGATCTGGATACAGGGAGTAATGCTCCTACTGGGCGTCCCTGGAATTTGCCTGCCAGCGACTGCCAGGCACCGATCTTGACATCAGTCTGTTCCTGTTTTGGAAATAAGGAGCTGGATTGAAAGAAGAGGTCATGAGACTATCTGTAATCTCTGTAACTGTTCCCATTTTCTATCATGTGTCCCTCATCACCACTTCTTTCACCCTCTCTCAATGGTCAATTCTCTCTCTTTCAGGTACCCAATATCTAGCACACACTCCAGATCTCGTTTTTTGTCAACCAGAGCTGGCAGCACACCAAGAGCACATGCTCACTGGGCAAGGTTCAGACTCATCGCTAGGACACTGTTAAGCACCATTCCCTTTCTCTTGCCTGGGTCCCGAAGTAATCTTAACAAGGAGAGTTGAAGAACATACAGGTGTTACTGCAGTTGTACATGCGTAGGTTTGCATTGGAAGTGCAGGCATTTCCAGTCAGTTTCGGTTTGAATGTGAGTTTACTTTTTCAAGCTGATATATTCATGAAAGTCCTGACCAGGGAAGATAATATATGGGCTCTGACCATTATTCAATCTTCCCGACCTTGTGTTAGGTCTCCCTTGGCTCATTCCTTCTTTGTTTCATCTTTTACCAGTGTTCTGACTGTTCCCCCACCACCACATACGAAGAAGGACCTACATGCACATATCTCTTCACACTCCTGAATATACCCTCATATTCTTGCTCCTTGGAACAGCTCTCACCTTTAGATGTTCATTCCCCCATCCTTGGTCTCAGACTCAGCCTTTCTCAACAGAACCTGCCCTTCTTCCTTGTGGCCTAACCAGGACCTAACCACTCCTGAGTGAGCTCTTCCTGACTGGTCTGCTATCTTTCTAACAGGCTCCCCATCTAGCTACATCAAATTAATTATTTCAACATTCCTTTATTATTTTCACCCACAGATTTCCTCCCACTTCTTTCAAACTGCTGTCTTCCACGTGATTCACCAGAAAATGTTCCTTCCCTTTAATCACTTTACTTTGTAGATTGTTGACTTTTCCTTGCTACAGTGTCAAGAGTTACTGAAAAGAAGGTCATATACTGCTGAAAAAATGTAATTTTCCTTGTCAAAAGCTGTTATGGCATATGATAATTTTGCTTGAAGTATAAACTGCAATATTTACTTTATTTGATTTTAGGATATGTGTCTGTAATTCCATTGTACTGGCAAATGTTTTAAATGTGTTCCCTTTAGGGCCTGGAATGAAGCATATCATCCTAATAGGTCAACGTTGCAGGTTCAATCCCCAGTCAGGGCACATATAGTAATCAATAAATGCCTAAATAAGTGAAACCACAAAATGATGTTTTGTTTTTCTTTCTCTCTCTCTCTCTTACCCTTCTTCTCTTTAAAATCAATTAAAAAGTGTTGGAAGAACTTAAAACATTGAAAACATGGAAAAATAATGCTTTGCCTTTTGTAAATAGTCATCAACACACACACACACACACACACACACACACACACACACACACACAAATGTGTTGTTAGGGAGACAAGACAAAAGGATAAAATGAGAAAGAGGAGCCACTGAGAACGTGCAAGAGAAGAGAGGGCCATGCAGAGGTCGATGGAGGTTGGGTGGATGAACCAAAAGAATTTTCCTAGATTAAGGCAGGCGATTGTTTCCCAGTGCCTTCTGGTTTATAAGGTGTTACAATAAAAGATTGAGGAGGTAAAATAACCTTTCAAAACTATATGGTGGCTTTTTCAGGGTAGTATAAAGAAAGCTGAGGTCAGGAAGAACACTTGGAAGCCAGGGAGGTAAAGAGGAAAATCTGGAAGTCAAGGGCTGGAGTGGAAATGACAGGCAGTGGGAGGGTCAGGGTGTGGGAGGCACAACTTTTCTCTGATGTGCAACGTGGATGAGGCAGAGACTTGTCCCTTGGAAGAGGAAGTCACTATAGAGCACTGAGGAAATAATAAGTTAGCTGAGTTCAGAGATCAAACAGCAGCTCAAAGAGTCAGAACTTTTACCTACCGGTGAAATGCTGCTTTTGCCACTTCTGTTGCTAACAGATCTCATCCCAGGTGCTGACAACAAGCATGGACATGAGTATGGTAAGAGTAACTCTAGCTGGAACTCTGGATGTGGGTGGTCTGGATGGAAGCATGCTGTGCATACCCCTGAGGGTCTGGGCCAGCTGGTTTCCAGCCCTATTCTTCTCTATTGGAGCCAGAGGCCCTGGCACAGGCAAATGTTTCTGCCATTTTGCTGTTCAGACTCTGTTTCTTTTATTTTTTCCTAGATATTTCTGGTTTTCTTTTCCACCATCCCTATTCCCTATTGCTTTTCTCTCTTTTTTTTTTTTTTCACTTTTCCTATCCTTCCACTACCCACAGTTTTCCATGGGCCGATCTCTTTCCACGTCATACACATATCATCATTTGTCAACAGCACCTGGACACAACAGCAAGGCTCAGGCTGGCTGGAAGATTTGCAGATTCATGGCTGGGATAGTGACTCAGGCACTGCCATTTTCCTGAAGCCTTGGTCCAAGGGCAACTTCAGTGATGCAGAGCTCACTGAGGTGGTGGAAGCATTTCGGGTTTATTTCATTGGATTCAAACAGCAAATACAGGATCGTGTCAGTGAATTGGAGTTAACATGTAAGTGCTGTTCTCTGATCTGGGGAGATACCAATAATCTCTCTTTCTCTCTCTCTCTCTCTCTCTCTCTCTCTCTCTCTCTCTTTCGGTTCATGCTGCTGCACCCCAGAATCTTTCTCTCTCGTTCCCAGTTTATCTAATTGTGCGCACACACATCTCTAGAGCAGTCTTCCTCTTAGATTCCATAACTCCACAATGTATTTCAGATTCTTCCTGCTTCTTTAACCTTTGTCTGATAAAGAATTCCTTTTGTGTATAAATTTTATTTCCTAAACCCCAAGCAAGAAGCCCTCACTATTCCTACCCTGTCCCTGAGTGAACCAAAGTGTGACTTCCTTTGTTTTCAGTCCATCTCCTCAGGCATCTCCTGCCTGCTCCTCCTCTCAATGTAATTCTCCCATTCATCCTGGAATGTGTACTTCCTCCTGAATTCATCACCCTGCTCCTTACATAACCCCCTATTCCTTCTTACCCACTATACTTTATTACAACAGCCTGTTTCCACCACTTATGATATGTTTATTTTTCCCTGTTCTCTTCTATGAAAAGGTCTCTGAAGAGCTTTGACTGGTTAGCTCAGTGGTATAGAGCACTATCCCAATATGTTGTTTGTAGGCTCAACCCCCAGTCAGGACATATAGAAGATTTAACCAATGGGTGCATTTATAGGTGGAAAATAATCGATGTTTCTCTCCCTTTCTCTCTCTCTCTCTCTTTCTCTCTCTCTCTCTTTCCCACTCCCTCCTTCCATCTCTGAAATCAATCAATCAATAAGAATAAAAAAGAAAATTAACAGTCTCTGAATACAGTCATACAATACTTTAAAGTGAGGACATGTTCTGAGAAATACATTGTTAGACAGTGTTATTGTTGTGTAACTATCATACAGAACACTTAAATATACCTAGATAAGATAGCTTACCACACACCTAGTCTATACAGTAACTTTTTTTTTTTTTTTTGTATTTTTCTGAAGCTGGAAACAGGGAGAGACAGTCAGACAGACTCCCGCATGCGCCCGACTGGGATCCACCCGGCACGCCCACCAGGGGCGACGCTCTGCCCACCAGGGGGCGATGCTCTGCCCATCCTGGGCGTCGCCATGTTGCGACCAGAGCCACTCTAGCGCCTGGGGCAGAGGCCACAGAGCCATCCCCAGCGCCCGGGCCATCTTTGCTCCAATGGAGCCTTGGCTGCGGGAGGGGAAGAGAGAGACAGAGAGGAAAGTGCGGCAGAGGGGTGGAGAAGCAAATGGGCGCTTCTCCTGTGTACCCTGGCTGGGAATCGAACCCGGGTCCTCCGCACGCTAGGCCGACGCTCTACCGCTGAGCCAACCAGCCAGGGCCTACAGTAACTTTTGCTTCAAGGCTAATATACTATACAGCAGATTACTGTACAAACAATATGTATCATTAAATCAAACAGAAGAGTTAATTATGCTATCAAGTGATGCAGTAAACACGAGAGGTATAAGGCTATTGCTGGTATAACATGACATACTTTTACAACAAACTTTTTGTAAGTAGGAAGCATGCATTCTAAAATAAAAAATAAAAATATAATGAATACATAAATTAGTCACATTATTTATTATCATTATCTTGTATTATGTCCAGTACATATTGCATTGTTATTCTCTTATACAACAGGCTGCACAGTATTTTTTTTGTTTTCGTTTTTTGTTGGGGTTTTTTTTGTATTTTTCTGAAGTTGGAAACAGGGAGGCAGTCAGACAGACTCTTGCATGCGCCCGACCGGGATCCACCCAGCATGCCCACCAGGGGGCGATGCTCTGCCCATCTGGGGCGTTGCTCTACTGCAACCAGTGCCATTCTAGCGCCTGAGGCAGAGGCTATAGAACCATTCCCAGCGCCCGGGCCAACTTTGCTCCAATGGAGCCTTGGCTGCAGGAGCAGAAGAGAAAGACATACAGGAAGGAGAGGGGGAGGGTGGAAAAGCAGATGGGAGCTTATCCTGTGTGCTCTGGCCAGGAATCAAACCCAGGACTCCTTCACGCCAGGCCAATGCTCTATCACTAAGCAAACCAGCCAGGGCCTTGCACAGTGGTTTTTTACCCCAGCATCTCCACAAACACATGAGCAATGCTTTATGCTGATAACAATGGACATGATGTCAGCAAACAATAGGAATTTTTCAGCTTCATTATATTCTATGGGATTATCCTCTTGTACATAGGTAATTTATTCATTGAAAGGTATTATGTAGCATGTAATGGTAGTGAATTGGCTTTTGGCTTCTCTCACATCTCAAACATTTCTGCTCACCCAAATCAAAAGAGTAGGTTCTTTCTCCATCCCTTTTCTTTTTGTTGGCTTTTAAATATCTTTTTCTCTTTTTTCTTCTATCCAGATCCCTTTGAGTACCAGGGTATAGCCGGTTGTGAGCTGCATTCTGGGGAGACCACTGTAAGCTTCTTGAGAAACACTTTGGGAGGAGTGGATTTCATGAGCCTTCAGAATAATTCGTGTGTGCCTGCTGCACAGGGTGGCAGCAGAGCACAGAGGTTCTGTGCAATTCTCTCTGAATACCACGGTCTCCTTAATATCATAGACATGCTCCTCTCAAACACCTGTCCTCGATTTCTCTTGGGTGTTCTCAATGCAGGGAAGGCAGAACTGCAGAGACAAGGTTAGTCCTGTTCTCTCTCCAAGACTTTTCTATTTCACTTTCCACCACCTCTTTAAATTTTATGGGAGTATTTTCCTAAGAGAGAGGAGCTTAATCAATTTACTTTGGGGGGGTTCCAAAGGAGTGGGAGGGTTCCCTGTCCAAAGTTGTGGGTTTCTGATTCCCTATGCTCTGGATTAGTGTCATAATGTGACACTGTCCTGCTCCTTTCTGCCCCAGTGAAGCCCGAAGCCTGGCTTTCCAGTGGCCCCCCTCCTCTGCCTGGTCATCTGCTGCTGGTGTGCCATGTCTCAGGATTTTACCCCAAACCTGTATGGGTGATGTGGATGAGGGGTGAGCAGGAGCATCCAGAAACTCGTCAAGGTGACATCCTGCCCAGTGCTGACGGGACATGGTATCTCCAAGTAACCCTGGACATTGTGGCTGGGGAGGAGGCTAACCTGAATTGCTGAGTAAAGCACAGTAGCCTGGGAGGCCAGGACATCGTCCTCCACTGGGGTGAGAAAGAACTGGACCTGGCCAGAAATGGGAGGAGATGGTCCACAAACATGGAGGGAGGGGCGAGCAAAATGGTGAGACTTAGTGGGTGTGACAGAGAAACAAGGAGTAATGGAGGGTGAAAAGGAAAGAAGGAGGAAAAACAAGAGAGAGAAAGAGATAGATGACCTAGGCAGCAATGTTCCACTGGTGTGTCACAGGATTTTTTAAAACACGCAGTACTTGACTATTTAGTCATGAGTGCTGAACTCTTTCTTTCTTAGATTGCCATATTTTAAAAAATGACAACAGCCAACACAATAATGTCCATCTGGTGTGATTGGATCAAATTTTACTTATTTTTTTTATCAGATCAACTTAAAATATATTTTGATGGATGCCACAGAATTTTAGAAATTAGTGTGTGTTATTAGATAAAAAAAAGATTGAAAATCACTCACCTGTTATATAGAACATAAGAATTATGGGCCTATAAATTGGGTGACATGAGACAAGAAGAAATGATTGAAGATAGATAAGAATTCATGTGCTAGAGAATCTGAGAGGGGAAGTTGGCTATGCCTTTACATCAAAGCAGGTGAGTGATGGAGCTGACACTCAGGTGAGCAAAGGAAGGGCAGGAAACTCAGGAATGGGTATTTCAGTGACATCTGTGTGTCTTCTCCCAAATGTCAGGACATCCCACCTCCACCATGGTGATAATTTTGGCAATAATATTGCCCACCTTCATTTGTTTTGATATATCTTGCATTATGGTACTTGAGGAGAAGGTAAGTCTTTTAAAATCTTTCTTTTTTGTTTATCTCCCAAACTTTTATACCATTTTTATTTATTTACATCAGTGCAGCCTTGATCTCCCTTTTATTTATTTTTTAATTTATTGGGTTGACATGGTTCACCAAATAACACAGGTTTCAAGTGTACAACTCAATATACCACCATCTGCACTCCGCATCCTGCTCCCTCTCCCCAACTCAGTCTCTTTCTACCCTCCTCCTCTTCCCTCCACCCCCTTTCGCTCTGACTACTGCCACTCTGTTGTCTGTATCTATGTCTTATCTATAATATATTTATGTTTTGGGATAATCCCTTCGCCTTCTTTGATCCAGTCCCCTCTTCCCCTGTCCCTCTGACAGCTGTCCATCTGCTCCCTGTGTCCCTGCCTCTGCACTTTCCCCCACTTCCCACCTATTTTATGTAAATCTGTGTTTTAATTGTGGTAAAGTATACATGACATGAAAGTTATTATCTCAGTCATTTTAAATGCATAGCTTAACAATATTAATTACACTTTTCATCTAGAAAAAGTAAAGTTGTATACCCATTAAATAACATCTTGTCATTTCCTGGTCTTCTAGGCCCGGACATCCAACATTCCACTTTCTGCCTATATAAATTTGACTACTCTACATACCTCATATCAGTGGAATCATTATTTGGTGTTATGTTTTATGACTGGATTATTTTATTTAGCATAATGTACTTATGGTTCAGCTTTATTGTAGCATGTGTCAGAATTGATTTTCTTTTTAAGGAACACTGAATAATATTCTATTTTATTTATATAACATGTTTGTTTATCTGTTCACCTGGCAATGGTATCAGGGTTAATTTCATATTTTGGTCATTATGAAAAATTCTGGTATGAAATGGGTATACTAATATATCTTATGTAGAGCTAAAACTGCTTGTGTTCTTAACAGGTCATATCAGAATATCCAGTGAGATTTCATCATGTCTCCTTTTCCATTTTCAATGAATACTCAGAAGACCAGAAGCTCAAGTTGTCAGCCCAGGAGTCAATATCATCATATTTAATAAAATAATTATCATATTTGAACAACTCAGAGTTTTCATAGGTTGTGAGATATATCATAATTTACATAATAGCAGAAAAAAGAATTAAGAACTATAAGATGGTATCAATGATAAACTCCAACGAGATTTCAGAGATGTAAGATGGGAGAAAGAATGTATCTTATAATAGATAAAGTACAGATGGTCCTCAACTGACATTTTTTTTACTCTATAATAGTGTGGAAGCAATACATATTTAGTAGTAATGGTACTTGAATTTTTTTCTTTCTTTAGATACCCACCTGTGCTGTAAAGTACCACACCTCAGATGCTAAAAAGTACTGTACTTCACTTCTGCGGGCTTATGTAGAGACACCAAGTCCAGGTGAATTTTGAAGGGTTCTATTAAAGAAGGAGATTTATTAAATATGCTGGCTGCATATGGCTGACATGGGGCATTTGCAGACCCAAATCATGTGCATAAATATATTTCAAAGGCTGGATATATACCTTGATCACACACAGGCTAAGGGCAGCATGACATCATGGCACAAGCTTACAACATTTGTTTAGGGGATACACAAAATCTGTAAGACTTTTAAGGTAATACAATCAAAGATATTTACAGATCTTTCAGCGTCTCTCTCCCCTCCTTTGCTTAGAGGTATTTTACTCTCAGGATTCCAAGAAGGGAGGTATGTAAATTCTGTCTCTTACTGAAAGGTAAAAGACGTTCCTCAGTTAACCTTTATTCTATAGTTAGAGCTAAATGAACCATTGTCCTTGCAAGTCAGAAACTTCTACATTCTTCTCCCTCCCCTCCAAAGAAAGGACAGGACAGAAAAGTCTGACCTTTCCTCCTAGAATATCAATATTAATTTTGCAGCTTTTTGGTACCTTACTACACATGGAGTCATGAGATCATGAGGATAAACCACCAATATTCTACTGTGTGCTTATTGTGTTAGATGATTATGCCCATATGTAGGCTAAAGTGTTTTCAGCATGTTTAAGTATGCAAAGCTTAGTTATACTATGCAGTAAGCTACTTACATTAACTGCTTTTTTATTTTTAGCAAGAGAGAGGGATTGACAGGGACAGACAGACTGGAAGAAACATGAGAAGCATCAACTTGAAGTTGTAGTACCTTAGTTGCTCATTGATTGATTTCTTTTTTACTGGAAGGCTCTACCTGAAACTGTGACCACTTGCTCAAGCCAGTGAGTTTGGGCTTAAGCCAGTGTTCTTTAGGTCTGCCAGTAACCATGGGGTCATGTGTATGATCCCACACTCAAGCTTGCGACCTAGCATTCAAACTGGTGAACCTGCATTCATGCCAGATGAACCTGTGCTCAAGCTGGTAACCTTGGGGTTTCAAACCTAGGTCTTCAGCATCCCAGGCTGATGCTCTATCTATGGTGCCACCACCTGGTCAGGTGCATTAAATTCTTTTTTGACATACGATATTTTGAAATACATGGATTTTTGGCATGTTTCTACACTGTAGGTCAAGAAGCATCTGTGGCCCTGGCTGGTTGGCTCAGTGGTGGAGTGTCGGCCTGGTGTGCAGGAGTCCCGGGTTCGATTCCCAGCCAGGGCACACAGGAGAAGTGCCCATCTGCTTCTCCATCCCTCCCCCTCTCCTTCCTCTCTGTCTCTTTCTTCCCCTCCTGCAGCCAAGGCTCCATTGGAGCAAAGTTGGCCTGGGCACTGAGGATTACTCTGTGGCCTCTGCCTCAGGTGCTGGAATGGCTCTGGTCATGACAGAGCGATGCCCAGGATGGGCAGAGCATCGCCCCCTGGTGGGCATGCTGGGTGGATTCCGGTCGGGCGTATGCGGGAGTCTGTCTGACTGCCTCCCTGTTTCCAACTTCAGAAAAATACAAAAAAAAAAAGAAAAAGAAGAAGCATCTGTATACAATTTAATGGTGAAGTATTGTTTGTCTTATTGTTACACATTTTTTCTGCTTGTGCTGAAATAACATTTGTCAAAGTAAGCTAACTAAAATTATGCTGGAATAGTTGTGTTTGCAGAGATACTAATTATTTTAATGTGATTTCTCTGTCACTATCTAGATAACTTTCTAACCCTCAAGGCCCACTTGTAATGCTTCTTCCTCCTTCCCTAGCTCTACAATGGAAATACCTTTTCTTGTCTGGTGTCATGCAGAGATCCATTTTACTCAATGTCCTCAACATAGCAGTAACTTTTCTTTCTTTTGTATTTGAAAATCCTTTGAGGGAAAGCTTGTTCTAAATGGATCTCTGGCAAGATTTTTAACTTGCATATGTATTGCTTCAGTAAAATTATCTGAGTTGATATAGCTGCCATGTTAATAGGTTTCTTCAAAATTACTTTTTTCCTCCTTTTATTTTTTATATTTGATATTTTACATTTCCCTCTTATTATCAATAAAGTATTTCTTATATAGCAAATATATATTTATATATATTTATCATGTTCTCCCTTTTTATGCCCTGAACCCCTCTGAAAAAACACCTTAATGCCCATACTATAACTAGAGTTTACCTCCAAAGATTAATCTGAATATGAATCTGCTCTTCATTTCTTAGTGGGAATAAATGAGAAGTAGAATGTGTGAGGAATAACAATGCAAGGAAGTTGTTAAATAGTCAACTCAGAATCAAGAGGGCTCTTTTTGCCTTCAGGGACTTTGAGATCTATAATGTAACAATTCATTTTGATCATTGATTTATATATTTTATTTATTTATTTATTTATTTATTTATTTATTTATTTATTTTGCTTATTTCAGTAGTAGGATTCAGATAATTTCACAACACATTCTCTGTCCTAATTATCGTTTTAAGTATTAAAAAATGATATACCAAAAGGTATTTTATTATTTTATGCATTTAATACTTAAATAAGAACAACAAAAGAGGATCCTAAAACTAGATTATGTTATAAAAAAGAGTTTTAAAATATTCATTAAAAAATTGAATAATACTCAACGAAAAGCAATAAAACTGTTATTTAAAATATTTTTAGCCTGGTCAGGTGGTGGTACAATGGATAGAGCATTGGACTGGGATGCAGAGGACCAAGGTTTGAAACCCTGAGGTCACCGGCTTGAGTGTGGTCTCCTCTGGTTTGAGCAAGGTTCACCAGGTTGTGTGTGGTATTGCTGGCTTGAGCATGGGATCATAGACATGACACCATGGTCTCTGCCTTGAGCCCAAAGGTGGCTGGCTTGAAACCCAAGGTCACTGGTTTGAGTAAGTGTTTGCCCACTCCACTGTAGCCCCCTGCCCCAGTCGAGGCACAATTGAAAAAATGATTAATAATCAATGAACAACCAAGATGCCACAATGAAGAATTGATGCTTCTCATCTCTATTTCTTCCTGTCTGTTTGTTCCTCTGTCTCTCTCTCTGTCTCTGTCACAGTAAATAAATAAGTAAATAATAAAAAGATATTTCCATATTGCTTTTTGATTTCCACTTGCAATCTTTTTGTACCAATGGACAAAATGAACATTACCACGGGTGCTTACAGTATGAAGTTGCACAGATGAATGTTAAAAAAGAGTAAAGAATGCTAACTTGTGATTTTCACATTGAGTGGCTGCCCAGGAGTCCACATTGGATAGAACCTTGATTATAAGTGCTATTTTAACAACCAGTTTGCCAAACTCAACAAAAAATTAGGTATCAGTTCTGATGAACCAGTGCAAACTGACTGAATCCCACCACTGGCTTATATCATAGTTTTCTAAAATCACTACTTTAAAAATCCAAATTCATTTGATTAAAATGCAGCAGGATAAAGGTGGAAAGCATTTGAATTTATTTTGTATAAAATTTAAAAAGGGAAATCACAGCAAGCAGAACTTTTGGAGAAGTGAGAGGTTCTGGAAGCTTTTCTCTCACCTGAAAATTTTAGGAAAATGTCAACTTTAGCAGTTGAAATGGGAAGAAAATGGCTGAAAATATATAGATTTATGCTCTCGGCATAAGAATAGCGAATTACTTCTCCAGAATGCATTAAACTCCACCTCATCTTGTAGAGTAAGCCTGTTGTTGTATGCTTTACTGCACCCTCAGCTGTAGTCGAGGGCCCTAAATAATCCATGTTTCTTGAAGTGTGGACTATGAGTCACCATCAGCAGCAGTATCTATGAGTTTGTTAGAAAATATAATTTTCAGACCCCACTATAACTTATTACATAAAAGAACCCAAAAAAGGAAACTAAAAAGCTGTGTATTAACAAGTGTTTCAGATTATTCTGATATACATTTAAGTTTGAGAACTCCTGGTCTAAAGATTTCTTAGCCTTTTACTATTGATATTTGGGGGCAGATGATTCTTTGTTATGGAGGATTTCCCTGTGCACCATAGAAATTTTAGCAGCATCTCTACTCTTAAGATGCCAGTAGTACATTTCCAATTCTGGCTACTATATATGGTTCAGATACTGCCAAATGTCCTTTAGGGGGTAAATTCAACTTCTGATGGGAGCCTGCTTAGTTGGAATAATTTGTTCACAGTGTGTATGTGACCAATTTGGTCCAATCCAGCTAACATTGACTAATTGATTATATTTGGTGGATGAGAAAAGATGGGGTCTTTTTTGTCTGGACAGTATGCCACCTTCAAAGCTCAAAATTGCCACAGAATTTTCTTCCATGAATAAAGCTGACCAGGAATAAAGTGCACAAATAAACAGAATGATGAATTGACAGAGCTAAAGATCAAATCCTGCTCTTCGTGGGGACTTAGCTACCTCTGGATACCTAGTTATATAAACCCTGCTTTCATTGTTTCTTTTAAATTAATTTAGTTTAATCTTTAAATTCCTTGAAAATTTTGATTTCTTTGCCATCTCATGACTTGCAACAGTCTTTTCATGTTCTTCTTAAATTTTCTTTATTTTCTTTGTTCTTCTTAATCTCCTTCCTCCCTCAAATCATCATCTCTCCAATGTAGTTTCCCGAACTCATGATTTTCCTCTAAGTGTCCTCACATTGGAACATGTTAATTTACACATGATATTCATATGACTTCTAAATAAATGACTTTTAGAAAGAGAATTTCAGTTTCATGATACATGAGCTTTTCAACTTTTTTTTTTCTTTTTTGGCAATAGTGTTTGTACTTGTATATGTGTTCCTGTGATTTTTGCTAATACATAAAAATATGTTTAAAATATTTATACCTGGCTCCCAGTATCTATAAAATTAACTGAGGAACTTTTATATTTTATCTGTAGTTCCTCTTGGATAGTCTATACACACTTTTATGACATCTATAAATAAGGAAAATCCAATTGTTTCTTTGGATCCTTTAGTGCTTGTCTTGCCCAACTGTACTGTCTACGAGCTCTAGTACTATTGAGGAGAACTGACAGCTGACATTCTCATCTGTTTAAATATATTATATTAGACAAGAATTATTCAGGATTTAACATTAGTTATTATAATTACTGTTAAGAGTTTGTAATTTTTTTAGAAAACTAAAAACATTATCTTTCAATTTGCTAAATATTTATATTTATCATTATTACTGTTATTATGAATAGCTATTGAATTTTATTAGGTGCTTATTCTGCCTGTCTTGAAATAAGATATTTTATATTTTGTCCTTAATAGAGTAAATCACATTTATTAATAATCAAATGGTAAAATAAAATTGTGTTTCTATAACATATCTCTTATTCTTAATGTATATATATGAATTTAGTTGGTATATTTTGTTTATAATATATTGTTACTGATTATCTGTAACTTTCCTGTTAAGTAATTCTCTTAAGGATTGTTTGCCTCATAAGTTGAATCAAGAAATATTTTCCATATTTCTATTTTCAGAGATGGTTTGTGTGTTGTTTTACTATTACTATTTTGTATAATTCACCAGTGAAGCCATATAGTTTGGAACATATTTTTTTTAGTAGGGTATAAATCTCACAGCTAGTTAAAAAATAAATATATCTTTATTCAAATTATATTATTTGTGTGTCATATTTGTTATGTTGTGTTTTTCAAGAATTTGTCCAAGTTTTCAATGTCCAATTTATTGTTGGCACTGTGCATAATATTTGTTAATTATCATGTTAATATCTGGAGGGTTCATAGTCATGTATCTTTTTTGCCAGGTCTTGAAATTTTATTTTTTTCTTTTCTGTTTTTTACAGGGACAGAGAGAGAGTCAGAGAGAAGGATGGATAGGGATAGACAGACAGGAATGGAGAGAGATGAGAAGCATTAGTCTTTCATTGTGACACCTTAGTTGTTCATTGATTGCTCTCTCATATGCGCCTTGACTGCAGGCCTTCAGCAGACGAAGTAACCATTTGCTCGAACCAGCGAACTTGGGTCCAAGCTAGTGAGCTTTTTGCTCAAGCCAGATGAGCCTGCATTAAAGCTGGCGACCCCGGGATCTCGATCCTGGGTCCTTCCACATCCCAGTCCAATGCTCCATCCACTGCACCACCGCCTGGTCAGGCAAATTTTATTCTCTTTCTCATATTTTCTTTCTTTCTCTAATTTTGACAGATATTTAACAATTTTATAAATTTTTCAAAAACTAACTTTTGGCTTTGATAGGTGTTTCTATAAGCATACTATTTCCTTTTACTGCCAATAGTTATTTGGTTTCTTAATTAAATTTATTGAGGTGACATTAGTTAATGAAACTATATAGGATTAAAGTGTAAGTTCTATAACACCTTATCTGTATATTGCCTTGTGTGTTCACAACCCAAAGTCAAATCTTATTCCATCACAACATACTTGAATCCCTTTAACTCATACTACTCTCCCACCTCCTCTCTAGTAACCACCATACTATTGTCTTTGTCTATGAGTTTTTGTTTGTTTGTTTTCTTGTTTATTTGTTGCTTCAGTTTTATGTCCCAAATGTGAACAAAATTGTATAGTTCCTGACTTTTTCTGTCTTACTTACTTTGCTTGGCATAATATTCTCAAAATCTACTTATGTTTTTGCAAATGACAGTATTTCATCTTCTCTTATGTCTGACTAGTATTCAATTGTTTTGGTACTATGTCTTCTTTATCCAATTATCTAACAAATGACACTTTGTTTTTTTCCATGTGTTGGCCACCATGAATAATGCTGCAATGAACATACAAGTGTATCAATCATTGCAAATAAATAATTTTAAATTTTTGGTGTAGATGCCTAAGTAAAATACTGGGTCATATGGTAACACTATTCTTAATTTTTTGAGGAGCCTTCACACTGTTTTCCATAGTGATTACTAGTTTTCATTTCCATCAGCAGTGAATGGGGGTTTATTGTTCTCCACAACTTCTTCAACTCTTATTACTTGTTTTGTTGGTAATAGCCATTGTAACAGTGTGAGGTGCTACCTCACTGTAGTTTTGATTTTCATTTCCCTAATGGGTAGTGAAGTTGACAATCATATACCTGTTGGCCGTTTGTCTGTTTTCTTGGGAAAAATGTCTGTTGATGTCCTCTGCTCATTTTTTATTGGATTGTTTGTTCTTTGGTGTTGATTTGTTTGAGTTCTTTAACCTTTTTGGATTTTAACCCCTTGTCAGAGCTATTTAAAAATATCTTCTCTCATTTGGTTGCCTGTCTTACTGTTTGCTGATAGTCTGTTTCACTAATCAGAAACTTTTTAGTTTGATGTAGTTCCATTCATTTCTTTTTGCCTTTATTTCTCTTGCTTCGGGGTCAAATGCAAAAATTCACTCTAAGACCAAGGTTCATAAGTATAGTTATTCCAGTTTTCTTTATGTAATTTCGTGTTTCTGGTCTTATATTTAGGTTTTTGATCCAGTTTGAGTTCATTTTTGCATAAAGGAACTAACAGTAATCTACATCATTCTTTTACATGTGGTTTCCAATTTCTCAGCACAATTTGAAGATTTTTTTTCTTCATTTTTTGTATTTGGCTCCTTTGTTAAAAACTATTTGCCCTTATACAAGTGGTTTTATTTCGGGGCTCTCAATTTGTCCTATTGGTCAGTGTGATTTATTGCCAATACCATGCTCTTTTAACGTGGCTCTGTGGTATAATTTGAAGTGAACTAGTGTGATACTTCTGGCTTTATTCTTTTTTTCACTTAGTATTCATTATTCAGGATCTTTGTGATTACATAGAAATCTGATGATTTCTTGTTTTATTTCTTTTTAAAAATGACATTGATATTTTAATGGGAATTGCATTAAATCTGTACGGGTAGTATAACCATTTCAACTATGTTGATTCTTTCAATCCATGGATGTAAAGTATCTTTTCATTGCATTGCATATTTATCATTGTTTTAATACAGCTATGTAGTTTTCAGTAATTAGGTGCTTTACATACTTCATTAAGTTTATTCCTAAATATTTTAATATTTTGTTTCAATTTTAAAAAAATTTAATTTAATTATTTAAGGATTCATTGTTGGCATAGAAGAAAGCAGAAGATTTTTTTTATATTCTGATACATTACAGTATTTATTGTTTCTAAGAGTTTGGGGGGTTTTCTGTATACAGAGTCATGTCATTTGCAAAAGTGACACTTTACTTCTTTTCTGATTTGGATTCCTTTTATTTCTTTTATTGGCCTGATTGTTCTGTCTAGAACTTTAAAAACTATGTTGAATAAGAGTGGTAAGAGTAAACAATCTTGTTTTTTTCTGATTTTAGAGAAAAAGCTTTCAGTTTTTTACAATGGAGTATAATACTGGCTGAGGATTTTTGTATTTGAACTTTACTATGTTGATGTAATTTTCTTCTATACATAACTTATAGTGTTTTTCAATCATAAATAAATGTTGCATTTTATAGAATGTCTTTTCCCCATCTATTGATAGGATCTTTTTTGTGTGTGTGTGTCCTGCATTTGGTTAACATGGTGTATTACAATACATTGATTGATTTGCATGTGTTGAACTATTCTTATACCCAGAAAAAAATCCCACTGAACTGTGATGTATATTTTTTCCTAAGGTATTGTCATATTATTATATTCAATTTGCTAGTTTTGTTTAAGATTTTTGCATCTGTATCCATCAGAGATATTTGTCTGTAGCTTTCTATTTTGTTTTTCCCTGCCACATGTTGGTATCAGGGTTATGTTGGTCTCGTAAAATGTGTTAAAAAGTATTGCATTTACTTCAGTTTTCTAGAAGTGTTTGAGAAAGATAGGTACCAAATCTTCTTTGAATGTTTGATAAAATTCACTAGTAAAGCCATCTGGTCATGAACTTTTATTTGGGGGATAATTTTATGCATTTGTTTCAATTTCCTCACTGTTTATTGGTTTATTTAGGTTTTGCAATATCTTATGAGTAAGTCTAAGAAGGTTGTTTAGTTCTAGGAAGGTATCCATTTTTTATGAATCATTTATTTTGGTGGCATGTAGTCTCTCACAGTATTCTAGTATGATCCTTTGTATACCTATTATGGGTATAGTAACTTCTCTTTTATTTCTGATTTTGTTTATATGAGTTGTTTCTCCTTTATCCTTAGTGAAACTAGTCAGGGGTGTTTCTACTTCCTAAAGATGTAGTGTTAGATTGTTTACTTGAAATAGCTCTTATTTCTAGAAATAAGCCTGGAATGATATAAACTTCCCTCTTATTACTCTTATCATTGAATCTCAGAAGTTTTAATATGTTGTATTGTCATTCATATTTGTCTCTATATATCTTTCAATCTCTCCTTTGTTTTTTCTTTGACCAGGTCATTTTTAAATAGTATGTTGTGTAATTTGCACATTTCTGTGGATTTCTTTACTTGGTTTTTGCAGTTCAATTCTAATCTCAAAGCATTGTGGACAGAGAATATGCTTGGTATAAGTTAAACCTTTTGAATTTGTTGAGGCTAGTTTTGTGACCCAACATATGATTGAGCTTTAAGAATGTACAATATGCCTTGGAGAACAACGTATGATCTGATGTTTTGTGATGAAAGGCTCTGTAAGTGTCAGTTATGTCCATTTGGTCTAACATGTCATTTAAGGCCAATATGGTTTTATTAATTTTCTTTTTAGATAATTTATTTAGAACTGCCATTGGGGTATTAAGCTCCCTAACTATGATTGTGTTTCTGTCTGTTTCTTCTTTTATTCCTGTGAGTATTTGCTTTACATATTTTATTGCTTCATGATTCAGTGAAAAAATACTATGAAGTGTTATGTTTTCTTGCTGTTGTGTCCTCTTCATCATATAAACTGTCCATAAAAAATCTGTACTCAAAAAAATTATAAGGTTCTAAAGAAAAATTGAAGAAAATACCAAAAAGTGGAAAAATATATTGTTTTCATAGTTAGAGAGAATTAATAATATTAGAATGCCCATACTACCCAAAGCAATCTGTAGATTATATGTAATTCTTATCAAGACATCATGATATTCTTTAAGGAACTACAACAAATATTCTAAAAATGGATATGGAACCACAAAATACCCAATAGCTACAGTAATCTTGAGAGAGAAGAATGAGGTTGGAGGAAGCATGCTACTTAATATTGAATTTTACTACAAGGCCATAGAAATCAAAACAACATGATACTGGCATAAAAACAGACATATAATTTAATGGAACAGAATAGAGACCCCAGAAAAGAAGCCATGCCTTGTTGGTCAATTAATTTTTCTTTTGATTCTGAGAGTACATTTATTAAAGCTGGAGACAGTAAAACAAAGAGGGGCTAAGGATAGAAGAAACAACATCAGAGGGCCCAAGCACAGCTGTTTTTGCTCTCTAGAAATGTTATAGAAAAAAATGAGCTTAGGCAGGGCTGCTTTGGCTCACTGGAAGTAAATGTCACAGTGGCAGAAGTGAGCCAAGATAGTGCTATTATTGTCTTACTGACAAGTCAGAGAAAACAAAACTCTAGAGATAGGTTCATGGTGCAGTTTTGAGAGAGCCACTACTGAGGATGGAAGGGCCCAAAGGGCTAAATGAATCTGTTTATAAAGTTACAGCCCACAGACATGCAGTTCCTTTATCTGCTTCCTAGAACAACTTGCTGCACAAGTAAGAAAAACAAGATATGTAAATGGTCAAGACAAATGGTCTGAAACTCCCCCTCCCTACCGCCCCTCCCAGAGATATTAGGGACATAGATCTACAGACAAAAGAAACAGGTGCCTTTTGAGTGAAAGCTGTAAAGGTATATAATACTGAGAAAAGCCAACTTTGAGAATCCAGCATCTTGATGCCTATTGGGCCACACTGCTTCACCAGCAAATAAATCTCCTTCCTCCAGCACATGGTCTGAGTTTGTTTGTCTTCCACGAGTTGCTTCTTTTGTCTCTGCAATAAAGTTTTTACTGCATTGGCTAGGAAGCATAGAGAAATTGGTGAAATTTGGGCACTCCATTGGAGTGCCCCCGAACCGTTCTGTAGACACAGCCCACTGAGTGTGCACTGGGGCATTCCCTTTATGAATGTCTCCTAAAGATGGAGCAGCAGGGGGGTGGGGGGCAATCCCTTCCACCATCCCAGCAAGGATCAGACAATGCAGTAATAGGCGATCACAGGTATGCCTGAGTTACAGTAAGGCAAACTGGGCAAGGGTAGCTAGCTAAGAGGTCCTGCCCCAGTTGGGCTGATTAGGAGGATTGATCACCCTCCAGAGGACAGGTTAGGAGTATTGGGAGGCTATGTGAAAGAGTGAGTATGGAGTAAATAAGACAGACATTGGAGGATTCCAGATTCTTCCAACAAGGCCAAAGTTACTGTTGAGTCCCAAAGCACAGGTTCATAGGGTACCTCATATGGCTCAGAGAAAGAATTGCATGCTGATGGTTTGTATCAGCCTGCCATAAGCCAAGATAGTCTGACATCTCTACAACTAGAGCTGCTAGTAAAGGAGGAAGTGAATGATGTCCCCTTTAAATTCCCCCTACCGTTTCCCCATTTTCTCCATATGGCATGACCATTGCCTGTCGTAGGAGGTATGAGAGGTTCACAGGGAAAACCCACTCCCGTGGCCAATGTGATAAAAAAACTTTAAGAATGGGTTTTCAGAGGATTATGGATTATGAAAATGCTAATTCCGTTTTTCAGGCTGCACTTTGCTCTGACTGTAAGAAGGGAGATACAGAGGACTATATCAGAATATGCGCTGATATTGGGACTTCATATATGAAAGGTCTTGCTATTGCCATAGCGCTTAAGGTGAGACTTTCAGGATACTTTAATAAAAGGCAAAACAAACAAAAGAAGGAAGGTCAGGGAAGTACTTCTGCCCATGGATCTTGTTTCCAATGCGGGGGTTCAGGTCATTTTGCTAAAAACTGTCCTTCTCCCCCCAGATATCAGTCTCAGCCTCTCCCTCAAGGGCAGCCAGCTCTTAAGGTTCCAGAGCTCTGTCCATTCTGGAGGAGCAGGAAACATTGGGTGAATGAATGTAAATATACTGCTGAAGGGCAGGTAATTTAGGGAAATGTGTGGTAAGGTACCAAAGAATTGCAAAAATTAATATTAATATTTTAGGAGAAAGAATCAGATTTCTTGCCCTCTCCCTTCGGTAGAGAATAAAGGGAGAGGAATGTGGGAGTTTCCTGGTTTACAGGGACATACTATATAAGAAACCCCCTTTTACTAAGAAGTTTAAATGGCATTTTATAATTTAGGCTAAGCATACAAAGAGATTTTATAAATATTATTTTTATACTTGTGTGATTTACACCAGCTCAGGATGGCCGACAGCATTGTATTGTAAATGTACTAGGTTTTAAATGAAAGTAGGAAGGAAACTTGGACCCTGTGCCTTCCTCACAGGTGTAAGGAAGAAGGTAAATAGCTAGCCAGGTGTGAGTGAAGGGAAGAAAGATTAAGCAGCCCTTTCCTCTCCCTTCATTCTTTCTCTTTAATGGACAATTTACAAATGCTTATCCTCTGACATCATGTAAGCCCCCCATCCTGAAATCGTGTGATTAATGTATATACCTTTAATACAAAGGGATGGCAGATAAACACTAAAAGATTTGGGAATGTCTTTTAATATATAAAACAACATTTTTTGCTATTGTGTTACCTTATAAATTTTAATATGTAGGAATGTTTTTTATAGATCCTATAGACAAATGTTATCAGCTTGAAAATGATTATGTCATGCCCCCCTCCTTTTCCCGCCAACCTGTATGTGATTAAGTGTATATAGCCAGCCTCAGAGCTATATTCGAGATGGCACAATTTGGGTCAGCTATACCCCGTGTTTGTCATATGCAGCTGGCTTATTAATATATCTCCTCTATTAATAAAACTCCTAAAAATTCATTTGGACTTGTTGTCTCTGCGTAAACCCAGCAAAACGGTACTTTACAACAAATGGACAATGGAGCCTTCCTCACCCCCATCAACTAAGTTTGTCACTCAGGTAAAATTGAGGTAGAGAAATCTCAGCATAATCAATCTGAACTGCCCATTGCAGCAGCTATTGGAATATGAAAATAAATAGAAGACTCGGGTGTTAGGAAAGTTACAGCTTTTCTTATTATTGTCTAATTTTCTTTAATATTTTAGCTACAATCCTCTGAACTATTATTTTGTTTTCCTATTCTTTGCCTGGAAATTGGGGCAGGAGACACCTGTTTGGATCTGGTTATGCAAATTTTTTTGCGGCTGCCGGAGATTTTTCTCAAAAGAATTTTGTTTAGCCTCATTCATCTTTTGTTTCTCTCTCAAAAAATGAAATACCGGGTTTCTCTCTTGTTTGTCTGAATCATCTGATTTTGTTTGTGCTTAGTCTTTGTTTAATGTTGTCTAAAATGTGTCTGTTTTTAAAGCCTGAATTAAGTTATTGCATGCAAAAACTGAAAATGCCAGCTCTAATATTGAAAAAATAAAATGATTTTATCCCTACATTTTTTAATTGGAATTTGTAAGGAGCACTCATTTAAATTTAAATAAAATGGAATGTGGGTCCTAAAGACTTGCTAATTTGGTTAAGCAGATGCATCTGTTATTGTTAAGCAACATTGATTACTCACTCATGAAACAGTCACCAAGCTGCTGCAAGCTGCAAGCTACAAGCTGCAAGGCTGAGACAGGGTGGATTTTCCATAACAAAAGTGTAACTTTTTTTTAAAAAAATGGGAATATAATGAAAGTCATATCAGATTTTTCCAGCCTGAATATGCTCTCTAAATTGCTTATTAATTAATAGGGTAGAAATATTGTGAAGAACATGGGAGTGTTACTTAGAAAAGCATTTACTATATTTTGTCATACTTTTGGAATTAACCTGACAACAGGTATTTCCTTACAATCCTCAAGGTCAAGGCATGATAAAGTGTACCCAGCAAATGCTTAAAGGTCAGTTTAAAAAATAAAAAAGAGGGAGTCATACCCTGGAACTCCTGCAAATCTTTCTTATCATGCTTTTTACTTTAAAATTTTTTTTGAATGCTGATGTACAGGGCCATTCAGCAGCCGAGAGACTCTGGAATCCTTCAAGGAAAACCTTCCCTGAAGTGCAATGGAGGGACCCACTCACAGGAATCTGGCAAGGGCCAGACCCTGTTTACTTATAGGGCCGAGGATATGTGTGTGTTTTTCCTAGGTCTGCTGAAGGTCCGCGGTGGGTTCCTGAATGTTTGGTGAGAGACACCATGAGCCAGGATGAGAGACTCACTTCACAAGAGCAATTGTATTCACTATGCTCTCATCTCTTTCTCTGTCAAACCTGTTTCATCTATCAAATCCTCTTAGCACACTCCAAACCTCTTTCTCCTAAAAATTCCTACCCTCGCTTATTTGATCCAGCTATCTTTTCTCAATCAGCTCCAGACATACAGAAAACATTTATATAAGCAAAGGAGGATCCTCAAGCCCCTCAGTGAAATCTTCTGAGCATGGCTTTTAAAGTTTATAATGACCAAAGGAACAGTAAAAGGCAGACAGAGCCCAAAAAGATCAGGAAAAATACCAGCTCTTGGCATGAGCCCTTAAAGGCTCCATTGCCCCAAAGGGGCCTCATAAGACTCAATTGGGCCCCTGCTTCAAGAGTAGAAAGGAAGGTCATTGGGCTAAAACCTGCCTGGCTTCTCGGCCCTCACTAGGGCCATTCTTTGCTGTGGGAAAAAGGTACACTGGAAGGTAGGCTTCCCCCTTGCTTCTCCAAGGAAAGGCTCAGTCTCTTCCAGCCCTGCTCCAGCCACTTCTGACCTAAACTTGCCCAGCCTGCTGGGACTTGCTACTGAAGACTGAAGGTGCCCAGGATCATCGGCATCCTCTCATGTCACTGTAGACGAGCCTAGGGTAATCATCCAAATAGCAGGTAAACAGATCTCATTTTTTATAAACACGAGGGCTGCTTACTCTGCCTTGCCTGAATATTTGGGTTATGCTCATCCCTCAAAGATCTCTGTTGTGCATGTTGATGGTCTTATTCTCCTCCCCATTTTCCATGGATCCACTGCCTTAATATACAGTGTCTCCTTTACACATATTTTTCTCCTCCAGCCTCAATGCCCCATGCTTATTTTAGGGTGGGACATACTCCAAATGTAAAGCCTCTCTCTCTCCTTTTTGCCCACTTCTGTTATGAATTTACCTCTACCACCCAGCATAGTGTATCCCAAAGTTCTCTTCACCACCCCACAGCTGCAAAGCTCCAAGGAAAGGACCCCTGGTTTCATCTTTCCATGTTAAAGAGAACAGAAGTTCCATCTCCATACATGCTTCAGATGGCCCTTCCAGTCTATCTGAATCATTGCCAGAAATCCAGTATTGACATTAAGCTTAAGACAAAAGCTTAATGTGCTAGAAACAGTGGTCATTGGGACTTGGACACTAGCTGCAGAGTACAGAATTGTGTGAACAATTCCAGTGCCATACAAACATTTCCTGAATGTGTGTGACTCCTGCTCCTTGGGAAAGTTCTCAGAATAAAATGGGGTTAGGTTGCATTTATGAATAATATAAAGCAGTGATGGTGTCAACATGGACTTGGTAAAATTACATTAACATGTTAAGGACATTAAAAACTGAAAAGATTTTATTTTAGATCCTTTTGTATTAGCTAAGAATTTGCTTGATAATCTAAAAGGCTTTAATCCCTTCATTGTATTATGACACTTGTTTTGGTATCTGTTTGTATTGGCTATTTTAAATCAGATGAGTATGAATCACAGCACACAAATAGAAGTTAAAAATAGAAAAGGGGGATATGTTGGGGACCAAAAAAGCCAACAGAATTTTTGCAGCTTAGATATTTGGGGGACAGAGGTATAGGGAACCAGCTGTAAGATGGCAGTCTGCCCAACCCCCACCTCACTAGCCTGATTAAGTTGCAAAAGTCTAAGTCCTTCCCACATCTTCATGTTAGCTAATACTCATCCTACCCCACATGTTTCCCAGAAAGACTGAAGGTAAGTTTCTTCTATCCTTTGTTTAGCAAAGTTAAGATGTAATGTATGGTGGGGGTTTTCTGCACTTGGTAAAATTCTTGGGTTGCCTTGGAAACATGACCGGAGATCTCATTGATTTGCTAATGGCCCACTGTGCCCTATAAATAAAGGAAGATGTGATTTTTGGTCATGATCTGTTTCTGTTATCAGCTTTGCAGAGCCTTTCCAATCCCATTCTTTAATTCTTTAAGTGTATTTTTTTTAATTCCATCCTGCTCCCACTCAGGACCTGGAATTACTAGTCACACTGGTTCACAATACTCCTGGGCTGGTCATAAACCAAGTGCTACTGTAAATAGAGGTCCTGCCTGTAACCAGAGACAATACCGAAGTCCTTGAGAGGCCTTGGAAGGAATCCAAGTATATTTGCAGAGGCTCAAGGAATATGGCATTATCATTTCATACAGGTTGCCCTGAAACACTCTCTTACTCCCTGACAGGAAACTAGGAACCAATGACTACCAACCAGTACAAGAACTGAAGCAGTAACCAGGCAGCAGTAACTCTGCATCCAACAGTACCAAACCCCTACACCCCCCCCCGCCCCCGCCAAGACTCCTGTCTGCTCAAGCCTCTTGTTTGACTTGCTTGGACTTAAAAAGATGCCTTTTTCAGTATAAGATTAGCTCCTGAGAGCTGTGAACTGTTTGCTTTCCAGTAGGAAGAGCCATCTACAGGAGCAAAGGTAAAGCACACCTGTACCCGACGTCCACAAGGGTTCAATAACCCCCCCCAACCATCTCTGAGGGAGCTCTTGGTTGTGACCTCCAGCAGTTTCCAGCACAAGACATTGGAAGCATCCTCCTCCAGTATGTAGATGTCTTGTTGCTGGGCCACAAGACTGCAAGGATGTGCTCAAGGAATTGATGAGCTTTTATATCATCTAGAAAAAAATAGATATAATGTCTCCAAGAAAAAAGGCCCAGATCTGTCAGAGGTAAGTAAAGTACCTGAGATTCATTCTCCAGCAGTGGGAGAGAAGGCTAGAAGTGGACGGAAGCAAGTCATTCAAAACATCCTGATTCCCACCACTAGGAGACAGATCAGAGAGTTCCTGGGTCCAGTAGGATTCTGCCATTTGTGGATCCCCAATTTAGAAGCACTGGCAAAACCTCTTTATGAGATCACAAAGGAGAGAGAAAAGAAACCCATGGAGGGGGGGCCTGATAAGAACTGTGTTTTGCAGATTCTCAAAAAGGAATTGCAAGTTGCCCCAGAACTAGGCCTTCTCAATCTAGCAAAACCTTTTATACTGTATGTCTCTGTGTTAACTCAGAACCTAGGACCATGGCCTAGATCAGTTGCTTACTTTTCCAAACAATTAGATGGGGTTGCTAAGGCTGGGCCCCATGTTTAACAAAATTGGAAACTACAGCTATGTTAGTACAAGAGGCAGACAAATTAACTTTAGAAAAAGACCAAAAGGTGCAAGTGCCACATGCTGTAGTGACTCTGATGAATGTCAAAGGACATCATTGGCTCACCAATACCTACCTCACTACATACCAAATCTTGCTATGTGAAAGCCCAAGACTAGTAATAGAAGTGGGCACCACTTTAAATCTAGCTATGCTACTCCCAGTGCAGGAGGAAGAACCATGGCACAATTGTCTGGAGGTGTTTGATTCAGTGTATTCAAGCTGGTAGGACTTGCTAGACCAGCCCATGAGAGACCCAGACTAGAAGCTTTATGTAGACAGAAGCAGTTCTGTCCAATCAGGGGAGAGAGGCAGGCAGGGTATGCAGTGGTAACTCTGACTGAGACTGTGGAGGAGCAGCTTCTACCCCAAGGCACTTCATTCAATGAGCAGAACTGATTGCTCTGACTGGAGCCCTGGAGCTCAGTGAAGAAAGAAGAGCAAACGTCTTTACTGACTTCCATTTTGCCTTTCTTACTCTCCAAGTATATACATGGGGCAATACTAAACAAATGGAATTAAATCAAATACAAAGTTATTGCATAGCAATGGAAACTGTCAAAAAAATAAAAATAAAATCCACTGACTGGAAAGACATATTCACTAATGATACACCTGATAAGGGGACATATCCAAAATTTATAAAGAACTTATATAACTCAACACCAAAAAAAAAATCTAATTAAAAAATTGGCTAATAACCTGAATGCACACTTCTCCAAAATAGACATACAAATGGTCACTAGACATATAAAACAATGCTCAACATCACTAAGCATTGGAAAAATATAAATTAAAACCACACGAAATATCCCTTATACCTGTCAGAATGGCTTTCATCAAAAAATCAACAAAAAACAAGTGTTGGTGAGAATGTGGAGAAAGGAAACCGTGTACTCTTGATGCAACCAATGTGGAAAACAGTATGAAGTTTCTTAAAAATATTAAAAATAAGATGGCCTTATGACCCAGTGATTTTACCTCTAGGAATATCACAAAAGAAAACAGAAACACTAATCTGAAATTATATATGCACCCTATGTTCACTGCAGTGTTATTTACAATGGCTATGATTTAGAAGCAGACCATCAGTAAACAAGGGGATTAAAAACCTGTGTTACTTTACACAATGGAATAATAGCCATAAAAAGAAGAAAATCTTACCTATTGTGACAGCATGATTGAACCTGGAGAGTGTTACATTAAGTGAAATAAGCCAATCAGAGAAAAACAAATACCATATAATCTCACTTATATGTAAAATCTAATGAACAAAATAAACAAACAAATAGAAAAAAGAATCATATTCTAGAATGGAATGACAGTTGTCTGAGGGGTGAAGGTTTGGGGAGGGGTGCCAGGGTGAAAAAGGTGCAGGAAATAAGCAGAAAAATAAAAAATAAAAAATAAAACCAAAAAACAAACTGATAGACAAAATAATATAAGTTATCTCTGACTTAGTCTGAAGCTATACATAGCATATCTCCAAAGTTCTGTTTGTCTCATAAAAATTTGTTACTCAAACTTCCAAAGGTCAAGAGCTACTGAAAAGAAGGTCATGTACTAGTAGTATATGCAAATTTCCTTTTCAACAATTGCTAAGGCATAAGATAATTTTACTTGGAGAATAAATAATAAGGTAGTATTTACCTTATTAATTTTAGAATTTGGGTCTGCAGTACTTTAGTCGAAGCAAATGTTTAAATGTTTTCCCTTTGGGGCCTTGGCCCAGTATCACATCATCCTGATAAAGCAAGGTCACAGGTTCAATCCCTGGTCACGGCCCATATATAAATCAACCAATGAATGCATAAGCAAATAAAACAACAATTTAATGTTTCTGTTTCTCTTTCTATCTCTTGTCTTTTCTCTCTTTGAAAGTGTTGGAAGAAATAAAAACATTAAAAACATGAAGAAAGTGATTGCTTTGCCTTTTGTAAATGGTCACCGACACACGCCACACAAATGTAGGGCTAGGGCAATGAGACAAGGGGATAAAATGAGTAGAGGAGCCATTGAGAATGCGGAGAAGAGGTAAAGGCAAAGAGCAGGAGAAGACAAGGTCATGCTGAAGAAAGATTGAATTGTATGGATGAAGGAAAAGAATTTTCCTAAATTAAAGCAGGTGATTGTGTAACAGTTTCTTCCAATGTAACAGATGTTACAATGAAAGACTTAGGAGGCAAAATAACCTTTTAAACCACATAGTGGGCCCTGGCCAGTGGTACAGAGAGAAGAGCATCGACTTAGTGTATGGTCATCCAGGTTTCAATTCCCGGTCAGGGCACACAGGAGAAGCGACTATCAACTTTGCCCTACTCCCCTTTTCTTTTCTTCCCTTTCACAGGTCCTATTGGTTCTAGCATGGCCCTGGGTGCTGAGGATTGCTCAGTTAGAGCACAACAGCCTCAGGCAGTAAATATAGCTTGGTATTCAATTATCAGCTCCTGATGGGGTTACTTGGTGGGTCTTACTCGGATTGCATGTGGGAGTTTGCCTCAATATCCAAATCCCTCTTCTCTCATCTAAAAAAAAAAAAGAGAAAGGAAAAGAAAACCACATGGTGGCTTTTTCAAGGTAGTATAGAGAGAGCTGAGATCAGGAAAACAGCAGTAAGCCAGGAAGATAAGAAGAAAAATTTAGAATTCAAGAGCTAGATTGGAAATGACAAGCAGAATGGGAGGGTCAAGGCTGGGGGAGACACAGCTTCTTTATGATGTTCAACGTAAATGAGGTAGAATTTTGTCACTGGAAGAGGAAGTCACTAAAGAGGACTGATGAAACAACAGTTTGCTGAGTTCAGAGATCAAACACCAGCTTTAAGTATCAGAAATTCTATCTACTGGTGAAATGCTGCTTTTGCCACTTCTGTTGCTATCAGATCTCATCCCAGGTGGTGACAATGAGCACAAACACTAGCAAGGTAAGAGTAACCCTGGCCGGAACTCTGGGTGTGGGAGGTTTGGGTGAAAGCATGCTGTGCATACCCCTGAGGGTCTGCGCCAGCTGGTCTCCAGCCCTCTTCTCCTATATTGGATGCTGAGGATGGAGCCGAAGGCCCTGGCACAGGCAAATGTTTCTGCCATTTTGCTGTTCAGACTCTGCTTTTTTTTCTCAATTTTTCTGGTTTTCATTTGTTTTTCCCCATCCTCTTCTTCTTCTTTCTCTTCACTTTTACTATCTCTTCACTAGCCACAGCTTTTCGAGAGCTAACCTCTTTCTATGTCATCCAGATATCATCATTTGTGAACAGCGCCTGGCAACAAAATCAAGGCTCAGGCTGGCAGAATGATATGCAGATTCAAGGCTGAGATAGCAACTCAAGCACTGTCATTATCCTGAAGTCTTGGTCCAAGAGAAACTTCAGTAGTGTGAAGGTGATTGAGCTGGAGGAAATATTCTGGTTCAATATCATCTGACTCCTGCAGGTAGTACAGGATCATGTCAGTGACTTCCAGATGACGTGTTAGTTCAGTCCTGTGATCTGCGTAGATTATCAATATTGCCTCTGTCTCTCTGTCTCTCTGTCTCTCTCTCTCTCTCTCTCTAGATTCATGCTACTGCACCCCAAGATCTTTCTCCCCTCTTTCCCAGTTTAGTCAACTGTATGTGCACATTTATCTAGAGCAGTCCTCCTCTTAGACTCCACACCTCCACCAAGTACTTCAGATTTCTCTTGCTTCTTTCACTCTTATCTGATGAAGATTCCCCTTTGTTTGTTTCTCTTTCTCTCTTAAACACCAAGCAAAAAGCCCTCCCTTTTCTTGCCCTGTGCCTGAGTGAACTAAAGTGTGATTTCTTTTCAGTCCATCTCCTCAGGCATCTCCTGCCTGCTCCTCCTCTCAATGTAATTCTCTCATTCATCCTGGAATGTGTACTTCCTCCTGACTTCACCACCCTGCTCCTCACATTACCCTCTTCTTTCTTCTCACCCACTGTTCTTTTACTACAACATCTCTTCCCCACCATTTATGACATGTATACCTTCCCCTGTTCTGTACTTGTTGAAAAGTCTCTGAATAGCCCTGGCTGGGTAGCTCAGTTGTTTAGAGCATCATCTTGATATGCTAAAGTTGCAGGTTTGACCCTCGTCAGGGCATATAGAAGACTCAGCCAATGGGTGCATCAATGAGTAAAAAATAAATTGATGTTTCTCTCTCTCTCTCTCTCTTTCTGCAATCAATCAACCAATATTTTAAAAAGAAACATCTCTGGAAACAGTTATATACCACTTGACACTGAGGACATGTTCTGACAAATAAATTGCTAGACAATTTTATTGTTGTGTAACTATCACAGAGTGCATTTAAACAAACCTAGATAGGGTAGCTACTGCACATCTATGCTATACAGTATATTTTATTGCTAAATAACTAAAACCCAGTATTGCACATTATTGTAAAAAATATATAAAATATTAAATCAAGCAAGAGAAAAAATGATCTAATCAAGTGATGCAGTAAATATGAGAGGTATAAAATTATTGCTAATCTGACACAGCATACTGTGTTTCATAAACTTCTTTTTTGTAAGTAGAAAACGTACATTCTAAAATAGCAATTAAAAGAAAAATAAACACATAAACCAGTAGCAGCATTTACTGTCATTCTCATGTATCATGTACTGTATATATTGCATTGTTATTGTCTATACAACCAGCAGCACAATGGAGATTTGACCCCATCATCACCACAAACACGTGAGTAATATATTATGCTGTTATCATGGCAAAAAGTCACTAGGCAAATAAGAAATTTTCAGCTTCATTATAATCTTATGGGGACTACCTTCTTGCACGTGGTTTGTTGTTAACTGAAGTCATTGTGTGTCACATGATGGTGCTAGATTGGCTTTTGGCTTCATTTCATTTCTCAAACCTTTCTCCCCAACAAAATTCAAAACTCTACGTGTTTCTCCATCCCTATCCTTCTTCTTGCCTTTTAAATATCTTTTTTCTGTTTCTCTTGTATCGAGATCCCTTTGAAAACAAGGCTATAGCCAGCTGTGAGCTGCATTCTGGGAGACCACAGTAAACTTCTTGAGGGGAGCTTTGGGAGAAATGGATTTCCTGAGCTGCCAGAATGATTCATGTGTGCTGCCACGGAGAGTGGCCGCAGAGCAGAGAGGAACTGCACACTTCTCTCTCAATACCAAGGTATCTCTAGTATCCTAGAGAAGCTCCAGTCAAGAAGCTGCCCTTGATAACCCTTGGGCATTCTCAATGCACGGAAGGCAGAACTGCAGAGACAAGGTTAGTCCTGTTCTTTCTCTAAAACATTTCTATTTCAATTTAGACCACCTTTAGGAATTCAAAGGTATAAGGTGCCTAAAAAAGGAGGGGCTTAAGCAAAAAATTATTTGGTTCCCAAATGAGTGCGAGGGGTCCTCCAAACTACTGTGTTTCTGAGCCCCACTGCTCTAGAATAGAGCCATAATGTGACACTGTCCTGCTCCTTTCTGCCCCAGTGAAGCCTGAGACCTGGCTTTCCAGTGGCCCCCCTCCTTTGCCTGGTCATCTGCTGCTAGTGTGCCAGGATTCTACCCCAAACCTGTACAGGTGATGTGGATGAGGGGTGAGCAGAAGCATCCAGGAACTCATCAAGGTGACATCCTGCACAATGCTGACGGGACGTGGTATCTCCGAATAACCTTGGATGTTGTGGCTGGGGAGGAGGCTAACCTGAATTGCTGAGTAAAGCACAGCAGCCTGGGAGGCCAGGACATCGTCCTCCACTGGGGTGAGAAAGAACTGGACCTGGCCGGAAATGGGAGGAGATGGTCCACAAACATGGAGGGAGGGGCGAGCAAAATGGGAGACTTAGTGGGTGTGACAGAGAAACAAGGAGGAAGGGAGAGAAAAAAGGAAAAAGGAAGGAAAAACAAGAGAGAGAAAGAGATAGATGAACTAAGGCAGCAATTTTTCACTGGTGTGCTGCAAGAATTTTTAAACACTGTAATATCTGACTATTTAGTCAGGGGCAGTAACCTTTTTTTTTAGATTGTTAAATAAAGAAAGAAATAACAACAGCAGGCACAATATAGCCACCAGGTGTGAATGAATCAAAATTATACCTATTTTTTTTGTCTGATAAGAAAAAATATATTTTTTGGTGTGCCACAGAATTTTAGTACTTTGTGTGTGCCACGAGATTAAAAAGGTTGCAAATCACTCACTTAAGGTATAAAGCTGGTAAGAATCAAAGACCCATAAATTTGGTGACGTGAGGAAAAGAAAGTGGTAGAAGATAGATGTGGATGATTGTGTTAGAGAATCTGAGAGGGGAAGTTGGATTTGCCTTTACATCAAAGCAGATTGTGATGGAGCTGACACTCAGGTGAGCAAAGGAAGGGCAGGAGACTCAGGAATGGGGTTTGCAGTGACATCTGTGTGTCTTCTCCCAATTGCCAGGACATCCTACCTCTGCCACGGTGATAATTTTAGCAATAATATTGTCCATCTTCATTTTTTTATTTGTCTTGCATTATGGTATCTGAGGCACCAATAAGTTTCTTAAAACCATTCTTGTCTGTCCACCTTCCACTCTTTAATACCATTTTCATCTATTTACATCACTTTAGCCTCATTTTTTTTCAATGTATTGAGTTGGCATGGTTTGCAAACCATGCAGATTTCAAGTGTCCAACTCAATATAATACTATCCACGCACCACATCATACCCCAACCCCAGCAAAGTCTCTTTCTGTCCACCTTCCCTCCCTTTGCCCTCCTCCCCCTCCCTCCACCACCGTTTCCTTCTAGCTATGGCACTCTGTTGTCTGTGTCTATGTGTTATGTATCTCTATTCTGGGCTAATCCCTTCGCCTTCTTTGATCCAGTACCCTCTGCCCCATCCCTCTGACAGCTGTCCATCTGCTCCTGTGTCCCTGCCTCTGCACTTTCCCCCACTTCCCACCTATTCATGTAAATCTGTTGTTGTTGTTTTTTCTGAAGCTGGAAACGGGGAGAGACAGTCAGACAGACTCCTGCATGCTCCCAACAGGGATCCACCCGGCACGCCCACCAGAGGCGACGCTCCGCCCCTCTAGGGGGTCGCTCTGTTGCGACCAGAGCCACTCTAGCACCTGGGACAGAGGCCAAGGAGCCATCCCCAGCGCCCGGGCCATCCTTGCTCCAATGGAGCCTCGGCTGCGGGAGGGGAAGAGAGAGACAGAGAGGAAGGAGAGGGGAAGGGGTGGAGAAGCAAATGGGCGCTTCTCCTATGTGCCCAGGCCGGGAATCGAACCTGGGACTTCAGCACACTAGGCCAACGTTCTACTACTGAGCCAACCGGCCAGGGCCATAAATCTGTTTTTTAATTGTGGTAAAATATGTACAATATGAAACTTGCTATCTCAGTCTGTTTTAAGTACATAGTTTAATAACATTAATTACACTTTTTTATTGGCACAAACAATCTCTAGTATTCTTTTCATCCAGAGAAACTAAAACTGTATACGCATAAAACAAGAGCTTTTCATTTCTGGTCATCTAGGCCCAGACAACCAACATTCCACTTTCTGTCTATATAATTGTGACAACTCTACATACCTCATATCAGTGGAATCATCAATATTTGTCTTTAAAACTGGATTATTTTATTTAGCATAATGTACTTATGGTTCAGCTATGTTGTAGAATGTGTCAGAATTTATTTTGTTTTTAAGAAAGGCTGAATAATAGTTGCTAGTATTTATTTACGTGTTTGTTATCCATTCGCCTGGCAATGAACATTGGGGTTGATTCCACCTTTTGATCATTATGAATAAGTCTTCTATGAAATGAATGTACAAATATGTCTTATGCAGAGCTAAAACTGCTTGTGTTCTTACCAGGTCATATCAGAGTATTCCATGAGCTTTCAGCATGCCTCCTTTCCCATTTGGAATAGATACCCAGAAGACCAGTAACTCAAGTGGTCACCCCAGGAGTCAATCTTATCATACTTAATAAAATAATTATCATATTTGACCAACTTGAATTTTCATAGGTTGTGAGATATATCATAATTAACAAACTAACAAAAAAAATAATTAAGAACTGTGAATTTATTATGAGATGATATCAGTGATCTTTCTGTTTTAAAACTTATTTTTCTACTTGTTCTAAAAAAATTTGTGAGGCCCTGGCCGGTTGGTTCAGCGGTAGAGCGTCGGCCTAGCGTGCGGAGGACCCGGGTTCGATTCCCGGCCAGGGCACATAGGAGAAGCGCCCATTTGCTTCTCCACCCCTCCGCCGCGCCTTCCTCTCTGTCTCTCTCTTCCCCTCCCGCAGCCAAGGCTCCATTGGAGCAAAGATGACCCGGGCGCTGGGGATGGCTCCTTGGCCTCTGCCCCAGGCGCTAGAGTGGCTCTGGTCGCAACATGGCGACGCCCAGGATGGGCAGAGCATCGCCCCCTGGTGGGCAGAGCGTCACCCCTGGTGGGCGTGCCGGGTGGATCCCGGTCGGGCGCATGCGGGAGTCTGTCTGACTGTCTCTCCCTGTTTCCAGCTTCAGAAAAATGCAAAAAAAAATAAATAAATAAATAAAAAAAAATTGTGAAAGCAGCCTAACTATAATTATGCTGGAATATTGGTGTTTGCAAAGATACTGATCATTGTTAATGTAATTTCTGTGTCTCTATCATGATGCATTTGTAACCCTCAAGGCCTATTTGTGATGCTTCTTCCCCCTTCCCTAGTACTACAGTGTTAATAACCTTCCCCTTTCTGGTGTCATGCAGAGATCCACTTTTCTCTGTGTCCTCAACATTGCAGTGACTTTTTTGTACTTGTAGGTGCAAAAAATAATTCTTCTCTCAAGGGATCCCTGGCTTGATTATTAACTTGTATATATATTTGTTCAGCAAAAATAATCTGAGTTGATATAGCTGCCATGTAAATATGTAAATAGGTTTTCTCAAAATCAATTTTTTTTCATTTATTTTTAAGTTGATATTCTATGTATATTTCCCTCTTATTAAAATATTTCTCACATAGCAAAGAGTAGATATACCATGTTCTTTTTTTCTGCCCTGAACCCCTCTGTGAAAACCCCTCATGCCCATACTATATAACTAGAATTTACTTACAAAGATTAATCAGAATAGAATCCTGCTAATTTTTTTTGTAAGAATGAGTGAGAGGTAGAATGTGTGCGAGATAATAGTGCAAGAAAGTTGTTAAACAGGTTAAAGTCAATAGGGCTTTTCTTGCCACAAAGACTTTGAGATCTTTGTATTGTATTGATTTATTTTTATCTTTGATTTACATTTATTTATTTGGCTTTTTGTTTGTTTTATTTTTATTTATTTTTCTTATTCTATAGTTTTCTAAAAACACCATTTTAAAAATTCAAATTAATTTGCCTGACCAGGCAGTGGTGCAGTGGATAGAGCTTGGACTGGGATGCGGAGGACCCAGGTTCGAGACCCCAAGGTCACCAGCTTGAGCACGGGCTCATCTGATTTGAGGAAAGCTCACCAGCTTGGATCCAAGGTCGCTGGCTTGAGCAAGGGGTTACTCAGTCTGCTGAAGGCCCATGGTCAAGGACATATGGAAAGCAATCAATGAACAACTAAGGTGTCGCAACAAAAAACTGATGATTGATGCTTCTCATCTCTCAGTTCCTGTCTGCCCCTATCTATCCCTCTCTCTGAATCTCTCTGTCTCTGTAAAAAAAAAAAATCCAAATTAATTTGATTAAAACAGCAGCAGGTAGAGGTGGAGAGCAGTTGAGTATATTTTTTTATAGAACTTAGAAAGGGAAATCTAAGCAGGCAGAACTTTTGGAGAAGCTATAAGGACTGTAAGCTGATTCCCACCTGGAACTTCCAGGACAATGTTGAATTTAGGAGTTGGGAAGAGAAGCAAATAACTGAAAATATGTTTTTATCCTCTCTCCATTAGAATAGCATGTTACTTCTCCAGAATGCATTAAACTCCACCTCATCTTGTAGAGTAGCATATTGTCGTATGCTTGACTGCATCCTCAGCTACAGTATGGGGTCCTAAACATTTTGTGTTTTTTGAAGTGTGGACTATGAGTCACTACCAGCAGCAGTACCTATGAGTTTGTTAAAAAAAAAAAAAAAAAAAAAAAGTAATTTTCAGACCCCACTCTAGACCTATTACATTAAAAAAAAAATGGAAACTAGAAACTTGTGTTTCAGATTATTCTTATATAACTTATATTATTCTTATAAGTTATAGAACTCGTAGTCTAAAGATTTCTTAGCCTTTCACTATTGACATTCAGGGCCAGATGATTCTTTGTTATGGAGGGTTGTCCTGTGCACAATACAAATTTTAGCAGCATCTCTACTCACCAGATGCCAGTAGTACCTTCCCAATTTTGACAAGCAAATATATCTTCAGACACTGACAAATGCCCTGTAGGGGGCACGTTTGGTGGCAGATGAGAGCAGGCTTAGTTGGAACAATTTGTTCACAGTGTGTATGCGATGTAATCTTCTCCAAAACAGCTGAAGCTGACTGATTATATTTGGTGGGTGAGAAAAGAAGGGGTCTTTACTGTCTGAATGGTATGCCTCTTTCAACGCCTAAGACTGCCGCAGAATTTTGTTCCATGAGTAAAGCTGACCAGAAATAAAATGCACAAATAAAACAGAATGGTAAATTCACAAAGCCAAAGATCAAATCCCACTCTACCTGGAGACTTAGTTACCTCTGGATACCTTACTTAAATAAACTCAGCTTTCATTTTTCTTTTAAACCAATTTAGTTGAAACTTTAAATTCCTTTAAAATTCTGGTATTTCTCTGGTGTCTCATGTCTTGCAACAGTCTTTTCATATTCTTCTTTACCTTTTCTCTGTTTTCTTTGCTCTTCTTATTCTCCTTCCTGCCCCAAATCAACATCTCTCAAAGGTGATTGCTTGAACTCATGATTGTCTTCTAAATGTCCTCATCTTCAAAAATGTTAATTCACCCATGATTTTCATATAAACTCTGGATGAATGACTTTTAGAAAGAGAATTTCAGTTTCAAAATATAAATACATGAGCTTTTCAACTTTTTTTTTCTGGTGACAGTGTGTTCATGAATGTGATTCTGTGTTCCTGTGATTTTTGCTAATATAAAAAATATATTAAAAATATTTATACCTGGCTCCCAGTATTCATTTTAAATTAACTTATGAAGTTTAAGATTTAACTGTAGATCTTCTTGGATATTCTATGTATACTTTTATGGCATCTTTAAATATGGAAAATCCAGTTGTTTCTTTTGATTCTTTATTGCATTGTCTTGCCCAACTGCACTGGCTATGAGCTCTAGGTACCCTTAGAGTAGAACTGACAGCTGACATTCTCATCTGTTTAAATATACTAGATAACAATTATTCAGGAGTTAACATTAGTTATAATAATTACTGTTGTGTTTTTGGAATATTTTTTATAAAATAAAGAATATTTTCTTTCAAATTTGCTAAATGTTTATTATTATTACTGTTAGTATGAATAGCTATTGAATTTTATTAGGTGTTTATTTTGCTTCTCTTGAAATAACAAGGTATTTTATATTTTTTCTTTAATGTAGCAAATCACACTTACTGATAATCAAATGGTAAAATAAAATTGTGTTTGTGTAACATATTGGTCTTGTTCATAATGTATGTATGTGGATTCAGTTTACTAATATTTTGTTTATACTATGTTGCTAGTTATTACTTGTCAAGAACTTTCTTGTCAAGTAATTCTACTAAGGATAATTTATCTCATAAAATAAGTCAAAAATAGATATTTCCTATGTTTCTATTCTCACAGAGGATTGGTGGGTTTTTTTATTATTATTATTTAGTATAATTCACCTGTGTAGCCATATGTCTTGAGAAATAACTTTTGGGGGGTTGAGGAAAGCTCAAAGATAATTTTAAAAATATGTATACTTTTATTCAAATTATATATTTATTTTTGTGTCATTATTGCTATGTTGTGCTTTTTAAAAATTTGTCCAAGTTTCCCAGTGTGCAATTTATGGTTGGCTCTGTACATAATTTTTATTTATTATTATGTTAATGACTGGAGGATTCACAATTATGTACCCTTTTTACCAGAGTTTGAAAATTTGTACTCTTTCTTGTTGTTTCTTTTTCTAATTTTGACAGGAATTTAACAATTTAATTTTTTTTCAAAGACTAACTTTTGGCTTTGATGATTCTATCTATAATCATATTTTTTCTTTTTTTGCTAGTAGTAATTTGTTTTTTAAATTAAATTTATTGGGGTGACAGTTAAGAAATTATATGAGATTTACTGTACAATTCTATAATACATTATCTGTATATTGTATCATGTTCACAACCAAAAGTCAAATCTTATTTCATCACGACATACTTCATTTAACCCCTTTAATTTTTCCTACCTTCCCACCCCTTTTCCTCTGGTAACCACCATACTATTGTCTGTGCCTATGAGTTTTTGTTTATTTGTTTTTCTTATTTGTTTATTTGTTGCATTCAGTTTTGTATTCCAAATGTGTGTGAGATCATATGGTTCTCGATATTTTCTGAATTACTTTGCTTAGCATAATATCCTCAAAATCCACTTATGTATTTTATATTCTCTTATAGCAGAGTAGTATATATGTATACCACATCTTATTTATCCAATTATCTATCAAAAAATGTTTTAGTTGTTTCCATGTCTTGGCCACCAGGAATAATGCTGCAATGAACATAAAGGTGCATAAATCTCTGCAAGTAAATATTTTCAAATTTTTTAGGTAGATATCCAGAAGAGAGATACTGGATCATATGGGAACTCTATTCTTAATTTTTTTGAGGAGCTTTACACTGTTTTCCATAGTGACTACCAGTTTCCATTCCCACCAGCAGTGAATGAGGGTTTATTTTTTCCACAACTTCTTCAACACTTATTGTTACTTGTTTGGTTGGTAATAGTCATTGTAACAAGATGAGATGCTGTCTCACTGAAGTTTGATTTTTATTTTCCTAATGGGTAGTGAAGTTGACAATCATATATCTGTTGGCCATTTATATGTCTTCTTAGGAGAAGTGTCTGTTCAGGTCTTCTGCCCATTTTTATTTGGATTGTTTGTTTGTTAGTGTTGAATTGTATGAGTTCTTTACATATTTTTGAGTTTAACCCCTTGTCAGAGTTGTTTAAAAACATCTTCTTGAGAGAGAGTGATGTCAGAGAAATGGCGCCATAAGGGGTGCTCCCAATATCTCCCCTTGAAATTTCAACAAATTCAACAACTAGAGACAGAGAAACAATCTCAGGAGCATATGAAATATACACACACTGGACAAGGTACAATTGGGCAAAAAGATGGCTGAATATATAATCCACTCTGAAGGAAATAGGATAGAGAATGGAATATATTGCTTTCCTTATTGATCTCAGGAAGGGCCACTTTTGCCTGGAACTGAGAGAAACAGAGGATTTAGGGCAGAGGGAAGAAGCTGGGCTAGAGAAGATGATCAAGCAGAGGAGAGAGCATGCCAGCTCATTTTGAGATTGTGGACACCGGGCTAGTGTAGGCAGCAGGCTCCAACAAAGGTTCCTGGAGTGGGTTGCCTGCGGAGGCCAGCGCCAGAGCTTTTTGGCCTTTGTGCACTCCCAGTCAACAATCACAGGCAGTGTATGAGTGGCTCCACCCAGTGCCTCTGGCGTGGGCACGTATGTTCATGGGAGGAGGGGTTAAGCCCGAGATTGTCAGCAGTGGACTTCTATGTGTGCTGTAGCCAGCATTTCTGCCAGCATTTCTGTGTGATCCTGGCTCCCAGACCAACAGCACAGGAAGTGCACAAAAGCCAGGATCCCCAGGCCTGGACCCGTCTGGGCAAGGCACCTCCACAAGCCAATACAGGTTATAAAGTGCATTCCTGCAGAGCAGAACTCCTAGTGCACAGTAGAAGTCGTGGATGCTAGGTGTGCATATAGCTTGATGTGGGCACAAGGGAGAAAAACCTGTGGAGATTAGACCCGCAGAGCACTGAGGCATACTAGACGTGCCCAGGGGCCCTTAGAAAGGTGCATGATCAGCACTCGGCTCCTTGCTCTGCCTGCTTTCACTGGAAGCTCTGGTTGGAACAGCCTTACCCAGAACTGTGCTTTGAGCAGTGCTGGAGGAAGGACTTGACAGCGCTTAGAGCCTTTTGCACTGCAAGCAGTGGCTGGGGCAACTTCACAGCTAAGTCCCCAGGCTGCTAGCTCAGGAGGGAGAGACGTGAGGAGAGGCACCTGGAAAACTAACTGACACTCCCATTTTCAAGTCTGAAAACCCTAACACGCCCCAGCTACCAACAGGACTGAGGCCCAGTTTATGTCATTGCCATAGCAACACAACAGCAAATTTCTACTCAAGAGCACCACAGAGGCAAAACCTATAGTATAACGCCACCTGCCAGAAAGAAAAAGAAAAAAAGAAGGAACTACCTCTCAAAATCAAGAAAAAATTATACTTTTTATAATTTTTTTTCATTTTTTCTCGTTTTTTTTCCACATTGGTCATTTTATCTTCTTTCCATCTTATTCTTTCCTTTTCCTTTTGAACTTCATTATCCATAGGTGTTACATTTTTCATTCATGTTTATTTTTAAGAAGATTACATTTCAAAAACCTTGTTTTTTTTTTTCTTATTTTCTCCTTTTATTCTCTCTTTTTCTTTTTCTCTCATTCGATCATCATTTATCAACAAATTATTTTATTCTGGATTCATATTTTTCTTTGGGGAATTTTGTGTGTTTTTTACTTCATTTTTTTATCTCTTTGTCATTTTCCCTCAGTTCTGGCTCCCCTTCTATGTAGTTTTTGTTCCACTTATCATAATAGAATTTTCATTTTTTCACTGTACCTTTTTCAACATTTATTTTTAATCATCTCTTATTAGTGTTACTAATAATACCACTCTCAAATGTCATTAAGAAAAAAGAAATCAAATATCATGGATACAAAAGACAGAGATGTATCTCAGATAGATGATGAAAAATCTCTAGAAAAAAAATTTAATTGCTTGGAAACCTTGAAGATAAATGACAGAGAATTTAAAATTAAAGTCCTAAAAATACTCAGAGAAATACAAGAAAGCATGGAAAGGCAATTTAGAGAGTTCAAAAAACAATTTAATGAACAAAAAGAATACATCACCAAGGAAGTTGAAACTATGAAAACAAATCAAACAGAGATAAAAAAAAATCAACACATGAACTGAAAGATGAGGTAACAAGCTTAGCTAACAGAACAGGCCAGATAGAGGAGAGAATTAGTGACATAGAAGACAAGCAACTAGAGACACTACAGAGAAAAGAAGAGAGACTCACGAATTAAAAAAAAAATGAGAGCCTGACCAGGAGGTGGCGCAGTAGATAGAGCATCGAACTGGGATGTGGAAGGATCCAGGTTTGAGACCCCAAGGTTGCCAGCTTGAACGTGGGCTCATCTGGTTTGAGCAAAAAGCTCACCGGCTTGGACCCAAGGTCGCTGGCTCCAGCAAGAGGTTACTCAGTCTGCTGAAGGCCCACGGTCAAGGCACATATGAGAAAGCAATCAGTGAACAACTAAGAAGTCGCAATGCGCAACGAGAAACTAATGATTGATGCTTCTCATCTCTCTCCGTTCCTGTCTGTCTGTCCCTGTCTATCTCTGCCTCTGTAAAAAAAAAAAAAAAAAATGAGAAAGCCCTACAGGAATTGTCTGACTCCATCAGAAAGAACAACATAAGAATAATGGATATATCAGCAGGAGAAGAGAGAGAAAAATAGAATGGAGAACATATTAAAACTAATAATAAACTAGAATTTCCCAAGCCTGTGGAAATAATTAGAACCTCGAATCCAGGAAGCAAACAGAACACCAAGTTAGCTTAACCCAAACAGACCTAATCCAAGACACCACATAATGAAATTATCATAAACCAATGACAAAGAAAAAATTCTCAAGGCAGCCAGGGAAAAAAAGAATACAATATTATACAAAGGAAGGCCCATTAGGCTATCATCAGATTTCTTAGCAGAAACTCTGCAAGCCAGAAGAGAGTGGACCCCAATATTTAAAGTACTGAAAGAGAAAAACTTCCAGCCAAGAATACTATATACATCAAAGGTATATTTCAAATACGAAGTGGAAATAAAAACATTCACAGATATAAAAAAGATGAGGAAATTTTTTTTAATATTTTATTTTTAACTTTATTTAGCTTTTGTTTTTGTTTGTTTTTTTAGAGAGACATGGAGAGAGAGAGAGAGAGAGAGAAGGGAGAGGAGCATAAAGCATCAACTCTCATATGTGCCTTGGCCAGGCAAGCCCAGGGTTTTGAACCGGCAACCTCAGCATTCCCAGGTCAACACTTTATCCACTGCACCACCACAGGTGAGGCCAAGATGAGAGAATTTATCACCAGAAAATCCCACTTCAGGATATACTAAAGGGGGTTATTTGACAAGAGTCAAAGAAAAAAAACAAAACAAAATTAAAGTAAAAGCTCCAAGATCACAATAAAAACAAGATTAATCTGTGACAACAAAAACAAAAAAGGGGAGAAGACAAAGATTAACAGTAGCAAAGGAGGATGGAGTGCAGAAGCACTCATGAGATAAAGTACTACAGTGAATATAATATATATCCTTTTATTACATAACAGTACCTACCCCTAAAAAATCACTACAGAAACACATGGCTTAAAAAAAGAAGAAACAGAGGGAAGAAGTATGAAATGCAACCAAACAAAAACAAAGGACAGAAAAACAAAAGAGAAGAACCAAACAAGATACAGAGCCATCAAAAAGCAATATATAAAAAGGCAATAGGAAACCCTCAAGTGTCAATAATTACACTTAATGTCAATGGATTGAACTCACCAATAAAAAGACACAGAGTAGCAGAATGAATCAAAAAAGAAAATCCAACTGTATGCTGCCTTCAAGAAACACATCTAAGCTACAAGGATAAAAACAAATCCAAAGTGAAAGGCTGGAAAATGATTTTCCAAGCAAATATCATCCAAAGAAAAGCAGGTGTAGTCATACTCATATCTAACATTGCTGACTACAAGACAGCAAAGGTAATCATAGGCAAAGATGGTCATTTCATAATGATAAAGGGGACATTGAATCAAGAAGACATAACACTTCTTAATATATATGCACCAAACCAAGAAGCACAAAAGTATATAAGACATCTACTAACTGATCTAAAAATAAAAACCGATAAAAATACAATCATACTTGGAGACCTGAGTATACTGCTTATGGCTCTAGATCATTCATCCAAACAAAAAATCAATAAAGAAATATGGGCCTTAAATGAAACACTAGAAAAATTGAATATGATAGACATCTATAGGATATTTTATCCCAAAATACAAGAGTATACATTTTTTCTCCATTGTACATGGAACATTCTCAAGAATTGACCATATGTTGGACCACAAAACTAACATCAACAAATTCAGAAAGATTGAAATTAGACCAAGCATATTTCTGATCATAAAGCTTTGAAACTAGAATTCAACTGCAAAAAAAGTAAACAAACCCACAAAAATGTGGAAATTAAACAACATACTTCTAATAAATGAGTGGGTCAAAGAAGAAATAAAAGTAGAGATCAAAAGATACATACAGACAAACGAAAATGACAATATGACATATCAGAATCTCTGGGATGTAGCAAAAGCAGTAATAAGAGGGAAGTTCATATCACTACAAGCCTATATAATCAAATAAGAGAGAACCCAAGTAAACAACTTAATATCACATTTTAAGGAACTAGAAAAAGAAGAAAAAAGGCAACCCAAAACCAGCATAAGAAAGGAAATAATAAAAATTAGAGCAGAAATAAATAAAATAGAGAACAGACAAACTATACAAAAAAAATCAATAAAACAAGGAGCTGGTTCTTTGAGAAGATCAACAAAATTGACAAATCCTTGGCAAGACTCCCTAAGGAAAAAAGAGAAAAGACTCATATAAACAAAATCCAAAATGAAAGAGGAGAAATCAACACAGATATTATAGATATACAAAGAATTATTGTGGAATATATGAAAAACTATATGCCACCAAATATAACAATTTAGAAAAATGGATTATTTCCTAGAACAATACAATCTTCCTAGATTGAGTCATGAAGAATTAGATAGCTTAAACAGACCCATAAGCAGGAAGGAAATAGAAACAACTATCAAAAACTTCCAAAAAAAATAGAAGTCCAGGGCCAGATGGCTATACTAGTGAATTCTATCAAACATTCAAAGACTTGGTTGCTATTCTACTCAAAGTCTTTCAAAAAATTGAAAAAGAAGCAATACTTCCAAACACATTTTATGAGGTCAACATAACCCTCATACCAAAACCTGGCAAAGACAATACACAAAAAACAACTACAGACCAATATCTCTAATGAATCCAGATGCTAAAATCCTAAACAAAATGCTAGCAAATCGAATACAACAACGCATTAAAAAAATAATTTATCATGATCAAGTGGGATTCATCCTGGAATCACAAGGATGGTTCAACATACATAAAACAGTTAATGTAATATACCATATCAACAAAATAAAGAACAAAAACCATATGATCCTATCAATAGATACAGGAAAGGCATTCAATAAAATACAACATCATTTTATGTTTAAAACACTCAACAAAACAGAATTGGAAGGAAAATATCTCAACATAATAAAGGTCATTTATGACAAACTATCAGCTAACATCATGTTAAATGGCAAAAAACTGAGGACTTTTTCACTAACATCAGAAACAAGATAAGGTTACCCACTCTCTCCACTCTTATTCAACATAGTGCTTGAAGTTCTAGCCAGAGCAATCAGACAAGAGAAAGAAATAAAAGGCATTCTTATTGGGAAAGAAGATGTAAAGGTTTCACTTTTTGCAGATGATATAATCCTGTACATTGAAAACCCCAAAGACTCCACAAAAAAAACTATTAGTAACAATAAACCAATACAGGAAGGTTGCAGGATACAAAAGTAATATACAGAAGTTTATTGCCTTCCTATATGCCAACAATAAAACATGAACTCAAAAAAATAATTCGTGGCCCTGGCCGGTTGGCTCAGCGGTAGAGCGTCGGCCTGGTGTGCGGGGGACCCGGGTTTGATTCCCGGCCAGGGCACATAGGAGAAGCGCCCATTTGCTTCTCCACCCCCACCCCCTCCTTCCTCTGTGTCTCTCTCTTCCCCTCCCACAGCCAAGGCTCCATTGGAGCAAAAGATGGCCCGGGTGCTGGGGATGGCTCCTTGGCCTCTGCCCCAGGCGCTAGAGTGGCTCTGGTCGCAGCAGAGCAACACCCCGGAGGGGCAGAGCATCACCCCCTGGTGGGCAGAGCGTCGCCCCTGGTGGGAGTGCCGGGTAGATCCCGGTCGGGGGCATGCGGGAGTCTGTCTGACTGTCTCTCCCCGTTTCCAGCTTCAGAAAAATACAAAATAAATAAATAAATAAATAAATAAATAAATAATAATAATAATTCATTTTGGTTGCAACAAAAGAAAATAAAATACCTAGGAATAAACATAACAAATAATGTAAAGGACCTATATAATGGAAACTACAAAGCATTGTTAAGGGAAATCAAAAAAATATAATAAAATTAAAAAATATTTTTGATTGTGGATAAAAAGAATAAATATAGTCAAAATGACCATATTACCCAAAGCGATATACAAATTTAATGCAATTCCTATCAAAATATCAATGTCATTTTAAAGAAATGGAACAAAAAATCATTAAGTTTATATGGAACTATAAAAAAACCCAAATAGCCAAAGTAATCCTAAGGAAAAAGAATAAAGCTGGGGCATTACAATACCTGACTTCAAATTATATTATAGGGCCATGATAATCAAAACAGCATGATATTGGCAGAAAAATAGACACTCAGACCAATGGAACAGAATAGAAAGCCCAGAAATAAAACCACATACATATGGTCCAATAATATTTGATAAAGAAGTCAAAAACACACAACAGAGGAAAGAAAGCCTCTTCAATAAATGGTGCTCAGAAAACTGGAGAGCCACATGCAAAAGAATAAAACTCGACTACAGTTTGTCCCCTTGTACTAAAATTAATTCAAAGTGGATCAAAAACCTAAATATAAGACCTGAAACAATAAATTACATAAAGAAAACATACATACTAAACTGATGACCTTGGCCATAAAGAGCATTTTATGAATTTGACTCCAAAGGCAAGAGAAGTGAAGGCAAAGATAAATGAATGGGACTACATCAAACTAAGAAGCTTTTGCACAGAAAGAGAAACTGACAACAAAACTAACAGCCAACTAAATGGGAAATGATATTTTCAAACAACAGCACAGATAAGGGCCTTATATCCAAAATATACAAAGAATTCCCAAACTCAACAACAAACAAGCAAACAATCCAATAAAAAATGGGAAAAGAACATGAACAGACACTTCTCCCAGGAAGAAATAAAAATGGCCAACAGATATATGAAAAGATGCTCATCTTCATTAGCTATTAGAGAAATGCAAATCAAAACTCCAATAAGATACCACCTCACACCTGTTAGATTAGCTATTATCAACAAGACAGGTAATAACAAGTGTTGGAGAGGCTATGGAGAAAAAGGAACTCTCATCCACTGTTGGCAGGAAAGTAAAGTAGTACAACCATTATGGAAGAAAGTGTTGTGGTTCTTCAAAGAATTAAGAATAGAACTACCATATGACCCAGCAATTCCTCTACTGGAAATATACCCCCAAAACTCAAAAAACATTGATATGTAAAGACACATGCAGCCCATTTTCATTGCAACATTGTTCACAGTGGCCAAGACATGGAAACAACCAAAAAGCCTTTCAATAGATGATTGGATAAAGGAGATGTGGTACATATATACTATGGAACACTACTCAGCCATAAGAAATGATGAAATAGGTTTACAACAACATGGATGGACCTTGATAACATTATACTGAGTGAAATAAGTAAATCAGAAAAAACTAAAAACTGTATGATTTCAGACATAGGTGGGACACAAAATTGAGACTCATGGATATGGACAAGAGTGTGGTAGTTACCAAGAGGAGGGGACAGGAAGAGAGAGAGGGGATAGGGGGAGGGGAGGGGCATAAAGGAAACCAAATAGAAGGTGACAGAGGACAGTTTGACTTTGGGTGATGGGTATACAACATAATCAATTGTCAAAATGATCTGGAGATACTTTTCTCTGAATCTATGTACTCTAGTTGATCAATGTTACCCTGTTAAAATTAATTATCTAAATAAAATTTAAATATATATATATTTTCTCTCATTTGGTTGGCCCTTTTCTGTTTTGTTGGTAGTTTGTTTTGTTTTACAGAAGCTTTTTAGTTTGATGTAGTCCCATTCATTTACTTTTGCCTGTTTTTCCCTTGCTTTGGGGTCAAATGCATAAAATTCACTTTAAGTCCAAGGTCCATAATTATAACTACTCAAGTTTTCTTTATGTAATTTATTTTTTCTGGTCTTATATGTAGGTCTTTGTCCATTTTGAGTAAATTTTTGTATATGCAGACTAAGAGTAATCTATTATCATTATTTTGCATGTTGTTTCTATTTTTCCCAGTTCCATTTATTGAAGACACTTTTTTTCTCTATTGTGTGTTTTTGGCTTTTTTGTCAAAAATTAATGTCCCAAATACATGCGGATTTATTTTTGAGCTATCAGTTCTGTTTTATTGGCCTCTGTGTTTGCTTTTCTGCCAATATTATACTGTATTGATTATTTTGTTTCATAGTATAATTTGAAGTCAGAAGTGTAATATCTCTGACTTTGTTTGCTTTGTTTTGTTATGCCAGATGCTTTGGCTATTTGAGGTCTTTTGTGATTTCTTAAAAAGCTGATGTGGGGTTTTTTCTATTTCTTTTAAAATATCATTAGTATTTTGATAAAGATAACATTAAATTTATATATTGCCTTTGGCAATATGGCCTTTTTTTTTTTTTACTGTGACAGAGTGAGAGTCAGAGAGAGGGATAGACAGAAAGGGAGGGAGAGAGATGAGAAGCATTAACTCTTTATTGCAGCTCTTTAGTTGTACAGTGATTGCTTTCTCATATGTGCCTGGACCAGGGGGCTACAGCTGAGTGAGTGACCCCTTGCTCAAGCCAGCAACCTTGGGCTCAAGCCAATAACCTTGGGTTTCAAGCCAGTGACCTTCGAGCTCAAGTCAGTGACCAGGGGGTCATGTCTATGATGCCATGCTCAAGCCAGTAACCTCATGCTCAAGCTGATGAGCCCTAGATAAGCCTGTGCTCAAGCCAGCAACCTCGGGGTTTTGAACCTTGGTCCTCCTCATCCCAGTCCAATGCACTGTGCCACTGCCTGATCAGGCATGGAATATGGCTTTTTAACTAGGTCTATTTTTCTAATTTTCTTTAGCACTTCCTTTTTCTACTTTATTTGCATTTCATTTGAGTTATTTTTAGATTCTAACGATATAGCTATGACTCCATGATGACCAAGCAAAATACTTTACCTTAAAATGGCTATTACTGCTGCTTTGTTCTTTTACTAATCCCGCCTTTTTAGTATCTGTAAACCTGCTTCCACATTCTGCATATCTTGTAACCCCACCTAACTTTGTGACCTTAAAACCCCAAAGACTCTGCCATTTGGGGCTTAGACTTTGGAGCATTAACTTCCTTTAAATCCTCTGGCATAATAAACCAGTTCTCCAACTCTTCTAGTGTTGTTTGGCTTTCTGCAACAACATCTGGTTCGCTGACTGGGAAGCAAACCATACTGGTCCCTTGTACCACTGACCTGGCAACAGGAGCCATCGGCTGGCAGGGACCTTCTGTGTGAATGAGGCGACGCTACCTGACATTTTGCACAGGAACTCCTTCCTGGAGGCCCCCCACATCAAGACATGCCTAAGTTCTCACAAGAGACATATCCAGGTGGGCACCTAAATGATTCTTGAGGAAGGGGCACCCAACCTTTGTTCATCTTGTGGCACTGGACATAGGGAGGACTAAAGTAGAACTCAGGTCCATTCAGACTATATGCTCAGAAACATTAAAAGGGGATTCTCTGATGACAAGGTATGAAATTAACCCCTGAGAGCTCTGCACTCTTTGTGAACTGGAGTGGCCCACCTTTCAGGTTGGGTGGCCATTGGAAAGAACCTTAGATTTGCCAATGGTTCCGGCAGTGTACCAGGTTGTGATGGGTAATCCTGGATACCCAGATAAGTTTTTTTATATAGATTCCTGGTTACAGAGAGCCAAGACCCTGTTCCCATGGGTTCGGTTCTGCGTTAATAAAAAGGGACGGGAGAGACAAGATGGCGCTGGAGTAGGCGGACGTACCAGCATCTACCTCCCAGAACCAAAGTGGATTACAAACTAATTTTATGAACTATCAGCTGGAAAAACCAACTTTGGACTAAACTAAAAGGACTCTTCAACCAAGGAACGCTGAACAAGCCACACAGAGACTGGTAGGAAAAGCGGAAACGCGGAGAGGGTTGCCCAGCTCCTCGGAGCGAACGGCAGCAGGGAGAGACTCGCGTGGTGGGAAGTGAGTTTAGCAGAGGGGAAAGGGTCCTGAGCCCCAGGAACAAAGCCCCAGCCTGCAGCCCCAGAGCCCAGAAGAGGCGTAAAGACAGTATTTAGCCAGAAACAAGTCAGGATACTGTTTGTGAGGGAGTCTGATTTCTCAGACCCAGGATCCTTCTTAAAGGGACCACGCAGAACATCTGTCTCACAAACACTCACCCGGGGCTCCTGGAGACGGAGGGAGAGGGGAGAGAACCACAGTAACAGGAAGAGAGTATAATCTAGGAGGTACAGGGAGAAACATTTTGGGAGATAGCCACCCTAACCCCTGGGACAAGTCACTCCCCAAAGCTGAAGTGAATATTTCCCCCGGAAATAGCAATACCAGCAAAGGGAAGCAGGAGAGCAGCCAAACAAGCTCCCCTGCAGCATTCAGAGCAGAGTCGCATAGAAGGAGGGAGCTTTAGGGTCTACAGTAGTGAGTCTTAGGGTCCGAGCTGCAACGCCCCCACCCACGCAGCTGAGGGTGAGCCGGAGGGCGGGCAGCAGTGGGAGACAAAAGCGCGGTTCTGCTGGCAGGGTTGGAAGCCGGCTGGCCACCACTGGGCTCAGGTGTGAGCTCAATCTTGCCCGGCTAGGGAAAAGGGGGCGTGCAAAAGCGGCCAAGCTCAGCTGCCGGCAGCCTGTAATCCAGCCTCGGGAGAAGGGCAGGAAACCCGGAAAGGGTAGAAACCAGCCCCGGAGCAAGGGAAGAGGAGCACATCCCTGCCCCGCCCGTGCAACCCAGGCTTGCGGTCTGACTTGGTAGCCAGCTCCTCCCGCGGGGGTGGAGCCAAAAGCCCAGAAGAGGCGGAGTTCCGCTACGGAGCTGAGCTTGGGCACGCAGCCCTGCCTGGTGGTAGAGCCAAGGCTAGCAGCTGTTCCTGGAGTGGGATCATCCAGCAAAGGCAGGGCGAAAGCTCAGAAACAGGCGGAGACCTGCAGCTGAGCAAAGGTGCTGCCAGTGCCCTCAGGACTGAGCATAACGTCACACACGGGGGTGGGGCAAAGGCCAAGGCCACCAACCCTTGTGCACCCGAGCACGTGATCACAGCCACTCCCGTGAAGAGAAAATGCGGAGGCAGAGAAATACAACACAAATAAACCAAGAGAAATCCCCAGAAAAGGACCTAAGTGAATCAGATATAACCAAATTACCAGATGCAGAGTTTAAAATAACGATTGTTAGGATGCTCAAAGATATTAGAACCACCATAGATGGCCATTACGAAAACCTAAATAAAGAGATAACAAATATAAAAAAGGACATTGAAATAATAAAAAAGAATCAGACAGAAATGACAAATACAATATCTGAAATAAAGAATACAATGAAAGGAATTAAAAGCAGGATGGATGAAGCAGAGAATCGAATCAGAGAGTTAGAGGACACAATAAATAAAGGCACAGAAGCAGAGCAGAAAAAAGAAAAGAGACTCAAAAAGTCTGAGGAAACTCTAAGAGAGCTCTGTGACAACATGAAGAGAAATAACATCCGCATCATAGGGGTTCCTGAACAAGAAGAAAAAGAACAAGGGATAGAGACTTTGTTCAAACAAATTATAGCGGAAAACTTCCCCCAGTTAAGGCAGGAAAATGTCTCACATGTTCAGGAAGCACAGAGAACTCCATTAAGGAGAAACCCAAAGAAACCAACACCAAGACACATCATAATTAAATTACCAAAGCTAAATGATAAAGAGAAAATATTAAAAGCTGTGAGAGAAAAAAAGACTATCACCTACAAAGGAACCCCCATAAGGATGACTTCTGACTTCTCAATAGAAACACTTGAGGCCAGAAGGGAATGGCAAGAAATATTCAAAGTAATGCAGAACAAGAACCTACAACCAAGACTACTTTATCCAGCAAGGCTATCATTTAAAATTGAAGGAGAAATAAAAAGCTTTACAGACAAAAAAAAAAACTCAAGGATTTCACTGCAACAAAACCAAGGCTGCAAGAAATGCTAAGGGACCTGTTGTAAACAGGTCAAAGGAAAAAAAGAATATAGCAAAAGAGAAAAACAGTTTTAAAGAAAAAAAATGGCAATAAACAATTACTTATCAGTAATAACCTTAAATGTTAATGGATTAAACGAGCCGATCAAGAGACATAGGGTAGCTGCGTGGATAAGAAAACAGGACCCATACATATGCTGTCTACAAGAGACACACCTTAAAACAAAAGATGCACACAGACTGAAGATAAAAGGATGGAAAAAATATTTCACGCAAATGGAAATGAAAAAAAAGCTGGTGTAGCAATACTTATATCAGACAAAATGGAGTTTAGAACAAAGACCATAGTTAGAGATAAAGAAGGTCACTACATAATGATAAAGGGAGCAATCCAAAAGGAAGATATAACCATTATAAATATCTACGCACCTAATATAGGAGCACCTAAATATATAAAGCAGACTTTGATAGACTTAAAGGGCGAGATCAACAGCAATACTATAATAGTAGGAGATTTCAATACCCCATTAACATCATTAGATAGATCCTCAAGAAAGAAAATTAACAAAGAAACAGCAGACTTAAAGGACATATTAGATCAACTCGATCTAATAGATATCTTCAGAACCTTTCATCCTAAAGCAGCAGAATATACATTCTTTTCAAGCGCTCATGGTACATTCTCTAGAATAGACCACATGTTAGGGCACAAAAGCGGGCTCAACAAATTTAAGAAGATTGAAATCATATCGAGCACTTTCTCTGATCACAATGGCATTAAACTAGAAATCAACCACAATAGAAAAATTGAAAAACATTCAAACACTTGGAAACTAAATAGCACAATATTAAACAATGAATGGGTTAACATTGAGATCAAAGAAGAAATTAAAAAATTCTAGGAACAAACGATAATGAGCATACATCAACTCAAAATTTATGGGACACAGCAAAAGCAGTCCTGAGAGGGAAGTTTATAGCATTACAGGTATACCTCAAGAAGCTAGAAAAAGCTCAAATAAACAACTTAACCCTGCATCTAAAAGAACTAGAAAAAGAACAGCAAGTAAAGCCCAGAGCTAGTAGAAGGAAGGAAATAATAAAGATCAGAGCAGAAATAAATGACATAGAGGCTAAAGAAACAATACAGAGGATCAATGAAACCAGGAGCTGGTTCTTTGAAAAGGTAAACAAGATCGATGAACCTTTAACAAGACTCACCAAGAAAAAAAGAGAGAGGACTCAAATAAATAAAATTAGAAACGAGAGTGGAGAAATAACAACTGACACAACAGACATACAAAATATTGTAAGAAAATACTATGAAGAACTGTACGCCAAAAAACTAGACAACCTAGATGAAATGGACAAATTCCTTGAATCATATAATCTTCCAAAAATCAATCTGGAAGAATCAGAAAACCTAAACAGACCAATTACAACAAATGAGATTGAAACAGCTATCAAAAAACTCCCAAAAAAGAAAAGTCCTGGGCCTGATGGCTTCACAAGTGAATTCTACCAAATATTCAAAAAAGAACTAACACCTATCCTTCTCAAGCTATTTCAAAAAATTCAAGAGGAAGGAAGACTCCCAAACTCCTTTTATGAGGCGAGCATAATTCTGATTCCAAAACCAGGCAAAGACAACACAAAAAAAGAAAATTATAGGCCAATATCCCTGATGAACTTAGATGCAAAAATCCTCAACAAAATATTAGCAAACCGGATCCAGCAATATATGGAAAAAATCATACACAATGATCAAGTAGGATTTATTCTTGGGAGGCAAGGCTGGTACAATATTCGCAAATCAATCAATGTGATTCATCACATAAACAAAAGAAAGGAGAAAAACCACATGATAATTTCAATAGATGCAGAAAAGGCATTTGATAAAGTCCAGCACCCATTCATGATCAAAACTCTCAGCAAAGTGGGAATACAGGGAACATACCTCAACATGATAAAGGCCATCTATGAGAAACCCACAGCCAACATCATACTCAATGGGCAAAAATTAAAAGCAATCGCCTTAAGATCAGGAACAAGGCAGGGGTGCCCCCTTTCACCACTCTTATTCAACATAGTTCTGGAAGTCCTCACCACAGCAATCGGAGAAGAAAAAGAAATAAAAGGCATCCAAATTGGAAAAGAAGTAAAACTATCATTATTTGCAGATGACATGATATTATATATAGAAAACCCTAAAGTCTCAGTCAAAAAACTACTAGACCTGATCAAAGAATTTGGCAAGGTGGCAGGATATAAAATCAACACTCAGAAATCAGAGGCATTTTTATACACTAATAATGAACTGTCAGAAAGAGAAATCAGGGAATCAATCCCCTTTACCATTGCAACCAAAAAAATAAAGTACCTAGGAATAAATCTAATTAAGGAGATTAAAGACTTGTACTCGGAAAATTATAAAACATTGATAAAAGAAATCAGGGAAGATACGAATAAGTGGAGGCATATACCGTGCTCATGGTTAGGAAGAATAAACATCATTAAAATGTCTATATTACCCAAAGCAATTTATAAATTCAATGCAATACCAATGAAAATACCAATGACTTACTTCAAAGACATTGAACACATATTCCAAAAATTTATATGGAACCAAAAAAGAACACGAATAGCCTCAGCAATCCTGAAAAGGAAGAAAAAAGCGGGAGGTATCACACTTCCAGATATCAAGTTATATTATAAGGCCATTGTACTCAAAACAGCATGGTACTGGCATAAGAACAGGCACATAGATCAATGGAACAAAACAGAGAACTCAGAAATAAACCCACAGCTCTATGGACAACTGATATTTGACAAAGGAGGTAAGACAATACAATGGAGTAAAGACAGCCTCTTCAACAAATGGTGTTGGGAAAACTGGACAGCTACCTGCAAAAAAATGAAACTAGACTACCAACTTACACCACTCACAAAAATAAACTCAAAATGGATAAAAGACTTGAATGTAAGCCGTGAAACCATAAGCATCTTAGAAGAAAACATAGGCAGTAAGCTCTCTGACATCTCTCGCAGAATATATTTGCTGATTTGTCTCCACAGGCAAGTGAAATAAAAGACAGGATAAACAAATGGGACTTTATCAAACTAAAAAGCTTCTGCACAGCTAAAGACAATAAGAACAGAATAAAAAGACAAACTACACAATGGGAGAATATATTTGACATAGCGTCTGATAAGGGGTTAATAACCAAAATTTATAAAGAACTTGTAAAACTTAATACCAGGAAGACAAACAATCCAATCCAAAAATGGGCAAAAGAAATGAATAGACACTTCTCCAAAGAGGACACACAGATGGCCAAGAGGCATATAAAAAAATGTTCAACATCACCAATCATTAGAGAAATGCAAATTAAAACCACAATGAGATATCACCTCACACCAGTCAGAATGGCGCTCATCAATAAAACAACACAGAATAAGTGCTGGCGAGGATGTGGAGAAAAGGGAACCCTCCTGCACTGCTGGTGGGAATGCAGACTGGTGCAGCCACTATGGAAAACAGTATGGAGATTCCTCAAGAAATTAAAAATCGAACTGCCTCTTGACCCAGCTATACCACTGTTAGGAATATACCCCAAGAACACTATAGCACTGTTTGAAAAGAAGAAATGCATCCCCATGTTTATGGCAGCATTGTTCACAATAGCAAAGATTTGGAAACAGCCCAAGTGTCCATCAGAGGACGAGTGGATTAAAAAGCTTTGGTATATATATACTATGGAATACTACTCAGCCATAAGAAATGATGACATAGGATCTTTTACAACAACATGGATGGGCCTTGATAACATTATACTGAGTGAAAGAAGTAAATCAGAAAAAACTAAGAACTATATGTTTTCATACATAGGTGGGACATAAAGATGAGACTCAGAGACATGAACAACAGTGTTGGGGTTACAGGGTGAGGGGAGGAGAGGGAGGGGGTTGGGGGAGGGTAGGGTCACAAAGATCATGACTTTTCAGCATTTGCCATATTCCCCCCTTAATCTATAGACAGACAGCAAATATTTACGTATGGTGTTCCCACTACAAAGACTGCTGTCTTAGGGACAAATGCTGATAAACTACTTCAGCAGTTCCTCCTTCTTCAAAGACTTATATGTAAACATAGAGCTCCATGTTTCATAGGACATACTCAAGCTCACTCCATGCTCCCTGGAGCTTTAGCACAAGGGAATGCCCCCTCCCTTTGTTTGTTTGTTTTTGTTTTTTTTTTTAGTATTTTTTCTTTTATTTATTTATTTATTTTTTGTATATTTCTGATGATGGGGATGGGGAGGCAGTCGGACAGGCTCCTGCATGCGCCTGACTGGGATCCATCTGGCATGCCTACCGGGGGGAATGCTCTGCCCATCTGGGGTGTTGCTCTGTTACAACCCGAGCCATTCTAGCAACTGGGGCAGAGGCCGTGGGGCCATCCTTAGTGCCCAGGGTGGATTTGCTCCGGTGGAGACTTGGCTGCGGGCAGGAGGAGAGAAACGAAGAGGAAGGAGAGAGGGAGGAGTGGAGAGGTAGATGGGCACTTCTCCTGTGTGCTCTGGCCAGGAATCGAACCCGGGAATCCTGCACACCAGGCCAATGACTCCGATGGGTCTACTATATCATGCTTTTCACTTAAAAAAAAAAAAATTTACATTTCTTTTGAATGCTGATGAGCAGGAGACACCAAATCTTTTTCGCCTGCAAACTACTTCCCTCTTTATTAGATCTAGCTAATAACACTGTTCTGTCTTTTTTCCAAACAGCTCCAGATATATGGAAAAGATTTATATAGGCGGATGGGGATCCTCAAACCCCTCAGCGAGATCTTCTGAGAATGGCTTTTAAGATACCTAGAGGCAGAAAAAGCCCAATAGAGATCAGGGAAACTACCAGCTTTTAGGATACACCCTTAAAGGCTCCAACGCCCCAAAGGGGTCTCATAGGATGCCATCTGGGTCCTGCTTCAATAGTGGAAAGGAAGGTCATTGAGCTAAAGCCTGCCAGGCTGACACGCCTCTGCTGCGAGGAAACAGGGACACTGGAAGGTGGGCTTCCCCCTTGCTCCTCTAAGGGAGGGTTCAGTCTCTTCCAGTCCTGCTCCAGCCACCTATGACCTAACCTTGCCCAGAAAGCTGGGGTTTGCCACTGAAGGCTGAAGGTGCCCAGGGCCGTCGGCCCCATCTACAACACTGTGGACGAGCCTAGGGTATTTCTTCCAAGAAGCAGGTAAACTGATCTCATTCGCACAAGGGCCACTTAACTATGTTTGGCCTGAATAGTCAGGTTTTTTATTCTTCCCTCAAAGATCTCTGTTGTGGGTGTTGATAGTCCTATTTTCTGCTGCTTTGCTTAATATATAGTGTTTCCTTTATCCCTCCTACCTCAATGCCCCACTCATATTTCAGGCTGGGACCTACTCCTAATTTAGAGCTCTCTTTCCTCCTTTAGCCAACTTGTATTATGAATTTACCTTTGCCACCCAGCTTAGTGTATCCAAAGGTTCTCTTTACCAGGCCACAGTCACAGAGCTCCAGGAAAAAGCTACCTGGTCTCAACTCTCCAGGCAGAGGAGAACAGAAGCTTCATATCCACGCATGCTGCAAATGGCTTTTTCCAGTCTACCTGAATCATTACCAGCTAGAAGCAGCGGTCATTGGGACTTGGACATGAGCTGCAAAATATAGAATGGTGACAACAATTCCAGTGCCATGCGGACTTTTCCTGTGTGGAACTTTCCTGGACTCCTGCTCCCTGTGACAGCTCCTAACAGACTGAACTGTGGTTGGGTTGCATTTTTCAGGGATTTGGCATGGTGATGGGGCCAACTTGGACTTGGGGAACATGTTAAGGACACTACTCTTTTAGGGATTCTTGCTGTATTGGCCAAGAGTTTGCTTAAAGGCTTTTAATCACTGTAAAAAAAAAATAGAGGACTGGATGAAGAAGATGGGGCACATATACACCATGGTATACTATTCAGCTAGGAGAAATGGTGACATTGGATCACTTATAGAGGAATGGTGGAGTCTTGGTAGCATTGTGCAGGGTGAAATAAGCGAATCAGAAAAAAACAGGAACTGCAGGATTCCATACATTGGTGGGACATAAAAGCGAGAATAAGAGGCATGGACAGGAGTGTGGTGGCTATGGGAAGGTGGGGGGAGGGAAGGAGGGAGAGGGGGAGGGGGAGGGGTACAGAGAGAACTGGATGGAGTGTGGCGGAGGATGATCTCGCTTCGGGTGATGGGTATGCAACAGAACTAAATGACAAGATAACCTGGAAATGTTTTCTTTGAATGTATGTACCCTGATTTATTGATGTCACCCCATTAAAATAAAAATTTATTTAAAAAAATAAATAAATAAAAATAAAAAAAATAAAAAAAAAATAAAAAGGGACGGTGCAAGGTCCTGGTAGCTTGCTCTTCAAAAGGAGGCAAGCCCCTGATACCTGATTAATGTACATATAACAAAGAGATCAGACATTGGAAAATAAGTGCCCCAACTTAAAAGCAGCTTCCAGCCCTGCTGACAAAACCGCTCAGTCAAGGAAAGGAAAATATCAACCAGAACCAGTAGTCCAGGACTTGATCAGGCTAGCTGGGGTTGATTCCAATTAGGTAAGACAAGGCTCCATGAAATTAGGCCCCTGGGAAACCACAGTCAGCATGACAGTAGGGGGCCAGCCAATGACTTTTATGGTGGACACGGGAACAGAGCACTCTGTAGTTACCATGCCAGTTACACTTTTTACTGAACGGAAGGCCACCATAATCAGAGCCAAGGGAGCACAAACTACTTACCCCTTCAGTAAGTCTTAGACATGCCAACTCAGGGGACATAAGGTTGTTCATGAGTTTCTATATCTGCCTGAATGCCCTATCCCTCTTCTATGAAGAGACCTGTTGACCAAGCTGGGAACCTAAATAACTTTTACTCCTGAATAATCTGCCAGCCTAACTTTAGAAACACAGGAGAGCCTGATAACATCTTTAACAGTTCTTAGAAAGGCCAAATGGAAACTCTATGCTCAGGAGATAAATGAGAAAAACCATCTTGAACTACTAGAGGAGTTTCCACTGGCATGGGCCAAAAAGAACCCCCCCCAGACTAGCTAAGAATCACATACCCCATTGTGATAGATCTAAAGCCTGGAGCCATCCCAATAAGACAAAGGCAGTACATGGTGCACAGGGAAGCTCAGATCAGGACACAGGAACACAGTAAGAGACTCAAAGAAGCTGGGATTCTAGCAGAGTGTCCATCCCCCTGGAACACACCTCTACTACCAGTGAAAAAAGCCAAATGAAGGTGGGTACCAGCCAGTCCAGGACCTGCGAGCAGTCAATAGTACAGCTGTTACTCTGAACCCAATAGTCTCAAACCCTATACCCTCATGATTCTTTTTCCCCTTAGAGCAAGCTGGTTCACCTGCCTGTTTCTTAAGGATTCCTTCTTCAGCCTACATTTGGCCTCAAAGAGCCAGCTGTTATTTGTGTTCAAATGGGAAGAACTTGACATAGGCAGGAAAGTTCAGCTAACCTGGATACGCCTGCTCCAGAGATTCAAGAAATCACCCACCCTGTTTGGTGAAGCTTTGGCTGCGAACCTCACAGCCTTCCCAGGGGAAGAGGTAAATTGTGCCCTCCTACAATGTGGTAGATGATCTCCTCCTGGCCAGTGACTCCTGAGATGACTGCTAGAGAGGCACAAGAATTCTGCTACAGTGCTGACTGAGGCAGTGTATAAAGTATGGAAAAAGTTCCAAATATGCTGGTCCCAGGCCCATATATCTTGGGTTCATCATCACTGAAGGACATTGTTCCCTAGGACCCAAGAGGAAGCAAACCATGTGCTTGATCTCAAGACCCAACAACAAAAGGAAGCTCTGAGAGTTCCTCAGAGCAGTGGGATTCTGCCACTTCTGGATCCCTGGGTTCTGGGGAAAAGCAAAGCTCCTATATGAAGCACTCAATGGGCCAGAAAAGAAACCCTTACACTAAGGTGAAAAACAGGAGACAGCATACCAGGAAATAAAGAAACTGCTTACCAGTTCCCCAGCAATAGGACTGCCGAATGTAAATTATGAATTGAATCCCTTTGTCTGCAAGAAAGACTGTGTAGCACTAGGGGTGCTCATCCAAACTGCCGGGCCATGGCAGAGACCATTGGCCTATCCAGTGTTTCCCAACCTTTTTTGTGCCATGCCCCACCTTAACCTTTCTAAAATTTTTATGTCCCCCCCTATGTAACATATATAATTTTTAACATTAAAAAATTGATTTGTTCACTTAATAAACATAAATGATAGGTTCTAGGAAGAAATCACTATGAAATTGTTAACAAAACACAGTAAGTAAAATTTCAAAACATATAATGAAAAACAGAAATTTAAATTCCAAATAATTTTAATACAGATTTTTCTATATTAATTTATTATTTTAATTTAGTGTGATCCTTGAGCTTGATGCTTGCTGCACAGAGATTTTATATTAGGTTCCAATTTGGTTAGCTTTAGTCTCAAGTCTCCACGTTGTGTTATATCCAGCCGATTTCTTTTTTTTTTACCAGTAAATCATTTACAGCACTAAATCCACATTCAGCTAAAAATGAAGATGGAAATGGTAGCAATAGTTTTCTTGCACATTTGGTTGAATTTGGGTATTTGATTTCTGTTTCCTCACAAAGCCATGCCATCGCTCCTTTGATATTAAATAAAGCTTTAACTGACTCATCATTTTGCAATTCTGCGAGTTCTTCTTGATACTGCATATTTGATATATCAGACAAATCCACTAACATTGGCTGCATCATCCATGTTGGGAAATCAATTTGTTTTAAATCAGAAAATCTTTCTTTTAAATCAGTTGATAGAATATTCAAATGATTGACAATAACAAATAAAGCGGTATCAGTTACTTCACATTTTTGGAGCCAATGAAACTGTTTAAGTTTTTGTTGTTAATATATTTCTGACATAACTCAGTATTGGTAATGAAACCAAATATCTTTGCTTTTGCATCGACAAGAGTTTTATTTGTTCCTTGAAGTTGCTTATTTAATATATTTAGTTTTTCAAAGTTATCGGCTAAATAACTCACAAATGCTTTACCATCTATTGTTAACAGATACTTCATTTCAGGTTTGTCGCTTAAAAAAATCACTAAGAGTATCAAACAGTTCCATAAATCTTTTCAAACAGTTTCCTTTAGATAGCCATCTTACTTCAGTATGAAGTAAAAGTCTCACATGGTCTTCATTTTGTTCTTCACAAAATAGCTTGGAAAGACGCTCACATTTGGCACTAGCTTTAATAGCATTAACATACTTTATTACTGTATGTAATACTTCATTCAGAACAGGCGAGATGTTTTTAGCTACCAAGTTTTCCCTATGAATAACACAATGCACAAGAATCATTTTTGGATTCGCATCTTTCATCAATTTTAAGCAGCCATTTTTCTTGCCCATCATATTGGGAGCACCATCTGCAGCACAAGATGTTATATTTTTCATTGGTATATCATTGACATCTAAGTACTTTTTTAGCTTATTATATATATCTTTAAAGGTAGTGGTGCTTTCTAATCTTTTACAGAACAACATTTCTTCAGCAAAATGTCCTTTATCAATATATCTTACATAAGTTGTCAATACTGCCTCACTGTCTCTCAAAGTTGATTCATCCATTTGCAAGGAGAATTTTCTTGTTTTCAGCTTTTCAATAAGTTGTTTTTCAATATCCTCACTCATTTCATCTATTCTTCTGCTAACAGAATTGTCACTGAGTGGCATAGCTTTTACATCTTTGTCATCTTTTTCAAGAACCGTTTTAAGAAATGCTGATATTGATGGTTTTATTAAATTCTCTCCTATAGTGTGATTTTCTCCAGTTTTAGTGATGAATAAAGAAATTTGATAGCTAGCCTCAAGAACACGATTATTAGTTGAAGTATGAGCAGTAAATAGAGACTTTAATGTTGTTCTTTTTTCAAAATTTTTCTTTAAAGTTTTAAAGTAACTCAAATCTGAATTAATATGAGCACTATGTTTCACCTTCTAATGCACCTCAAGATGACCTCGTTTCATTGATTCATTGGTCAAGCATTGCTGGCAAAAAAAGACAAAAAGGAATCCGCTCATCGTGAACAGTGGGTATGAACCCAAATTTTAAATATTCCTCTGAATATTGACAAGTTTTTTTCTTGCTTGCACCACTCATTTTACTATGGGCTGTAAGAAATAAAAATAAGATCAATTAAAAACTAATATTAAAATATGTGTTAAAATATATTCAATGTGACATAGAGTAAATGTATACTAAAAATTCATATTTATTTAAATGTATATAACACATTTACTACACTACCACCGCAAATCAAAAGGTATCTATATTTTTTCCACTTGAAAAAATTTTCTGGAAAGTTATGCTTCTAAAATTAAAATTGTCATGCATGCACTATTATAGCCCCAATAATATTTATAAAATATTAGTGCTTTCTAGCTCCGATGCAAGAAGTACTTAATAAAGAGTTTAATATTGATAAAAATAAAATCAAATACTTACCAATTCTATCTATACAATATATATATATGTATATGTATATTTATTAAATCAACGAGCTTTTACAACAGTTTTGACTGACACTTATTTCAAATTAACACCAACTGAATGATGTGAAACACTACAGAAGTTGCGATGGGCCAATTAGGTGAGAATAACTGCGTTGTTTAGCGAGTTTTTAAAACGTCCGGGGTTCCCTGCGGCAGACGGCACGCTCCGCGGTGAATCCAGGACGAAGTTTACTTGACGACGCCAATCACTCAGTTGATATTTTGGTCTCATCAAACAAAATTATACTTAATAATTATTTACCGCAATTATTTAAGAATTGCATTTTTTGTTAAATTTGGCACCGATATCTAGCATTGCATTTAAATGGCCCGGGGCGAAAGAGTTAAAGTCGTGTTGAGTCCATTTTCAAATTGCCCCCCTGTGGGGCGTGGGCCCCACATTGGGAAACACCGGTCTAAACAGTTCAACCCAGTGGCTGCCAGGTGACCTCGTTGTCTCCAGGCACTAGCCACCATGGTGACGCTACTCAGAGAGGCTGACAAGCTCACATTAGGTTGGAACATTCATGTGACAATCCAACATGCGATGGCAACCCTGATGAATAGCCAAGGGTACTGGTGACTCACCAGTGCCAGAATGGCCCACTATCAGGGACTATTGCACAAAAACCCAAAGGTGACACTAGAAAAAGTACGCACACTGAACCCAGCCAAGGTCTTCCCCACCAAGGCTGGACCGCCAGATTATGACTGTGATGAAACCACAAATGAAGTCTACTCATGTTGACCTAATTTAATACACACCCCTCCTTACTGAACCTGAACTGGAACTGTTCACAGATGGGAATAGTTTTATTCAAAATGGGGAATGAAAAGCTGTATATGCAGTGACCACCCAGGACTGAGTCATCAAGGCAGAAGCATTACCACAGGGATGTTCCACCCAAAGAGCAGAAACATGGGCACTAATCCAAGAGCTACAATATTCAGAGGGGAAAAAGGTCAACATCTTCACTGACTCTAAATATGTCTTCACAACCCAACATGTGCATGAAGAAATATATAAGAGGACTACTTATGGCTGTGGGTAAAGAAATCAAAACAAAGAAGAAATTCTTCAACTACTGGAAGCAGTCTGAAAACCCAAAAGAGTAGCAGTCATACACTGCAAAGGACATCAAAAAGGAACTGACCCAATAACCTTGGGAAACTGTTTTGCTGACCAACTGGCAAAGAGGGTCTGCCATCATATTTGAGCAAGGGATCATTCAGTCTGCTATAGCCACCTGGTCAAGGTACGTATGAGAGGGCAATCAATGAAAAACTAAGGTGCCACAACAAAGAATTGATGCTTCTCATCTCTCTCCCTTTCTGTCTGTACCTATCTGTCCCTCTCTCTGTCTCTTTCTCTGTGGCAAAAAAAGGCTCAATTTCAGTTTTAAATCAATTATTCAAATATTTTGTCATTGAAATCTTCATAAATCTATTGAGAAATGTTGACTACCCTGACATAGATGAGCAAAATAGTGATATTTATGTTAATAAAAAAATATGTATATGGCTTCATGCAATGGCCACTCCTTCTTTTGTTATACTTTAGTTATAGTTCAAAGAATAAGAAAACAGTAACCTTTAACCATAGAATATAAAATAGCATAGACTGGGTAGTTTTATGAAGAAGTGTAGAATTCTGTGATGATCAATTCTCCAGACTTCTTTTTTTTTAGAGAGAGGCAGGGAGAGGGTGACTGAGAGAAAGAAACATCAAGCTGTTTCTATATGTGCCCTGACTAGGGAACAAACTGGCAACCTCTGTGCTTCAGGATAGCATTCCAACAAACTGAGGTCTCCGGCCAGGGCTTACATTCTCCAGACATTTTTAAATGAAACACTGTAGTTACCATGCCAGTGTGTCAGGAGTCCCAGCTGGGGATTAACAGTTTCCATTTTTGGGATTCAGATATGAGGAGTAGGGCAGCATAATTTATGGGCTGAACATTTGAATCTAAGAAAGCCATAAGAATTTGGATAAAAACTAAAAATTATCATTTTTAGTTAAAACATGAAGACACTTTCCAAATTTAATTAAACTAAATTGGTTCAACTTAATTAATTACTATACTGAACAGCACAGAATAAATTGTTTCCATAATAGTTCTATTAGACAGGATGATTAGAAGTTGTGAGTAACAAAATTTAAAGCTCCCTAAGCTACATAAAAAAATATAACTACAAGTGAAGAGTAAGAAGGGATTTCTATTTGAAGGTAGTGCTTTGAGGACCTCAGAGCTTATGTAATAATTTTAGCATATGGACCCAGGTTATGTCAAGAGCTGTGACACATAATGACACATGGCACGTGGTGACTGAGGCCATGGGAGACAGGGCTAAGAACTCTCACACAGGTTTTCAAGGGGGGAGCTAAATGCCCTCACTGGTAGGTTTATGAAAAAATCACAATTGTTAAAGGTTTTCAGGAATCTAAAAGTAGTGCACTTAAGAGGAGGGACAATGATGATTAGAGCAATATGGGTTGATATTGCTGATGAAATCTTTTTTCATATCCTTTACTGTGATTACTTGGGACAGTATTGACTTTAAACGTTCACTTGAGTAAAGCTGTCATCTAAAGAAAAATCACTTTGATAAGAAATGAGCCCTCAGAAGAGAAATATCACTTAGTTTTAAAATTTGATATGGAGGGTAAAAAAACCTAGAATATATAAACCTTCTAAAAATTAACTGTAAAAAAGAGTTGGCTGTGTGGGCAGAGTTGGGAAATTGAATAATTGCTGAGTAAATGAATGGACTTAGAAAAGGCCCCATTGTGTGAATATGTAGGACAGTCTGGGCACTCACCCTCTTCTAGACCTATGATGAAAGAGCAACATGTTTAAATTAAGAGATACAATTTTATTCTACAAAACTTTAGTTATCTATTGTTTATAGAAATAATTGTTGATGTTATTTTATAATTTCTGTTAATATTTTATTATATTTGCATATTTTTATTTTAATATTGTTAATTCATGAATCAGACTTCTTTGAAGAAAATACAGGAAGGTCATCCTTTTTATGAGTACAAAGTTTTTAATAATAGCAGATGAACAATTTATTACATTTACACAAATTTATTAAAAATATGATTGTAGATCAATCTTATGTGATGTCCTTTCTCATCATTTTCTTAGGAAATTCAATATTTTTAAAGCATGTCTAGTAATGTGTTTCTGGTGAATCTTTCTCTTTTGGCAGAAAGAGGATCTGTGAGTGTGGCTATGGGATGCCCTCAGGGAAAAGCATAAGAGGGAAACTTTAAATGTATTTATAGAGAAGAATAAGTGTTGATAATAAATAACATAGAATTATTTATTCCTGCTCAGAGTTAAAAACATTCACTCTAGAAACATAAAGTAAACCCAAAAGTGTAGAGGAGAGTAAATCAATATAAAGGCTGTATTATTAAAACAGTGATTAAATCAACCCATGTAATAGTAATTATTCAATGACCATAAACTATTTTTAGAAATTTTAATAAAATATAAAAGTAAAGGATAACAGAATTCATGAAAAATAATGCACAGATGGACAACACTGGGATGTAAAAAGTGGGTGTCAATGGACAGAGCAAATGGATATTTCAAGAGGTCTGACATCAAATTGAAATAGAAAGGGGTTTTTTGAAAATTATAAATGATTAAAATATTACTCAGTGAAAGAAAAAACCCTAAATATGTCAGTTATCATAAAAATGAAACCTAATGGCAATGACATAACTAACCTCAAAGGTCTTAAATTCATATTTGATGGTTAATTTTAGGATATAAAAAGGACAGAAAAATACTGAGGTCATTTTATGAGGAGAGAATATCACAACAACAAAAAAAATGCCACAACCTGACCAAAAAAGAAAAAACAAAAAACCCTTGGAACTAAATACTTGAAAATAAAGAAAAACTAAGCAAACAAATAAACCAAACACCCAAAACTTGTACCAAATTTTACTCATAGAAAAAGTAAATGTAGATGTACATGCGAAGATTTTACTAACAGTGTAAGAATAATTAAACATTAGAAAATAAATTAGTGTAGTTGTCTAAATTAACGAACTAAAAGGGGAAAAAATGAACAACCCTATCATCTCATTATACACCTGACAAAACCCTCAATAAAATTAAATATACATTGATGAAGAAAACATCTTGCTAATTTTGCAATAAAAGGGAACTTTCTTAATACAGTTTACTTTAGCTATACCAAGGTTAAGGACATACACTTGATAACAAAACTTAGAAGGTTTAACATTAAAATTAGAAAAAGGACAAAGGTGAATGCAGTTGCCATTACACTATTCAAAGTGGTACTAAAGCGGTACTTTCTAGCTTAGTGAGTATAAAAAGAAGTATAAAGATGAAACTGTCATTGTGTGTGTGTGTGCGTGCGTGTGTGTGTGTGTGTGTGTGTGTGTTATGTGCTGTTGAGTTGGCTCTGACTCCCAGAGACCCTATGAATGAATTATGTCCAAAATGTTTTGTTCTCAACAGTCCTGCTCAGCTCCTGTGCATTCATGCCTATGGCTTCTTTTATGAAGTCAATCAATCTCACAGTTGAGTTGGTCTTCCTATTTTTCTGTTTTCTAATTTTCTCAACATTACCATCTTTTCCAAAGAACCCTGCCTTTGTATGATATGCCCAAAGTAGAAAACTTATTTCTTCTCTTTCATTGCTCAACCTTCCCTTGATTTCTTTGCTGCAGTGTCCACCATTTTTGCATATTCTATAATATGCATGTTATTTTTATATAATATAATTTGATCTGTTATTTTTCAGAACAGATTAAACAATAGAGAGATTAATATAAAAAGTGAGTATTCTTCTATTTGAATAAATATAAAACTAACACACTAAATAAATATAATCATACTAACATACAAAATTTTACATTGAGACACATTTAAATAAAATGATTTCCAGCAAAAAACAAAAGACCAAAAAGCTTTATTTTCAGACAACCAAGATGAGTTGTTTATGATATAAGCAGATGTAAAAAGAATAAATGTTATATATTTGTTTATTAATTATTGGTGCTTTTATGGCTGCATGAAATGTCTCTCCATATATTAAGCTCTTTAATTTCTCTTAGTAACTGTTTTTGTTTTCACTGTATGTTCTTGCATAATTTTAAATAAGTTTATTCTTGTGTATTTTATTCTTTTTGAGGTTTTTGTGAATAAAATTGTTTCTTTATTCTATTTTAAAATTATTTCTTCTTATTATAGAGAAATATAATTGTTTTTGCTATATTTGTCTTATATCCTGTTAGCAATTTATTGTACATTTCAGTCCACAATTTTCATTGAGTTATTGAAATATGTTCTATTTTTTCATTGATATTCTTGTTTTGAGTCAACATTGTTTTCACACTTTCCCCTAATTCTTAAATGTGGGATTTATTGTTAAAATATTTTTGATGTTCATTGTTTTCCAGTTCTGAAGTTTTTGTTCAATGTCTAACATGTGAACAACATCAAAGGCACTTTAATTTTTACTTCTTCTTATCCTCTGTATAGTCACTCTTTCTTCTTTCTTTTCATGCCTCTTATTATGCTGTTGAAAACTGCATGATGATATATGGATTCTGCTCTCCCAAGAGTTATTGGTGTTGCTTTTTGTTTCTTTGCATGTTTCATTAGTGACTTCCCTGGAATAATTCTGTACAGTCTGACACTATCGCATATGTGGTCAGAGATAATTCTGCAAGTTCTTTTTTTTATTCTTGTTTTCTTTTTTAAGATAGTTATTTTAGAGAACACTTGTATGTGAGCACAGTTTAGTAAATTGTGTTCAAACACTAAGCCTGTAAGGTTTCTACCCGTTGACAATGGATCTTGATTGTGATGGGGTGTGCATTTCAGGTTCAGGAAGCTTTCCCTGAACTTGACTTTCCTCTCCACTCTCTGTGTCTTTCCACAGCATGTGCACAAGCCTCTATTCATTCAAGGACTTGCAGAAGTTGGAGTTATTTGTTTCTGGTCTCTTTTGAGAATGCATGCAGCCTTGCACATGTGTGCATACTTCCAAACAGTCTGGGATATATGGAGGATTACCATGGTTCACTATAGTCATTTTATTCACAGGATCTTCCTCGAAGGTTTCTTGCTCATCAGCAGGTAATTTGCTTATGGTATCCAGAATTACACCCTCAGGCAAGTGGCAAGGTAACCTTTTTTATGTGTGTGCCCTTGAGTTTGCTATTGTTTTTGACAGCATTGCCCCTGACTTTGTGTTTTTCCCTACTCCTCTTTAAATCAAGTTAGCCACCTCCAGCAGGAAAGCCTCTGATTTCCGTGGCTCTCCCTGCCCTGCTAGCACTGCACTGAGAGTGCTGGGCATGGGGAGGGACTGAGAGCAGCTCTGATTAGAACCATGGCTGTGCTTATCTGGGTTTAGTCATTTTTCTAGAATAAACAGTATGAAATAGTTATAAGCTTTTGAACCAATGGAATCTTACTAGAATGGTCTTGAAGAAAAATTATGAGGGTCATCGCTGTTTTGGCAGAGAGGATGTGCTAGGCTCCTCACTTAAATGATCTGAAAGTTCTCCATAGTAAAGAAAGCAAGTGGTCAGATTTGCTGCAGCACTGCTTGTCTGCTTGGTATTAAGGTGCTTTAGGCACACTCCCACTAGTGTGGGGCCTTAGTGTCACTCAAAGAACTAAAACTTTAACAAGGGCTTAATTGGATGTATAAAAGGGCCCTGTAGCTTGTTGGGTGGTGTTGTAGTAAAGTGAAGAACTCAAGTTTGCTTTAGCTCACATCTGGGTAACAGGGTGGGGTGGGGTAGAAAGACTCCACATTACCCAGAAGTTATTGAAGAAGATGTTATTCTGAAAATATTAGGTGGCCAACACATAGAACCTGGTACTGTACTTCAGTAAATTAATTGATAATGAGATTTGACACACCATTCCTGAATTTGAGATTTGCATATGCTCCAGGGTAACACAAGTAAACTATGTCCTTTTCAGATAGCCAGCCTTCTGAATATGTTACTTACATATAAACATGATACACCATATATCCCCATGAATAAGATACACCCTTTTTTGGAAAATTTGTGGTCTAAAAACTGGGTGCATCTAATACAGTAGTTGTGGCATTTCAATTGTTATAGACGAACTGGATGAGGAAATATATGAAGACAGTGATTCGTCATCAGACACAGATGAGAACAAGCTAATGGATGGGAATTTTGACAGTGATGAGGAGTTGACGAATTTTATGATGAATAAAACTTGAGTTCAATAACTTGATGTAACACATTTTTTTTCAAATTTTGGGCCCCAAAATTTAGGAGCACCTTACACATGGGAGCGTCTTATACATGGGGGAAATATGGTAAGTTTCACTAGTGTATCTTATGGAATTCAGTGAGTAGTTATATCCTAAAATATCTTTAGTCCATTTTTTAAAGAATATATATATACTTAAATAGAGTAGCATATTTTAATGATGCAGAGAAGTGTTGAGTTGTGAAATACATGTGAATTGTTGCTTTTTCCCAGTTCCTCAGATGAGATATACTCTCTGTATTTACTGGGTCTTAGTATATACTATGTTCCCTTTTTCAGATTAACTCCTGATCTTCTCTCAGAATGCAGATCTGCCATGGCTCTATGGAAATCCCTTTGATATTCTTGACTTGGTCTGTCCTTCCTATCATTTGTTATCATGTCACTATATCCTTAGAAAACAACTGGCACAGAGAAAGTGCTGAGTATTTAATAAATAAAAAATAGATAAAAAATTTCAAGAAACTGGAATACTTTTGAAGACACAAAAAATAATATTGATTAAATTTAGCTTAAATGTACCTGAAGAAGAGGAACAGAGTTACATACGTCTACACTGCTTCCTATGGCCACGTGCTCAGCAGATCCAGTGCAGCCCATGGCACCTCCTTGCAATAACCCATATGACAAGAGTCATCAAAATACCTCCAGCTGGGGCCTCAATTTCAACATGATCCAAACTCACTGTACTTCTCAACACCATCTTTCCCAAACTGTGTTGTCTATCTCCGTAAATGACACCATTTTACTTCCTCCTGGTCACACTTTGTTTGACTAATCCTGCTTAACACCATACTTTGTTATTTCTACTCTGCAGCCTCACTGCTACAGCCTTTATTTGGGTCACTAAAGTCATCTATCTGCCTTGTAACTGTCATCGCTATCTGATTGCAAATGTCAACGTGAATTAGAAATTTTATCTAAATGCTATTTTAGCAACCTCATTCTCATGTTTAAAATTGTTCACTTGCTTGAAACAAGTGACATTGTCTTGAAACAAAGACAATTTTTTAATATACCATCTGTAATCAGGGCTTTCTTTTGTTTGGTCTTTTTTTAAATTTACTTTTGTTCCCTAAGCTTTACTATCTACTTCTCTCATGTAAGTATCCATAGATTTCCAATTTCTATTATTTTTGCTATGTGGTAAGGCAGACAGTCCCTTCATTACTATAATGCAAAAATATGTAGGATTTTATGCTTTTATTTTTTTCAGATAAAATTTAAATATTATGTTATAGCTACTAGAACTTTCTGTAGAACTAGAGAGCTGCTACTCAGAATATACCCTTGTTCCCCTTAACTTTCTCTTCACCTGATGAAATTTATTGTAAATTCTAGCAGAAACAATGGAGGAACTGTAGGGGGTCTAGTTACTTTGTTCCCCATTGTTTGTTTTGGAAGCACAATGCCTGTTTTCAGGATCAAATATCTTTCGACATCCTTCTGCTAGGAGAGACATTTTTAGAATACTGTCACTGACCAATTGCTCTTACAACACCAAATTCAATAAAAATCAGTGTCAATACATCATTCTTCAGTTATTATTAGCAAGACAAGTGATAATAAGTGTTGGAGAGGTTTATGGAGAAAAATAAACCCTCATACACTGCTGATAGAAATGTAAATTATTATAACCACTATGGGAAACAGTATGGAGGTATCTCAAAATATTAAAAATAGAGTGACCATATGATCCAGAAGTCTCTTAGTTAGTATCTACCTGAAAAATGGAATGCATTTATTTCTAAAGGAGTATTTACATTTACGTTTATTGTAGCATTGTTCACAGTAGCCGGACATGAAAAAACCAATGTGACCCTCAGTAGATGACTGAATAAAAAGAATTTAATACATAAATACTATGAAATACTACACAGCCATTAGAAAAAAAATTAAGTACTTCCATTTGCATCAACATGAATGGATCTTGAGAATATTATGCCAAGTGAAAAAAGTCATATGGGAAAATTCAAAACCATAGAATTTTACATACATGTGCAATATAAATCTGAAAGCAAAAAGTGAACAGAGAAACAAAAACTTCCAGACACAACAACGAACAGTGTGGTGGTTACCAGAGGGAAAATACAGTACAATGAGGTAAAAAATGATAAAGAGGGTCAAATGCATACTAATGTAAAAAGATTTCATTTAAGGTGGTGAACACACATTGCAAAATACAGAGAAAGCATTATAGAATTGTACACTTAAAACATATAATTTTGAGAGATGACATCAGAATAATGGCGCAGTAGGAAGCAATACCGATAAATCTCCCCAAAAACTCAACAAGATCTTCAACCAGAAACAGAAAAATCTATCCTTGGAGCCTCCAAATGTTCTGCAATACACCTGAAGGTATAGTCGAGCAAAAAATTGGCTAAATATATAATCAAACCCCGAAAGAAATAGGAAGTAAGAAACACTCCATCTTCCTCACTAACCTAAATAGGGCTGCTTTCACTGGGAGCTAAGAGTATAGGAACTAAGGCAGGCAAAGGGGATGAATAGATCCAGGCCACGGCACAAACGGCAGAACCAGGCTGTGGCACGGAGATCCAAGCCGAGGAAAAACTGTGCTTGTAGCAACCCAGTCAATACAAGCTAACACTCGCGCCAAACCCAGACAAAGAAAGAGAAGTGGGGCAGCCATTTGCCCCAATCTCCTGGTCGGCGCATGCAGATAGTGGGCGAGAGATTCCTGCTAGAGCCTCGGGAGTGGGCGCCCGTGTTATCCCACAGAGAGGCAGAGTCAGTGGCCTTTGTGTGTGCTGAAAGCAGAATCTCAGGACCGCCCCAGCACCCTGAAAGAGCCGCACATGGGGAGGGAGCGAGAGCTAATTCCAACGCTGGAAATTTTCCGTGAGGGCGGGGGTCTCTCTCGGAGTATGAGACGGCCGGCCTGATATCCTGGTCAGCGTGCATCGAGAGTGGGCAAGAGATTCCCCCAAGCACCTCGGGAGTGGGTGCCTGTGTTACCCCACAGAGAGGCAGAGTCAGAGGCCTTTATGTGGGCCAAAAGCAGAATCTCCAGGCTGCCCCAGCACCCTGAAAAAGCCGCACATAGGGAAGGAGCAAGAGCTAATTCCAATGCTGGAACTTTTCCATAAGGGCATGGGTCTCACTCGGAGTGTGAGACGGCTGGCCTGATATCCTGGTCAGCGCACGGAGAGTGGGCAAAAGATTTCTCCAAGCGCAACGGGAGTGGGTGCCTGTGTTCCCGGACAGAGGAGCAGAGTCAGGGGCCTTTGTGTGGGCTGAAAGCGGAATCTCAGGCTGCCCCAGCACCCTGAAAAAGCCGTGCACGGGGAGGGAGCAATAGCTAATTCAAACGCTGGAAATTTTCCGTGCGGGCGGGGATCTCATTCGGAGTAAGAGACGGCCTGCTCCATACCCCTGTCTGCACACACAGATAGTGAGCTAGAGATTCCTCTGAGTGCCACAGGAGTGGGCGCCCACCAGTGTAACCAGAAAGAGTGGCAGTCAGAGGTCTTTGTATGAGCGGAAGCCCCGCCTGATGATACTAGCAGCTCTGACTGATTGAGCCTTATCCAGAGCCCTGTGCTGAGTGGGCATAGAGTGAGGATTTGCCAGCTCTTTGAGCCTCTTACTGTCCAGGCAGAGGCAGCAGCAACCCCATAGCTGGATTATCAGGCTACTAATTAAGGAAGGAAAGACTAGGAGAGAGTCTCTGGGAACATGGACTCTCTCACTGTCGGAGCCTACAAATGCTAATGAGCCTCGACTGCCAAGGAGACTGAAGCCCAATATATGACATTGCCATAAAAACTTATCAACTGCAAACCTCTACCTCAGCGTGCCACAGGGGCAGAACCCGGGGTACAGAGTCGCCAACCAGGAAGAAGGAGAGAAAAGAAAAAGCAAGAAGATAACCTCTCAAAATCAAGAATAATCCACAGACTTTATAACCTATCCTATTTTATTATATTTGTTCATTTGTTTCTCTCATCTTCATGTCTGATTATTTTTTTCCACTTCCAATTTGGTCATTTAATTCTCTGCCAGTCTTACTCTCTCCTTTCCTTGAACTACCCTACCCATAAGTGTTACATCGCCCATTATCTTCTCTTTCTTCTTCCTTTCTCTCTATGAGGGTTGCACTCCAAAACCCTTAATTCTCTCTCTCTCTCTCTCCTTTTTTTCTTCTTTTAGTGGTTCCCTCTTTCTTTTTTCCTCTCTTTCTTTTCTCCCTCTATATTAGTTTCTTCCTTTCTCCTTTACGTATTCTCTCATTCAACACTCAATAACAAACAAATTATCTTATTTGGGACTCAAACTTATGTTTATGGCATTTGGGGGGGGGGGGGTTACTTCACTTTCTTAACTCACTAGCAGTGCTCCCAACCCTGGATCTCCATTTTATCTAGTTCTTGTTCCTCTAAATGCAATAGTAATTTTTTAATTTTTCCCGCCATTTTCCTGTTTCCCTCTTATTCCTCGCATCATATTTCTTAGTCACCAACACCAAAAAGCAAATCATTTTATTCTTGACCCAAATTTTTTACTTATTTGCATTTTGTGGATCCATAATCCCTTCTTTTGCCCCTTTATCACTTATCCCCAACTCAGGCCCTCCGTTATAAGCATTGTTTGTTCTATTTAGCACAATATAATTCACAGTTTATGACAAGATTTTCTCAAGAAGGAGGGGAGAGGAGAGGAGAGAAAAAAAGTAGGGGGGGGGAATAGTTTTTTTATTTTTTAATTCTTTTCTATTTTTTATTTTTATTTTTTTAACTTTTTATTATTTATTAAATCTCATTAATACTATCAAGAAAACCACCCTCAGATGCCATTAAGGAAGAGAAAGTCGAATGTTATGGATACAAAAGAAAGAGAGGTAACACAGATAGATGAGGAAAAATCTATGAAGAAAAAATTTAATATATTGGAAACCTTGGAGCTAAATGAAAGAGAATTTAAAACAGAAATCCTAAAAATACTCAGAGATATACAAGAAAACACAGAAAGGCAAATTAGGGAGCTCAGAAAACAACTCAATGAAAACAAAGAATATATTACCAAGGAAATTGAAACCATGAAAACAAATCAAACAGAGATAAAAAACTCAATTCATGAGCTGAAAAACGAGGTAACAAGCTTAGCTAATAGAACAGGCCAGATAGGAGGTAGGATTAGTGAAATAGAAGACAAGCAACTTGAGGCACAACAGAGAGAAGAAGAAAGAGACTCAAAAATTAAAAAAAAAATGAGATAGCCCTACAGGAATTATCTGACTCCATAAAAAAGAATAACATAAGAATAATAGGTATATTAGAGGGAGAAGAGAGAGAAAATGGAATGGAGAACATACTCAAACAAATAATAGATGAGAACTTCCCAAGCCTGTGGAAAGAACTAAAGCCTCAAATTCAAGAAGCAAACAGAACTCCGAGTTCTCTTAACCCCAACAAACCTACTCCAAGGCACATCATAATGAAATTGGCACAACCAATGACAAAGAAAAAATTCTCAAGGCAGCCAGGGAAAAGAAGAATACAACATAAAAAGGAAGGCCCATTAGATTATCATCAGATTTCTCAACAGAAACTCTTCAAGCTAGAAGAGAGTGGACCCCAATATTTAAAGTCCTGAAAGAGAGGAACTTTCAGCCACGAATACTATACCCATCAAAGCTATCCTTCAAATATGAAGGAGAAATAAAAACATTCACAGATACAGAAAAGATGAGGGAATTTATCATCAGAAAACCTCCACTCCAGGAATTAATAAAGGGGATTCTCCAATAAGATACAAAGAACAAAAAAAAACCCAAAGCCACAAGTGAAAGGTCCAAGAAGAACACAATAAAACCAAATTTAAACTGTGACAACAACAAAAAAAGGGGGGGGAGAGGATAGAGATGAACAGCAGCAAAGGACGAATGAGTGCAAAGGTACTCACAAGATAGTGCACTACAATGAACAGGGTAGGAACCCTTTTCATTACTTAATGGTAACCACCATTGAAAAAGCCACCACAGAAGCACATGACTTAAAAAAGATAGCAACAGAGAAAAGATGTATGGAATACAACCAAATAAAAACAAAAGATAGAAAAACGAAAGAGAAGGATCAAACGTAACACAAAACTAACAGAAAGCAATCTATAAAATGGCAATAGGGAACTCACAAGTGTCAATAATTACACTAAATGTAAACAGATTAAACTCACAATAAAAAGGTACAAAGTAGTAGAATGGAATAAAAAGAAAATCCAACTGTATGCTGCCTACGAGAAACTCATCTAAGCAACAAGGATAAAAACAAATTCAAAGTGAAAGGCTGGAAAACAATACTCCAAGCAAATAACATCCAAAAAAAAAGCAGGTGTAGCAATACTCATATCTGATAATGCTGACTACAAGACAGCAAAAGTACTCAGAGACAAAAATGGCCATTTCATAATGGTTAAGGGGACACTGAATCGAGAAGACATAACAATTCTTAATATATATGCACCAAACCAAGGATCACCAAAATATATAAGACAGCTACTTATTGACCTTAAAACAAAAACTGACAAAAATACAATCATACTTGGAGACCTCAATACACCGCTGACTGCTCTAGATCGGTCATCCAAACAGAGAATCAATAATGATATATTGGCCTTAAACAAAACACTAGAGCACCTGTATATGATAGACATCTACAGGATATTTCATCCCAAAATGACAGAGTATACATTTTTCTCCAGTGTACATGGATCATTCTCAAGAATTGACCATATGTTGGGCCACAAAAACAACATCAGCAAATTCAGAAAAATCAAAGTTGTACCAAGCATATTTTCTGATCATAAAGCCTTAAACTAGAATTCAACAGCAAAAAAGAGAAAAAAAATCCCACAAAAATGTGGAAACTAAATAACATACTTTTAAAAAATGAATGGGTCAAAGAAGAAATAAGTGCAGAGATCAAAAGATATATACAGACAAATGAAAATGACAACACAACATATCAGAATTTATGGGATGCAGCAAAAGCAGTGATAAGAGGGAAGTTCATATCACTTCAGGCATATATGAACAAACAAAAGAGAGCCCAAGTGAACCACTTAACTTCACACCTTAAGGAACTAGAAAAAGAAGAACAAAGAAAACCCAAAACCAGCCGAAGAAAGGAGATAATAAAAATCAGAGCAGAAATAAATGAAATAGAGAACAGAAAAACTAAAGAAAAAATTAATAGAATAAGGAGCTGGTTCTTTGAAAAGATCAACAAAATTGACAAACCCCTGGCAAGACTTACCAAGGAAAAAAGAGAAAGAACTCATATAAACATAATCCAAAATGAAAGAGGAGAAATCACCACGGACATCGTAGATATACAAAGAATTATTGTAGAATACTATGAAAAACTACATGCCACTAAATTCAACAACCTAGAAGAAATGGATAAATTCCTAGAACAATACAACCTTCCTAGACTGAGTCAAGAGGAAGCAGAAAGCCTAAACAGACCTATTAGTAGAGAAGAAATAGAAAAAAACCATTAAAAACCTCCCCAAAAATAAAAGTCCAGGCCCAGATGGCTATACCAGCGAATTTTATCAAACATTCAAAGAAGACTTGGTTCCTATACTACTCAAAGTCTTCCAAAAAATTGAAGAAGAAGCAATACTTCCAAACACATTTTATGAGGCTAACATAACCCCCATACCAAAACCAGGCAAGGATGGCACAAAGAAAGAAAACTACAGACCAATATCTCTAATGAATACAGATGCTAAATACTAAACAAAATACTAGCAAATCAAATACAACAACATATTAAAAAAATAATACATCATGATCAAGTGGGATTCATCCCAGAATCTCAAGGATGGTTCAACATACGTAAAACTGTTAACGTAATACACCATATCAACAAAACAAAGAACAAAAATCACATGATCTTATCAATAGATTCAGAAAAAGCATTTGATAAAATACAACACAATTTTATGTTTAAGATTCTCAACAAAATGGGTATAGAAGGAAAATATTTCAACATGATAAAGGCCATATATGATAAACCATCAGCTAACATCATATTAAATGGCACTAAACTGAAGGCTTTCCCCCTTAAATCAGGAACAAGACAGGGTTGTCCACTCTCTCCACTCTTATTTAATGTGGTACTAGAGGTTCTAGCCAGAGAAATCAGACAAGACAAACAAATAAAAGGCATCCATATCAGAAAAGAAGAAGTAAAGGTATCACTTTTTGCAGATGATATTATCCTATACGTAGAAAACCCCAAAGAATCCACAAAAAGACTACTAGAAACAATAAGCCAATACAGTAAGGTCACAGGATACAAAATTAACATACAAAAGTCCATAGCCTTTCTATATGCCAACAATAAAACATTTGAGAACAAACTGAAAAAAATAATTCCCTTCATGATTGAAACAAAAACAATAAAATATCTAGGAATAAACATAACAAAGAATGTAAAGGACTTATATAATGAAAACTATAAACCATCCTTAAGGGAAATCAAAAAAGATATAATGAGATGGAAGAATATTCCTTGTTCTTGGTTAGGAAGAATAAATATAATCAAGATGGCCATATTACCCAAAACAATATGCAAATTTAATGCAATTCCCATCAAAATTCCTATGACATTTTTTAAAGAAATGGAACAAAAAATTATCAGATTTATATGGAACTATAAAAAACCCCGAATAGCCAAAGTAATCCTAAAGAAAAAGAATGAAGCTGAGGGCATTACAATACCTGACTTCAAACTATATTATAGGGCCATGACAATCAAAACAGCATGGTATTGGCAGAAAAATAGACACTCAGACCAGTGGAACAGAATAGAAAGCCCAGAAATAAAACCACATATATATGGTCAAATAATTTTTGACAAATGGGCCAACAACACATAATGGAGAAAAGAAAGCCTCTTCAACAAATGGTGCTGGGAAAACTGGAAAGCCCCATGCAAAAGAATGAAACTGGACTACAGTTTGTCCCCTTCTACTAAAATTAATTCAAAATGGATCGAAGATCTAAATATAAGCCCTGAAACAATAAAGTACATAGAAGAAGACATAGGTTCTAAACTCATGGGCCTTGGTTTTAAAGAGCATTTTATGAATTTGACTCCAAAGGCAAGAGAAGTGAAGGCAAAAATTAATGAATGGGACTACATCAGACTAAGAAGTTTTTGCTCAGCAAGAGAAACTAATAACAAAATAAACAGACAGTCAACTAAATGGGAAATGATATTTTCAAACAACTGCTCAGATAAGGGCCTAATATCCAAAATATACAAAGAACTCATAAAACTCAACAACAAACAAACAAACAAACAAACAACCCAATAAAAAAATGGGAAGAGGACATGAACAGACACTTCTCCCAGGAAGAAATACAAATGGCCAACAGATATATGAAAAAATGCTCATCTTCTTTAGTTATTAGAGAAATGCAACTCAAAACTGCAATGAGATACCACCTCACACCTGTAAGATTAGCTATCATTAACAAGACAGGTAATAGCAAATGTTGGAGAGGCTGTGGAGAAAAAGGAATCCTCATTCACTGTTGGTGGGAATGTAAAGTACTAGGACCATTATGGAAGAAAGCATAGTGGTTCCTCAAAAAACTGAAAATAGAACTACCTTAACCCAGCAATCCCTCTACTGGGTATATACTCCCAAAACTCAGAAACATTGATACGTAAAGACACATGCAGCCCCATGTTCAATGCAGCATTGTTCACAGTGGCCAGGACATGGAAACAACCAAAAAGTCCTTCAATAGATGACTGGATAAAGAAGATGTGGGACATATACACTATGGAATACTACTCAGCCATAAGAAATGATGACATCGGATCATTTACAGCAAAATGGTGGGATTTTGATAACATTATACGAAGTGAAATAAGTAAATCAGAAAAAGCCAGGAATTGCATTATTCCATACGTAGGTGGGATATAAAAGTGAAACTAAGAGACATTGATAAGAGTGTGGTGGTTATAGGGGTTGGGGGGAGAGGGAGAAGGAAAGGGGGAGGGGGAGGGGCACAAAGAACACTAGATCGAAGGTGACAGAGGACAATCTGGCTTTGGGTGATGGGTAAGCAACATGATTGATTGACAAGATAGCCTGGACATGTTTTCTTTAAACATATGTACCCTGATTTATTTATGTCACCCTAGTAAAATTAATATCAAATAAATAAATAAATAAATAAATAAATAATAAATAAATAAAAGATTTTTAAAAACATATAATTTTATTAACTAATGATATCCCAATAAATTTAATGTAATTTTTAAATAAATAAATAATTCTCTAATTATCATACTCTGTGTATTTTCATTTGTATTTGTAGTATTTGAAAATATATCATATTTCTGTTATTTTTTATTGCATGAATTTGGGGATGTGGATCTTAAAGAATTTTATCTGCTGTCTTTTTGAAGGACTTCTTTAATGTTTCTCTTCACAGTAGAACTCTTATGTTTTATTCATTTGAGAGACAGAGAAAGAGTGAGAGAGAAAAAGGGGAAGAGGAGGAGCAGGAAGCATCCACTCTATATGTGCCTTGACTGGGCAAGCTTATGGTTTCGAACTGGCGACCTCAGCTTTCCAGATTGATGCTTTATCCCCTGCACTACCACAGGTCAAGCAGTTGAACCCTATCATTGTTTCAAGAAAGATAATAAATGTATTCATCTTTTAAAATAAATATTTTTAAAACATACTTAGCATTTTAGAGATAAAAGGCTGGTGGTCTTCAACACAGTGACTATATCAAATCTAAAATAATAATCATAATTTAATGGATTTTTCTGACAAACACTATATTGTTCTCTTGTAGTCAATAAGATACGATTTGAAGCCTGGGCCAGATAGCTTGGTTGGTTAGAACATCATCCAGAAGCGCAGAAGATATGATTTGATATAAACCTTTTCTATCTCCCTTTTATATCTGCCTCCCCAGAAAATAAAGTAATATGAAACTTAAGTCTTTGATTATTAACATCTTTCTGAAATATCAAATTCATTAAATTTTACACCTAATATAAACCATTATATTTAGAGTTAACTTTATATATTTTTTAGTTTTTAAAAATTACATTTATTGGCCTGACCTGTGGTGGCGCAGTGGATAAAGCGTTGACCTGGAAATTCTGAGGTCGCCGGTTTGAAACCCTGGGCTTGACTGGTCAAGGCACATATGGGAGTTGATGCTTCCAGCTCCATCCCCCTTCTCTCTCTCTGTCTCTCACTCCTCTCTCTCTCTCTCTCTCTCTCCCTTCCTCTCTCTCTCCTCTCTAAAAATGAATAAATAAAAATAAAAAATAAAAATAAAATAAAATACATTAAAAAAATTACATTTATTGAGATGACATTAATTAATAACATTATATTACTTTCAAGAATACAATTCTATAATAAATCATTGGTATATTAGCTTTGTGTGTTCATGACCTAAAGGGTAGTCTTTTCCATCAACATATAGTTGACCCTCTTTACCTTCGAAACCTCCCCTTACTCCCGTTTCCCTCTGACATCCAACCTACTGTTGTCTGTAACTATATGATTCTTTTGTTTGTGTGTTGCTTTCTGTTTTTAATCCCACATATTATTTTGGGGGAAACTCCATACTGTTTCCATAGTGGCTGCATCAATTTACATTTTTACCAGCAGTAGATGATGCTTTTTTCTCCAACACTTGTTATTTTTTATCTGTTTTTAAACAGCCATTCTAACAGGTGTGAGGTGGTAGCTCTGTGGTTTGATTTTCATTTCTCCTGTAGCTAGTGAAGTTCAGCATCTATTCATGTATCTGTTGGCCATGGCTGTCTTCTTAAGAAAAGTGTCTTTTCACGTTTTCTACTCATTTTTAAAATTGGACCTTTTTTTTCTTATTGTGTTTTTCAGTTGTATGGCTCTTTGTATATTTGGATATTAGCCCCAAATTAGAGATTCTGTTTGCACATATCTTCTAATTTTTTGTTGATTGCCTTTTACTTCTGTTAATTGTTATTTTTACAGTGCAGAAACATTTTGGTTTGATGTAGTACATTCATTTATAAAAATAAATTTATTTTAGAATTTTTGTATTTGAGTTAATATTTGGTCTTACTTAGATCATTAATTTCAAGAGGGAGTTTTATGGCATATTCTTTGAGTTTTTGAGTATTCAAATATTAATTTATTTGGCCCTTATAAGAAAATGATATTTTACCTGAACAAAATGTTTAAAGATTATTTTATTATCTTAGAATTCTGTCATATTTCCTCATAATACTGAACATGAGGTGTCTAAATCCAGTGTTTTAGAAGTCCGAAACAATAGATAAGACTGATTGTAAACTTTTCTCAATAACTCGGAGCATGATTCTGTGAGTTCTTTATATTACAAACATGGGTTTTAGATTGGGTATTTTTGTTTAGTTTAATTGTGTTTATTTTCCCTTAACAACTTCTCTCTGTAACCTTACTGTTTGACATAACTTTTGAAACAAAGGGTGAGCTCTGACTAAATATCACTTGAATGTGTCTATGAAAAGCATAGGAGTAGTATTTAAACTGCCTGCAGGTTTAAATTGTCAAACATCAAAGAAAAGAACAAAAGTAAAGACTCAACACAGAAACTATTACTCCCATAAACACTACAGTCCCCCTGGAGTCTCATCTGTGCCTTCTATAAAACACTGCTGTAATTAGACACACTGAAGGGACACAAGTGCTCCCAGTACATGAACTGTGAGGGGAAGGCTGCATGACTGCTCCTCATACCCAGGGGACCTGGAGACACACTCAACTCATTTAGGGTAGAGTGGGAGCCCAAGGCCCTGTGCATCCCCTATACACCCAATCACACAACATGAATGAACATCCATCTATCACATATTTATCCCCTCACCACTTCCAGGGTAATCATACTCATAGAAAATTTTAACAGTGACACTTGGCTTGACTGAAAACTGAGCAAAAGTGTATTTTCCTCAGGTTGCCTGATAATTTGTATTGTCACTGCTGCTCCTTCTTCTCTGTGAATTATGGAGATGTCCCTGTGGATTATACAGCTACATTCAAAGTGCCTATTGTCTTCTGATAGAGATCTTAGGAAGAGCAGGATATAAAGACAGAGAGTAGTCTGAGGGGACAGGAGGAACAGGCAAGGCAATGACAAGAGAGGCAGTAGACTTTAGATGATAAAGTTATGCGTAAGTAGAAAAATACAGAGAAGACCAAGAAGAGGGGGAAAGGCTGGGAAGCTGATAGGAGGAGGAAGAGACCACAGAGAGATGAGGAGTGGGGACACTGTTGCAAAGGCCATGGGGCACTACTGAGGACCTTCTGTTACTTCTTTTTATAGAAATGACATTGAAAATCCCAATGTGGCCTTGAGTTCTCCCAGACCAAGAGATACTACATTTTTCAGCCAGACCACAGACTGCAGACATTGTTATAAAACCAGGACCTTGGAGCAATGGGGAGGATAGGAGGCAGACAAACCAAAAACAAAATCAGAATCCTGACAGGGAATAGATGGTGGAGAAATGAGAGACCCTGTAAGAGGCTTGTGGATGAGAGAAACAAAGGGAGAGGTTTGTTTGTGTGGCAAGGGTAGTTCAGAAAGAGTTAAAAAAATATTTGGAGGGAAAGCTGACATCTGAGTTCTGAGGACAACTTGTCCTGCTAAGACATCCTTTCCCTAACAAAGCTCCAATGCTGCTGCTTCTGCCCCTGCTCTTCAAGACAATTCTCTGCCATGGGCCAAGTACAGTGCGAAAGAGAACTCAGGTGGAAAGATACCTATGGTTAGACAAATTAGGATGGAGAAAAGTTCTGGACAGGATTTGGAGGCAGGGAGTAATGCTCCTACTGAGCACTCTTGGAATCTGAAAGCCAGGCAAGTGCCAGGCACCATCTTTAACCTCAATCCGTTTCCTTTTCGATTTTTGAGATAAGAAGCTAAATCGGGCAAAAGGGAATATATGCAACTTTGTAACTATTCCCATTTTTCTTTTCCTACATGAGCTCCTCTTTTCCCCTCCATTATCCTCCGCATGCGGGAGTCTGTCTGATTGTCTCTCCCCATTTCCGGCTTCAGAAAAATACAGAAAAAAAAAAGATCAAATAGTTTGATAAAAAGGAGACGAGAGAGTGAGATCAGACACATAGACTAGAAATAATTGAAATAAGTGCTCTGGAAAATACAGTAGAAAACTCTTGGAGGGACCCAACCCTGTGAAATGAGAAGCATTAATTGAGATAGGATAGAGAGTATTCCATAGATTGATATTATTATGTCTCCAATCAGATGGATAACCCATGTCCCCAATATTGATCTGTTTGGCTATAATAGTTACCCTGGTTATGCTGGTTGTGATAGGCTCATGGTTTAAACAGCACAGGTGAAACTTTTCTTACTTTGTTTCTTTAACTACTTATCCATTTATTCTTTTATTCCTTTATTGTTTTATTTCACTCTGATTTCTTGTCTTTTAGATCAAAATCCTCTTCTTCTCCCACAGCTCAAATCAGAATGTCTATTCTCCCCATGCACCCAGCCCTGCTGCTCCCACAAAAGGCAACACTCAAGAACCCAGGAGTTCAGGAAACCATCTCTGCTTGGCACAGAAATCATGGGTCAAAAACAAATTGTGAAGAAATGGAAAGTGAGTCTAAACCAAATCTGATGATATTTGTTTAACCTTATACATAAAAATCTGGTCTGCCTCTTCTTAAACAGGGTTCAATCAAATAATCAAAGCATTAATTTGCTAAAGTAGTTTGTTTAACAAAGATTCTAACTCATTTGGAAACCTTTCTCCTCTCCCCTATTTCGTGGCAATCTCTTTTCTGCTTTGACAACCTATTTATTGATCTTCAAAGTCTTATTCAGATGCCTGTTTCTGAATCTTCCTTAGAAGTTTCACTGGATGGCTCACTTGAAATCTCAAAAGAAGTACCAGATGATCTCACTTTTATGTGGAATCTAATGAACAAAGTAAACTAACAAACAAAATAGAAGCATACTCATAGATAGAACAGGTTGATAACTGTCAGAGGGGAGCAATTTGGGGTGTTGGTAAAAAAGCTGAAGGGATTAATCAGAAAAAAAACCACATAGACACAGAAAATAATGTGATGATTACAAGAGGATGAAAGGAGAAGATTCCAAGATGGCGATGGAGTAGGTGGACGTTCAACTGCCACCTCCCAGGACCAAATTGGATTACAATTTAATTTAAGAACAATCATCTTGAAAAAACAACTTTGGACTAAACAAAGAGGAGTCTATAACCAAGGAGCACAGAGGAAGACACACCGAGACTGGTAGGAAGGGTGGAGATACAGAAAGGGCTGCCCCGCTCCCAGGAGCAGATGGAGGCTGAGGTTCTGGAAGGACTCTCACTGTGAGGAGGGTCACCCTGAGAGGTGTGGGTCCTCAGCCCCTGGCCTGGAGCCCCAGCATAGAGCCCCAGATATTAGAAGAGGTGCCCACACAGCATTTGGAGGTGAAAAGAGCCTTACATCTCTCTTGCTGTGATGGAGCTCTCGTAAACCAAGGCTCCATCTTAAAGTACCTGCACAGAAAATCTCATTCACGCCACTTACTCAGGGATCTGGTGTAGGGAGAACTGAGAGGATTAGAGTTGTATGAGGACAGTGTAAAGTTGGAGGCCCAGGGAGAGACACAGTGAGGGACAGCCACTGGAACCCCTGTGCTGAGTCATTCTCCAATACTGAAGTCACCATCTTTCCTGGGTGGAGCAGTCACCTCTGAGTGGCATCTGCCTGGGGGAAAGCACCTACTCCACCCTCAGGAGTCTCTCCTATCCCAGTCATGAGACTGGGTTGTTCTGAGAGGCTAGGAAGCAAGGGGAGTGTCAGTGACTCAGATTTCTGGTGTTGAGGCCGTAGCTTTCCTGAGTCTACAACTGGTGCTTCCACCTCATGGGAAACTCAGTAGAAACTACCCAGAGTGTGAACAGACCACACCTCTGGGTCTCAGAGGTTATACCCACCAGACTTTGGGGGCCACACTCGACTGAGGTGTGCAAAAAAAGTCTGGACATACAGTCATCCCTTGCCATATTGCAGTTCACTCTTTGCGGTCTCACTATATTGTGGATTTTTAAATTGTATATATCTAATTTTGTATTGCAGATTTTTCACTATATCATGGGATTTTGTGGTATATAAGTATTTTTATATAGTTATTATTTGAATTATTTTTGTGGTAAAATAAACATTTTCTAGGCTAAAACAATGAAAATATAAAAAAATATTAAAACATGTTAAAAGAATGTTAAATTGATTAAATTTTAAATATTAAATTGAAATAACTTTAAATGCCAGCTGGAAAAATTTGTGACCAGAAATGGTCCACAATTATAAATAATTCTTTCCTGATGAATTCCATCACTCTGCAGTAGAAAAGGCTATGAAGCTGGCAAAACTACTGGGAGGAGATGGCTTCAATGAAATGATCCTGATGATATTAATGACCTGATCTATGCTACTCACAACCTTTGACAGACAAAGACCTGATGGAGAAATTGAAGTCAGCAAGCCAAGAAAAAACTTGGCCTTTTAAGCGGACCTTCCCCCCCAGGCCCAGAGTGGGTAAAAGCCAACATAGATGTGCATCTTGGTATTTCCATGTGCACCTGGGCCCAGCAGAAGTAACCACAAACTCTGAATTGCTTGTAGCTCCAAGAAGGTTTCAGAGAGCCAGTCACAGGCTGTGTCTCCGACTAATCTGCACCAGTTTCCTGCCAGGGAGGCCCGTGGTTGGGACATTCAGTGACCAGCAGTGGAGAGCATTGGTTCAGGACCTAACAACCCTTGCTAGAATGGTATCCTAAGGAAGGGCTCCTCACACCTGATTACCTGAGGCAAGTTCCACGCTCTATAATCAGCACTGGCACAACAATTTAATGTGCATTGGATAGGGTGGAGCTTCATAGTCAGCCAGCCTGGGTGCTGGATATCTTGCCACGCTGGGTTATATACTACAAGGGAAAGACAGGCTTGTAGCATGTACATTTAATGTATGGGTCCTTGTGAGCCTATTGTTGGATCTGGTTGAGGGGCTTAGTCACTTTTTGGGGGGGCACAGTCAGCCCCAGGAGAAAATTCTCTCAGTCTTTCTCCCTGAGACCAGGGTCTCACCAGCTATAAGAACTTCTGCAGAGGGGACTGTTGGCAACACTTGATCTAAACCTGCTGTTCACCTTGTTAAGGAGAAATAAAATGTAAGTATCCAACAGTGGCTGAGGGATTAAACTCTGGAGTAGGGGCCACATTCCCTGTACTGAGTTCCTGACCAAGAGACTGATTAGGTAAGGGGTCCCACTTATACTGTATTCACAACCTCAGCTACCCTGACCCACCAAGCATGCAAACTGTAGAAGGGTTGGTTGGGTGAGGCCAGTCTGAGCCCACACTACAGTCTTTCTACAGAAGCCTCTTTGGGAAGGCCAGGCAGCTGCAAGAAGAAGAGGAGGATCTGAAAAGTGGAGACAAATTTTACAGAGCTTGGGACTTTTATGGAGCTGCTGTCATCACTAAGCAGGAGAAGGCTGATTCTTCTACACAGGTTGGCCCCTCCAACACTACCCAGGCACAGAAAATGTGGACACAAATAGCAAAAAGAGAAGTAGCTGCAGACAGAAAGACCATAGTAGGTTACAAACAATAGCTGACACCAACCCAAGAAGATCTAGAGCCGACAAAACTAGTAGTGGGTGCTACACAGCATCAACCCAAGACTCAGTTGGCTATACAAGGAGCATGCCAAAAGAGAAGTCTAGCAGGCACCAGACACTGTGGACAATAAATATGCACAACAGTTCAAACATTGAACACTGTGTAATACACATGATTAAGGCTGAACCTTAGCACCAACCAACTTGAAAGAATAGCAGTATCCATGAAAAAATCAACTGCATTAAATATTCATATATAACAAGAAAGAAAATAGTATACTCAAGAAGCTTTCCTAGAATAGGAAAACAGGTGGCCTGGAGGTCAGTACCACCGTGCCCATCTTCCTCATAAAGAAACCACAAAAAATTCAAAGTCAGATAGCGCTACCTAATACACAAACAAAATAGACAGATAGAGAAATGCCATCCAAAAGATTCAACAAGATTAATCCCCAGAAAAAGAATTAAATGAAATGGAAGTAACCAAACAACCAGATGCAGAAATTAAAATAATGGAAGGAAATAATGAGCACCTAAATAAAGAGATAGCAAGTACCAAAAAGGACATTGAAATCATAAAAAAAAAAAAATCAGTCAGAAATGACAAATAAAATATCAGAAACAACAACTGTCATTTTAATATCCAAATATACAAAGAACCCATACAACTGAACAACACAATAAGAAAGAAAAGTTCCAATTTTAAAAATGGGTAGAAAACGTGAAAAGATACTATTCTCAAGAAGACAGCCATGGCCAACAGATATATGAATAGATGCTAAACTTCGCTAGCTACAGGAGAAATGAAAATCAAACCACAGAGCTACCACCTCACACCTGTTAGAATGGCTGTTTAAAAACAGATAAAAAATAACAAGTGTTGGAGAGGCTGTAGAGAAAAAAGCGTCATCCACTGCTGGTAAAAAATGTAAATTGGTAAAGTCACTATGGAAACAGTATGGAGTTTCCCCAAAAATAATATGTGGGATTGAAAACAGAAAGCAACACACAAACAAAAGAATCATATAGTTACAGACAACAGTAGGTTGGATGTCAGAGGAAAACGGGAGTAAGGGGAGGTGACGAAGGTAAAGAGGGTCAACTATATGGTGATGGAAAGAGACAACACTTTAGGTCATGAACACACAAAGCTAATATACCAATGATTTATTATAGAATTGTATGCTTGAAAGTAATATGTTATTAACCAATGTCATCTGACAAGGGTCGTCAAACTTTTTATAAAAACCGCCCACTTTTGCAGTGCTGGTCAACCTGGTCCCTACCGTGCAACCAAACAGCGCCGCAATTGGCCCATCATGAAAGCTGGAACGCCCACTAGTGGGCGGTAGGGACCAGGTCTGCCAGCACTGCAAAAGTGGGCGGTTTTTATAAAAAGTTTGACGACCCCTGAGAGACATTTCAGAAAAATGTTAAGAATTTTAATGTTAATAATCAAAGAATTAAGTTTCATATTACTTTATTTTCTGGGGAGGCAGATAAAAAAGGTTTATATCAAATCATATCTTCTGCTCTTCTGGATGATGTTCTAACCAACCAAGCTATCTGGCCCAGGCTTCAAATCGTATCTTATTGACTACAAGAGAACAATATAGTGTTTGTCAGAAAAATCCATTAAATTATGATTTTTATTTTAGATTTGATATAGTCACAGTGGTGAAGACCATCAGTCTTTTCTTTATATCCAAAATGCTGAAAATGTTTTAAAAATATTTATTTTAAAAGATGAATACATTTATTATCTTTCTTGAAACAATGATAGGGTTCACCTGCCTGACCTGTGGTGGTGCAGTGGATTAAGCGTCAACCTGGAAAGCTGAGGTCGCCAGTTCGAAACCATAAGCTTACCCAGTCAAGGCACATATAGAGTGGATGCTTCCTGCTCCTCCTCTTCCCCTTTTTCTCTCTCACTCTTTCTCTGTCTCTCTCAAATGAATAAAACATAAGAGTTCTACTGTGAAGAAAAACATTAAAGAAGTCCTTCAAAAAGACAGCAGATAAAATGCTTCAAGATCCACATCCCCAAATTCATGCAATAGAAAAATAATAGAAATATAAGAGATATTTTCAAATACTACAAATATAAATGAAAACACAGAGAGTATGATAATTAGAGAATTATTTATTTATTTTAAAAGTACATTAAATTTATTGGGATACCATTAGTTAATAAAATTATATGTTTTAAGTGTACAATTCTATAATGCTTTCTCTGTATTTTGCAATATGTGTTCACCACCTTAAATGAAATCTTTTTACATTAGTGTGCATTTGACCCTGTTTATCATTTTTTACCTCATTGTACTGTATTTTCCCTCTAGTAATTACCACACTGTTCGTTGTTATGTCTGGAAGTTTTTGTTTCTCTGTTCACTTGTTGTTTTCAGATTTATATTGCACATGTGTGTAAAATTCTATGGTCTTGAATTTTTCCATATGACCTTTTTCACTTGGCATAATATTCTCAAGATTCATCCACATTGGTGCAAATGGAAGTACTTAATTTTTTTTCTAATGGCTGTGTAGTATTTCATAGTATTTGTGTATAACATTCTCTTTATTCAGTCATCTACTGAGGGTCACTTTGGTTGTTTCATGTCCTGGCCACTGTGAACCATGCTACAATTAACATAAATGTACATATTCCTTTAGAAATAAATGTATTTCATTTTTCAGGTAGATACTAGCTGAGAGATTTCTGGGTCATATGGTCACTCTATTTTTAACATTTTGAGATACCTCCATTGTTTTCCATAGTGGTTATAATAATTTACATTTCCATCAGCAGTGTATGAGAGTTTCTTTTTCTCCATAATCTCTCCAACACTTATTATTTCTTGTCTTGCTAATAATAGCTGAGAATGATTTATTAACACTGATTTTTATTGGGCTGTAAGAGCAATTGGTCATATGACAGTATTCTAAAAATGTCTCTTCTAGTAGAAGGATATGTTTGCCTGGAAAGATATTTGATCCTGAAAACAGGCATTGTGCTTCCAAAACAAGCAATAGGGGCCAAAGTAACTAGACCCCCTACTAGTTCCTCCTTTGTTTCTGCTAGAAATTACAATAAATTTCATCATGTGCAGAAAAAGGTAAGGGAAACAGGGTATATCGAGTAGCAGCTCTCGAGTTCTACAGAAAGTTCTAGTAGCTATAACATAATTTTTAAATTTTATCTGAAAAAAATAAAAGCATAAATCCTACATATTTTTTGCATTATAGTAATGAAGGGACTCTCTGCCTTACCACATAGCAAACATAATAGAAATTGGAAATCTACGGATACTTACATGAGAGAAGTAGATAGTAAAGCTTAGGGAACAAAGGTAAAGAAGAAACAAGAAAGACCAACAAGAGAAAGCCCTGATTATAGTTGGCATATTGAAAAATTGTCTTGTATTTCAAGCAAGTGAATTTTAAACATGAGAATGAGGTTGTTAAAATAGCATTTAGAAAAAAATTTTAATTCACGTTGACATTTGCAATCAGACAGTGATGAAAGCTACAAGGCAGATGACTTTAGTGACCCGAACAAAGGCAGTAGCAGTGAGGCTGCAGGGTAGGAATAACAAAGCATGGTGGTAAACAGGATTAGTCAAAGTGTGACCAGGAGGAGGTAAAAAGGTGTCGTTTACGGAGATAGACAACACAGTTTGGGAAAGATGGTGTTGAGAAGTACAGTCAGTTTGGATCATGTTGAAATTGAGGCCCCAGCTGGAGGTATTTTGGTGACTCTGGCATATGGGTTATTGTAAGGAGGTGCCATGGGCTGCACTGGATCTGCTGAGCACGTGGCCATAGGAAGCAGTGTTGATGTCTGTAACTCTGTTCCTCTTCTTCAGGTACATTTTAAGCTAAATTTAATCAATATTATTTTTTGTGTCTTTGAAAGTATTCAAGTTTCTTGAAATTTTTTATCTATTTTTTTTATTAAATACTGAGCACTTTCTCTGTGCCAGCCATTTTCTAAGCATACAGTGACATGATAACAAGTGATAGGAGAGACTGACCAAGTCAAGAATATCAAAGGATTTCCATAGAGTGATGGGAGATCTGCATTCTGAGAAAAGATTAGGAGTTAACCTGATAAACAGAGCAAAGTATATACTAAGACCCAGTAAATACAGGGAGTATATCCCATTTGAGGAACTAGAAAAAGCAACAATTCACATGTATTTCATAACTCAACACTTCTCTCCAACATTAAAATCTTCTACTCTATTTAAGTATATATATTCTTTAAAAAATGGACAAAAGATATTTTAGGATATAACTATTCACTGAATTACATAGTATATTCTAGTAAAACTTACCATATTTCCCCTCATGAATAACACGCTCCCATGTATAAGGTGCACCTGAATTTTGGGGCACAAAATTTGAAAAAAAAAGTATTACATAAAGTTACTGAACTCAAGTTTTATTCATCATAAAATTTATCAACTCCTCATCACTGTCAAAACTCCCATCCATTAGCTTGTTCTCATCTGTGTCTGATGAAAAATCACCATGTTCATATATTGCCTCCTCCAGTTCATCTATGGCATTTGAAATGCCACAACCACTGTATAACACCCAGTTTTTAGACCCCAAACTTTTCTAAAAAAGGGTGCATCTTATACATTGGGAAATAGGTTGTATCATGTTTATATGTAAGTAACATATTCAGAAGGCTGGCTATCTGAAAAGGACATAGTTTACTTCGTTAGCCTGCAGCATATGCAAATCTCAAACTCAGAAATGGTGTGTCAAATCTCATTATCAATTAACCTACTGAAATACAGTACCAGGTTCCTATGTGCTGGCCATCTAATATTTTCAGAATAACATCCTCTTCAATTAATTCTGGGTAATGTGGAGTCTTTCTACCCCACCCCACCCTGTTACCCAAATGTGAGCTAAAGCAAACTTGAGTTCTTTACTACAACACCACCCAACAAACTACAGTGCCCTTTTATACATCCAATTAAGCCCTTGTTATAGTTTTAGTTCTTTGAGTGGCCCCACACTAGTGGGAATTTTCCTAAAGCACCTTAATACCAAGCAGACAAGCAGTGCTACAGCAAATCTGACCACTTGCTTTCTTTACTATGGAGAACTTTCAGATCATTTAAGTGAGGAGCCTAGCACATCCTCTCTGCCAAAACAGCGATGACCCTCATAATTTTTCTTCAAGACCATTCTAGTAAGATTCCATTGGTTCAAAGGCTTATAACTATTTCATACTGTTTATTCTAGAAAAATGACTAAACCCAGATAAGCACAGCCGTGGTTCTAATCAGAGCTGCTCTCAGCCCCTCCCTATGCCCATTACTGTCAGTGCAGTGCTAGCAGGGCAGGGAGAGCCACGGAAATCAGAGGCTTTCCTGCTGGAGGTGGCTAACTTGATTTAAAGAGGAGTAGGAAAAAACACAAAGTCAGGGGCAATGTTGTCAAAAACAATAACAAACTCAAGGGCACACACATAAAAAAGGTTACCTTGCCACTTGCCTGAGGGTGTAATTCTGGATACCATAAGCAAATTACCTGCAGATAGCAAGAAAACTTAGAGAAAGATCCTGTGAATAAAGCGACTATAGTGAACCATGGTAAACCTCCATATATCCCTGATAGTTTGGAAGTATGCACACATGTGCAAGGCTGCATGCATTCTCAAAAGAGACCAGAAACAAACAACTCCAACTTCTTTAAGTCCCTGACTGAATAGAGGCTTGTGCACATGCTGTGGAAAGACACAGAGAGTAGAGAGGAAAGTCAAGTTCAGGGAAAGCTTCCTGAACCTAAAATGCACACCCCATCAAATCAAAGATCCATTGGCAACGGGTAGAAACCTTACAGGCTTAATGTTTGAACACAATTTACTAAACTGTGCTCACATACAAGTGTTTCCTAAAAAACTATCTTAAAAAAGAAAACAAGAATGAAAAAAAGAATTTGCAGAATTATCTGTGACCACATACTGCAAGAGTGTCAGACTACAGAATTATTCCAGAGAAGTCACTAACGAAACATGCAAAGAAACAAAAAGCAACACCAATAACTCTTGGGAGAGCCAAATCCATATATCATCATGCAGTTTTCAACAGCATAATAAGAGGCATGAAAAGAAAGAAGAAAGAGTGACTATACACAGGATAAAAAGAAGTCAACATTAAAGTGCCTTTGATGTTGCTCACGTGTTAGACATAGAACAAAAACTTCAGAACTGTAAAACAATGAACATCAAAAATACTTTTAAAATAAATCCCACATTTAAGAATTAGGGGAAAGTGTGAAAACAATGTTGACTCAAAACAAGAATATCAATGAAAAAATAGAACATATTTTAATAACTCAATGAAAATTGTGGACAGAAATGTACAATAAATTGCTAACAGGATACAAGACAAATATAGCAAAAAAAAATTATATTTCTCTATAATAAGAAGAAATAATTTTAAAATAGAATAAGGAAACAATTTTATTCACAAAAACCTCAAAACGAATAAAATATACAAGAACTTATTTAAAATTATGCAAGAACATACAGTGAAAACAAAAACAGTTACTAAGAGAAATTAAAGAACTTAATATATGGAGAGACATTTCATGCAGCCATAAAAGCATCAATAATTAATAAATAAAAGGGATAAAATATACAAATATATAACATTTATTCATTTTACATCTGCTTATATCATAAAGAACTCATCTTGGTTGTCTGAAAATAAAGCTTTTTGGTCTTTTGTTTTTTGCTGGAAATCATTTTAGTTAAATGGGTCTCAATGTAAAATTTTGTATGTTAGTATGATTATATTTGTTTAGTGTGTTAGTTTTATATTTATTCAAATAGAAGAATACCCACTTTTTATATTAATCTCTCTATTGTTTAATCTGTTCTGTTTAATCAGAGTAGGCAGACATTTGTTCCTTCATACCCACACTAGGCCTGAAGGAAGGTCTGCAAAATGTCCAAGGATCTTTGAGAGCTGCCTCTTGCTGCCTCTGTCTGCTGGCTGCTTGTTGGGTTTGGCCACTGAAATAAAATCTCTGGTAAAGTATAGAGCCTGAGGCAATTCAGGGATTAGGAAGGATACTGGGTGTGGCTTCAACCCCTCAGCCCCAGATGTCAGTCTGTTCAGATTTTTTCTCAGGCCTTTTAAATGTATCAGGTGTGACCTCTGAGACCCAGATATGAGGTCTGCCCACAGTCAGGACAGTTTCCACTGAATCTCCCATGAGAATCTCTACTCTAGGGAGAGTGTGGTGGAAAGCTCTGGACTCAATGCTAGAAATCTGTGTCTCTGATGTACCCTTTGCTGCCTGCCATACCCAGGAACCACCCAGGAACAAATTAGAGTTAATATAAATTTAAGAATAATCATCTTGAAAAACCAACTTTGGACTAAATGAAGTGTCTACAACCAAGTTGTCACAGAACCCACACTGAGACTAGAAGGAGGATGGAAACCCAAAAAGTGCTTCCCCACTCCCAGGAGCAAATGGGGTGGAGGATCCAGAAGGACTCTCACTGTGCGGAGGTTCACCCTGAGCTCTGAGGGTCCTGAACCCCAGGCCAGATACCACCGCCTAGAACACCAGAAACTAGAAGAGGCACCCACACAGCATTTGGCAATGAAAAGAGGCAAGTTTTTCATCTGAAAAAAAGAGACAGAAGCTCCAGAGATGAGGGCACCATCTTAAAGGGCCAACACAGAAAACCTCATTCACAGACACTTATCCATGGCTCTGGTGGAGGGAAGGCAGAGAGGAAGTGAGTAGTATGAAGAGATTTTGAGGTTGGTGGTCCAAGTAGAGACACTGTGGGGAATGGCCACTGGAACCCCTGTGTTTAGTCATTCTTCAGTGCTGCAGTCACCATCTTTTTTGGGTGGAGCAACCTGCTCCAGGCAGCAGTAGCCTAGAGGAAAGCAACTGCCTCAGCCTCAAGAATCTCTCCTATCTCAACCTATGGAGACTGGGACATCCTGGGAAGTATGGCAGGCAGCAAAGGGTACATCAGAGACACAGATTTCTAGCATTGAGTCCAGAGCTTTCCACCACACTCTCCCTAGAGTAGAGATTCTCATGGGAGATTCAGTGGAAACTGTCCTGACTGTGGGCAGACCTCATATCTGGGTCTCAGAGGTCACACCTGATACATTTAAAAGGCCTGAGAAAAAATCTGAATAGACTGACATCTGGGGCTGAGGGGTTGAAGCCACACCCAGTATCCTTCCTGATCCCTGAATTGCCTCAGGTTCTATACTTTACCAGAGATTTTATTTCAGTGGCCAAACCCAACAAGCAGCCAGCAGACAGAGGCAGCTCTCGAAGATCCTTGGACATTTTGCAGACCTTCCTTCAGGCCCAGTGTGGGTAAAAGGTAGCCTAGGTGTGCAGGTTGGAATGTCCATGTGCACCTGGGCACAGTAGAGGCAGCCACAACCTCTGGCTAGCTTGTAGCTCCAAGAAAGTTGCTGAGGGCCACTCATAGGCAGTGTCCTGCACTGGGCTGTACCAGGTTTCCTCCAGGGAGCCCCAATGTTGGCACATCCAGTGGCCATCTGTGAAGAGAATTGGAGCAGGACTTAATGACCCTTGCTGGGGGGTGAATCCTACAAAAGGGCTTGTGGAGCACTGGGTCCAGCTGAGGTGAGTTCTGCTTTCTGTGGTCAGCACCTGCACAACATTTTGCAAATGCATTGAATAGAAGGGAGCTTCACGGTTGGCCTGTCCCAGGTCCCAGATATTCTTCCCACAGAGGAAAGAAAGAGATGTGTGGAGCACAGATATTTAAGGTGTGGGTTCCCTGAAGCCAATTGTTGAAACTTTAAAGTGGCTTAGCCACTTTCTGGGAAGGGGGGGAGGACACTGTCAACCTCAGTAGAGGACTTTCTTAGTCTTTCACCAAGGGCTCCCTAGCCAGAAGAACTTCTGCAGAGGGGACTGCCGGCCCCACGCAATTTTAACCTGCTAGGATCAAATAGAATTGGGGTATCCAGCAATGTCTGAGGAACTAGGCTCTGGAGTAGGAAGCTCTTTCCACATACTGACCTTCTAACCAAGAAAACCCTGAAGCATGGGGTCCCACTCACATTTTCATCCCAACCTCAACTGCCCTAACCCACCAAGTTTGCAACCTATAGATGGGTTAGTAGGGTAAGACCAGTCTGAGTGCACACTACAGATGTTTTAGAGAAGATTCTATGGAAAGACCAGACAACTTCAAGAGGTGGAGCAGCTAAAAAGTGGAGGCAAACCTTATAAAGCTTGGGCCCTGTTACAAAGCTCCTATTACCACTAAGCAGAAGAAAGATGGCCCCTCCTACACTACCGAGGTACAGAAATTGAAGACAAAAGCAAGAAACAGAGCAGTAGCGACAGACAGGTAACCCATAGAGGGCTACAACAATGGCTGATGCCAACTCATACTCAAACCAGTCAAGAGGACCCAGAACCAACACAACCAGTAGTAAGTGGCACACCAAACCAATGCTAGACTCAGCTAGTGGCATGCCTGTTGGAGACTACAAGCTGACAGGGTCCTTATGGTTTAGATTGGGGAGGGGGGACAGAGGTGTGGGGGACTGGCAGTAAGCTGACAGTCTGCCCAACCCCCCACCTTACTTGCTTGATTAAGTTGCTAAAGGCTAGGTTTTTCTCCACACTTCCATGTTAGCTGTGATGCTGGATTGTTTTTACTCCTCCTATCCTCCATGTCCCTCAGAGAGACTGGAGGCAGTTTTCTTTTACACTTTGTTTTGTGTAGTTAAGATGTTATGTATGGTGAGGGGTTTCTGCACTTGGGAGAATTATTGAGTTGCCTTGGAAACGTAACTTTGAATCAGAGATCTCTTTGATTTGCTAATGACCGTGCTCTGCCCTATAAATAAAGCAGTTGGGTGGTGGAGACTCGCTCTTGCAAGCTATGGGCTGTGCAGAAACCTTCCAATCCCATTCTTTTTCTCTGTGAGTTTATTTCTTCATTCTGCATCATTCTCACTCAGGACCTTTTACTCAGGACAATTGCTAGCCACGCTGGTCTGTGGCACATGCCCAAAAGAGGAGTTCAGCAAGAACCAGACACTGTGGAGAATAAATACACACAACAAGACACACAACACATAGCATCTAAAACATGTCATCAAGGTTTACCTTTAGAGCCAGCCAGCCTGAAGGAATAACCTCACTTATAAAAGGGCCAATTGCATTAAGACTCACATACAACAGGAGGGTAAATATAATCCTCAAAGAACTCAGGTGCCCTGAAGGTTAGTACCACTGAGCCCACCTTTCTTGTAGAGATGCCACAACAAAATTGGAAGTTGGAGTAGAGCTATGTAATACAAAGACAAAGAAATGTGACTCAAAAAAATCAACAAGAGAAATTCTTAGAAAAAGAACTAAATAAAATGGAAGTAATCAAACTACCAGATGCAGAGTATAAAATAATGTTTATTAGAGTGCTCAAGGATCTTAGAGTAAAAATGGATGATCACAATGAGAATGTAAACAGGGAGATAGTAAGCATTACAAAGGATATTGAAATTATAAATAACCAGTCAGAAATGGCAAATACAATATCTGAAATGAAGACTAAACTAGAAGGAAGTAACAGCAGACTGGATGAAGTGAAAGACTGAATCAGTGATTTAGAGGATGAGATAAACATAAGCACAGAAGCAGAACAGCAAGAAGAAAAGAGACTCAAAATTTCCACGGAAATTCTAAGACCTTCATGATAACATAAAGAGAAACAAGAACCACATCATAGGGAATTCTGAAGGAGAAGAGAACAAACAAGAAATAGAGAACTTGTTTGAAGAAATCATAGCCAAAAACTTCCCTACATTGATGAAGAAAAGTCACAAAAGTTCAAGTAGCACACAGAGCCCATTAAAAATGATTCCAAGAAAGCCCACACCAAGTAACATCATAATTAAATGCCAAAAGTAAGAAACAGAGAAAGAATACTAAAAGCTGCAAGAGAAAAGCAATTAATTATGTAGAAAGAAGCCCCCATAAGGCTGATATCTGACTTCTCAACAAAAACACTTCAGGCCAGAAGGAATTCGCAAGAAAAATTCGAAGTGATACAAAACTAGAACCTACAACCAAAACTACTCTATCCAACAAAGTTTTCATTTAAGATTGAATCAGTAATAAAGAGCTTCCTAGACAAAACAAGACTCAAGGAATTCAATATCACCAAACCAGTACTGCAAAAATGTTAAGTGGTCTCCTATAAGAAAAGGGAAGAAAGGGAAAATAAGAGATACAGGATTATAAATTTAACTAGAAAGCTCGGCGGTCATACGAAATGACTGCTGTTCTAGATATTATAAATTGTAATTAAAATGATTTGTGCAAAGGTGTCTGCTAACTAAACATGCCGAACTGGCTTCTGAGGGATCAAGTATATATAATTGAGCAAACTTTCTTTCCCCGTCAGAAGGATGCAAAGTTCCAGTTTGATGGTAAACTTGACCATGAAGTCGAAAGCAATAAAGTCCTGGTCCAGGCAAGTCAATTGGTTTGTTTCCCATGGACGCAAAAGCAAACGAACTCTTAATGGATCGAATACTATCCATGTACTGTTTGCTATTTGGATGCTGATTAGTCAATAATTTATTCAAGAGTGGTGGATAATTCTCAATTAGTGGAACTACAATGTTTCTGTACTGCAACATTGAGAAAATCCTTTCTTGCCATGGTCAAATCGATTAGTTTCTAACTTGAAGTTTAAGGACTGACAGTGTTCACATTTAATATTCATGTCTCCATAGGAATGCTCAAAAATTAAAGTTTCTCCATTTGAAACTGTTTTAATCCTTTTTGTGTTTCAGTCAGCATTACTCTGTCGTTTTTTTTTTTTTGCATTTCTCTCCTGCCTTTGTTCAAGGGACTCATTTTGTTGAGACAAGCTTTTTTGTCTTGCATCTGAGGCAAGCCTTGTTTCTCTATGCTCATCAGTCTCATTTTGCCGAGAAAGACACATTTGCTCTGCGACTGAAGCAAGCCTTGTCTTTCTCTGCTCAGTCGTTTCTTTTTGTCGAGAAAGCTGTTTTTATGCAGCTTTAGCTCCTTTTCTCTCCTCTTCAGTGCTGTATTTTCTAGGAGGCATTCTTAAAAGAAATTACGTTAAGACGTACAGTGTATATGGACTATTTGAATGCCGTGGCAACTTCACCTCATTGGCTAGTACAGTTATGCAAGCAACCAATAAGCTATCAGCGACAAACAGACACTTAAGCTGCATATAATAAAGAAGTATAAACTGACAATAAGTAAGTACATATCAATAATAATGTTACATATAAATAGATTAAATGCTTCAATCAAAAGACATAGGGTGCCTTCATGGATAAAAAAACATGACCCACATATATGCTGTCTACAAGAGACCCACCTCAGAACAAAAGATACACATAGACTGAAAGTGAAACATGGAAAACAATATTTCTTGCTAATGGAAATGAAGAATGCGTGAAATGTGATAGAATAGAATAGAAATGCACTTCAAAAATATTATGCTAAGTTAAAGAATCCAGACACAAAAGTCACATATTTTATAATGAAGTGTATATGAAATATCCAGAACAAAAATCCCCACAGAGACAGAAGAAAAGGTTACTGGCTAATAGAGATCTGGGATGAGAGAGTGACTGTTTAATGAATATGGGATATTCTTTTTCATGATAAAGTTGGTTTGGAAATTGTTAGAGCTGATGGTGGCACAAAAATATAATGCACTAAATGTCAATGGATTGTGTACTTTAAAATGGTTAGCTTTATGCCATGTTTCACCTCATTAAAAAACATGTAATTATGAGATATTCATACAAAAAATAAAAACTCAGAGTCTAAAGGTAAGATGTTCCACTAGAAAAGAAGAAAAAAAGATGGAAAATCTCCGAGGAAAAAGTGTATATAAAGTAATCAATAGAATGATAGAAGTTTCTTTGTCAACTACAGATGCAAAAAAAGAGTAAGTTAGATGACACTAGAATTTGGAATATTTGGACATATATCTGCTATTCATATATAAGGATCATATAAACCACATAGACCAGTCAATTTTAAGTTACTTTTTGTACATGGGGAGAAATTGTAGTCTACTGTTATTCTTTTGCATGTGGGTTTCCAATTTTTGAGCACCATTTATTGAAGAGTTTCTATTATGCATTGTGTGTTTTTGGATCCTTAGTCAAAATTATTTACCCTGTACATGTGGTTTTATTTCTGGGCTTTCAATTTTGTTTCATTGGTCAGTGTGTGTTTTTGCCAATACCATGCTGTTCTATTGTGGCTTTGTGGCATACTTTAAAGTCAGGTAGTGTGCTATCTCTGGCTTCGTTCTTTTCTTATTAGTTGGCTTTGGTTATTCAGAGTCTTTTGTGTTTTCATACAAATCTGATAATTTTTTGTTCTATTTCTTTATAAACTGGCATTATGATGTTAATGAGTATTGCATTAAATGTGTATATTGCTTTGCAATATAGCCATTTTAACTCTGTTGATTTTTGTAATCCATAAACACAGAGAATCTTCCCATTTCATTGTGTCTTTTTCAATGTCTTTTAATAATGCCTTGCAGTTTTCAGTATATAGGCCCTTCACATCCTTTATTAAGTTTATTCCTAAATATTTTATTATTTTTGTTGCAGTTTAAAAGGAATTTTTTTGTATTTTTTCGAAGCAGGTGGGGGCAGACAGACTCCCACATGCGCCCAACTGTGATTCATCTGGCATGCCCACCAGGGGGCAATGCTCGGCCCCTCTGGGGCATTGCTCCACTGCAATCAGAGCCATTCTAGTGCCTGAGTTGGAGGCCATGGATCCATCCTCAGTGCTCCGGGCCAACTTTGCTCCAATGGTGCCTTGGCTGTGGAAGGGGAAGAGAGAGAGAAAGGAGAGAAGAAAAGGGAAAGGGTGGAGAAGCAGATGGGCACTTCTCCTGTGTGCCCTGGCTGGGAATCAAACCCGGGACTTCTACAGGAATTTTTTTTTAATTTTATTTTTAAGATTTTATTGTTGGCAAATAGGAAAGCAGATATTTGTATACCAATTTTATATCCTTCAAGTTTACAGTATTTAAATAGTCTTTCTAAGAGGTTTTTGGTGGTCTTTGGGGCTTTCTATATACAGAACCATGTCATCTGCAACAAGTAACACTTTTACTTCTTCTTTCCTAACTTGGATGCCTTTTATTTCTTTTTCTTACCTGCTTGCTTAGGCTAGAACTTCCAGAACTATGTTGAATTAAAGAGGTAAGAATAAGCGTCTATGCTGTCTTTCTGATTTTAGAGAAAAAATTTTCAGTTTTCACTATTGAGTATGATACTGACTGTGGATTTTCATATATGGCCTTTATCATGTTGAGATAGCTTTCTTCCATACATATTTTATTGAGTGTTTTAATCATAAGTAAATGTATTTTATTGAATGTCTTTTCTGCATCTATTGATAGGATCATGTGTTTATGCCTTTTCTTTCATTAATGTGGTATATTATATGGATTGATTTGCATATGTTGAACCATTCTTGTGCCCCAGGAATAAATCCCACTTAATTGTGATGTATGGCTTTTTAAGGTATTGTTTTATTTGATTTGCTAGTATTTTATTTATGATTTTTGCATCTACATTCATCAGAGATATTGGCTTATAGTATTCCTTTTTTGTGTTGGTCTTACCAGCTTTTGGTATCAGGGTTATGTTGGTCTCATAAAATGAGCTAAGTAGTATTGCCTTTTCTTTAATTTTTTGGAAGAGTTTGAGAAAGACAGGTAACAAATCTTCTTTGAATGTTTGTAACATTCACTACTGAAGTTATCTGGTCCTGGACATTTATTTTGGGGAAAGTTTTTTATAGTTGTTTCAATTTTTTTACTGTTTATTAGTCTATTGAGGTTTTGCCATTCTTCATGATTCAGTCTAGAAAGATTATGTAGTTTTATGAAGTTATTCATTTATTATAGAATACTGATTTTGGTGTCATATAGTCTTTAACAGTATTCTATTTGTATTTCTATAATGTCTGTGGTAACTTGTCTCATTTCTGATTTTATTTATATGAGTTGTTTCTCTTTTTCCCTTAGTGAGACTAGTAAGGATATTTTCTAGTTCCTTAAGATATAATGTTAAAATGTTTACTTGAAATATCTCTTGTTTCTTGAGATAGGACTGTAATAATGAAAACTTCCTTCTTATTACTGCCTTTGTTGCATCCAAAAGTTTTGATATGTTGTATTGTCAGTCTCATTTATCTATATATATCTTTTTAATTTTTCTTTTATTTCTTCTTTGACCTGTTCATTTTTTTAAAGTATGTTTAATTTTCACATTTCTGTGGGTTTTACTACTTTCTTATTGCAGTTCATTTTTAATCTCAAAGCATTGTGTTCAAAGAATATGCTTGGTATAATTTCAAAATTTTGAATTTATTGAGGCTAGTTTTGTGACCCAAAATAGGATTGATCCTTGAGAATGTTCCATGTGCACTAAAGAAGAATGTATAATCTGATTTTCTGGGATAAAAGGGAGTAGAAAGCTCACTAACTATGACTTTGTTTTTGTCTATTTCTCCTTTCTGTTCTGTAAGTACGTTTTTTACATATTTTGATGCTTTATGATTCAGTGCGAAAATACTAAGAAGTATTATGTCTTCTTGCTGTCATGTCCTCTTTGTCATATAAAAAGTCCATAAAAAAGCCTGTACCCAAAATATTATATGACAATGAGGGAAGAAATTGAAGAAAATACAAAAAAGTGGAAATATATAATATTGTGTTCATAATTAGAGAGAATTAACATCATTAAAATATCCATGCTATTCAAAGCAATCTATAGAGTCAATGCAATTCTTATCAAGGTACCAAGATATTTTTCAAGAAACTAGAAAAAATATTTCAAAAATAGATATAAAACCACAAAAAACCCTGAAAGCTACAGCAATGTTGAGATAAAAGAATGAAGTTGAAGGAAGTATCTTACTTGATGTTGAACTTTCCTACAAGGACACAGTAATCAAAACAGCATGATACTAGAATAAAAATAGACTTATAGGCCAATGAAAGAAAATAAAAATCCCAGAAATAAACCCATACCTTGATGGTCAATTAATTTTTTTTTATTCTGAGAGTTTGCTTATTAAAGTTGGGGACAGTGAAACAAAGAGGGGCTTAGGATAGAGGAAGCAACATGAGAGAGTACAGGCACTGCTGTTTTGCTCTCTAGAAATGTTATAGGAAAAAATGAGCTTAGTCATGGGTACATTAGCTCACTAAGAAGTAAATATCACAGAGGCAAAAGTGAGCCAGTGTAGTGCTGCTACTGGCTTACTTACTGAAAAGTCAGAGAAAATGAGCCTAAGAGATAGATAGGTTCATGGGGTTAGTCCTAAAGAGTTGCTCATGTTCATTGCTCTACTGGTTTAAAGTCTCTTGGAATCACTTAGTTTATAAGATATTTGCCCTGAGAGAAAAGAAAGGTTTGAATTTGATCCCAGGATGTAAAACACAGGTCAATTCATATTTGACAAAAGAGGAAATAACTTTTAATGAGATAAGGACAGTTTACTCAGTAAGGGAAGTTGAAAAAATTAGACAGATACATGCAAAAATTAAAAAAAGTAGACCACCTCCTTACACCACACACAAGAATAAACTCAAAATGGATTAAAGACTTAAATTTAAGATTAGAAACTATAAAAATCCTAAAAAAAAACATAGGAAGTAAAACTCTAAAATTTCTTTCACCCTGGAATTTTTTATCTGATATATCACTTCAAGCAAAGGAAACAAAAGAAAAAAGTCAACAAATTGGATTAAATTAAACTAAAAATTTTTGGCATAACAAAAAAATCAACAAAATAAAAAGAAAATCCACTGAATAAGAGAACATATTCACCAATGATACATATGAATAGAGATCAATATCCAAAATTTATGAAGAACTTATACAAGTCAAACCAAAAAATATCTAATTTAAAAAATGGACAAAGAAGGCTCAGTGGTAGAGCATCAGCCCAGGGTATGGATATTCCGAGTTCTATTCCCAGTCAGGGCACACAAGAGAAGTGATCATCTGCTTCTGCACTCCTCCCACTCTCCTTTCTCTCTCACTCTCTTCCTTTCTCACAGCCATAGCTCAACTGGCTTGAGCAAGTTGGCCCCAGGCACAGAGGATGGTTCCATAGTTTCACCTTAGGCACTAAATCATGGCTCAGGTTGCAATAGAGCAATGCCCCCGATGGGCAGAGCATTGCCCCCAACCAGGGTTGCCAGGTGTGTCCAGGTTGGGGCACATGCAGGAATCTGACTCTGCCTCCCCTCTTCTCACTGAAAAAGAAAAATAGGCAAGGTATCTGAATACACACTTCTCCAAAGAGGGCATACAGATGGTCAACAGACATATAAAAAAATGCACAAAATCGCTAAGCATTGGGAAAAGGCTAGCTAAAACCACAATGAGCTATCATCTCACACCTGTCATAATAGCTATCATCACAAAATCAACAAACAAGTATTGGTGAGAATGTGGAGAAAAGGGAACCTCTGTGCTCTCTTGGTGGAACATAAATTGGTGCAACCACTGTGGAAAGTAGTATGGAGCTTCTTCAATATATTAAAAATAAAACTGCCTTATGACCCATGATTCTATGTCTAGGAACATATCCAAAGAAAACTAAAACACTAATTGGAAATTATACATGCACCCTTATATTCATTGCAGTGTTTCTTTAAAATTGACAAGATGTGGAAGCAGACTAGGTGCCCATCAGTAAATGAGTGGATTAAAACCTGTGGTACATTTACAGAATGGAATACTAGTCATTCATAAAAAGATCTTACCTTTTGTGATAGCATGGATGAACCTAGAAAGTATTATGCTAAGTGAAATAAGCTAGTCAGAGAAAGATAAATACCATATGATTTCACTTATATGTAAAATCTAATAAACAAAATTTAAAAAAAAAAGACTCATAGAAAACAGACTGACAGTTGTCAGAAGGATGAATGTTTGGAGATGAGAGGGCTTAGTGAAAAAGGAACAGGAACTAAGCAGAAAAATAAAACAAAAGAACAAATTCATAGACAAAATAATGTTATTTTTTACTTTATCTGAATTTATACATAGCATATCTCCGAAAGTTTTGCTTGTCCTATAAAAATTTGTTACTCAGTCTTCCAAATGTCAAGAGCTACTGAAAAGAAAGTTATATACTATTAGCAAATGTAATTTTTCCCTTCCAAAAATTGCATATAGCATATTACTTTGCTTGGAGAATAAAATGTAGTATTTACCTTATGTGCAGATTTGGGTCTGCAGTAATATATAGTTCAGGCAAATGTTTTAAATGTTTTATCTGCCTGAGCAGATGGTGGTGCAGTGGACAGAGTGTCAGCCTGAGATGCAGAGGAGCCAGATTTGAAACCCTAAGGTTACTGGTTTAAGTGTGGGTTCATTGGGCTTGAGCACAGGTGCACCAGCTTGAGTAGGGAGTAGCTGCCTTAATTAAGTGTGGAATTATAGACATGAACCTATGGTCGCTGGCATGGGCACTAGGTTGAAGTGCAAGGTCGCTGGTTTGAGCAAGGGATCACTGGTTTGTCTATGGCCTCCAGTAAGGGCACATATGAGAAGGCAATCAATGAACAACTAAGGTGATACAACAAAGAATTGATGCTTCTCATTCCAGCTTGTGTGTGTGTGTGTGTGTGTGTGTGTGTGTGAGAGAGAGAGAGAGAGAGAGAGAGAAAGAAAGAGATGGATAGGGACTGATAAACAGAAAGGGAGAGAGATGAGAAGCACCAATTCTTCAGTTCAGCTCCTTAGATGTTCATTGATTGCTTTCTCATATGTGCCTTAACCGGGAGCTCCAGCAGAGCAAGTGACTCATTGCTCAAGCCAGCAACCCTGAGCTCAAGTCAGAGACTTTGGGCTTCAAGCCAGTGACCTTTGGGCTTATGCTGGTGACCTGTGCTCAAGCCAGATGAGCCTGTGCTCAAGCTGATGACCTCATGGTTTCAGTCCAATGCTATGTCCACTGCACCATGGTCTGGTCAGGCAGATGCTTCTCATTTCTGTCCTCTCCTGTTTGTCTGTCCCTATCTGTCCCACTCACTGTCTCTTCCTGTCTCCAATGCTAATATATATATTATATTTTCCCTTTGGGGCCCTGGCAAGGTAGAACATCACCCTGATACTCTAAGGTTGCAGGTTTGATCCCCAGTTAGGGCACATATAAGAATCAACTAATGAATGCATAAATAAGTTAAACAACAAATTGATATTTCTGTTTCTCTTTCTCTCTCTCACCCTTCCTCTTTAAAATCCATTAAAAGGTGTTGGAAGAGCTAAAAACCTTGAAAACATGGGGGAAAAAAAGAATGTTTTGCTTTTCATAAATTGTCATCAACACACTCACATACAAATGTGGGGTTAGGGAGATCAGCCAAGGGGGTAAAATGAGAAAGAGGAGCCACTGAGAATGTTCAAGAGAAGAGAGGATCATGCGGAAGAATATCAAGTTGGGTGCCTTCTGATTTAACAGAGGTTATAATAAAAGACTGAGGAAGAAAAATAACTTTTCAAAACTATATGCTGGCTTTTTCAAGGTGGTATAAAGAAAGCTGAGGTTAGGAAGAACAACTGGAAGCCAGGGAAATAAGAAAATATCTGGAAGTCAAGGGCTGGAGTGGAAATGACAGGCAGAGTGGGAGGGTCAGGGTGTAGGAGGCACAACTTTTCTCTGATGTGCAATGTGGATGAGGCAGTCTTCTCCCTTGGAAGAGGAAGTCACTATAGAGGACTGAGGAAACAACGGTTTGCTGAGTTCAGAGATCAAACACCAACTCTAAGAGGCAGAAGTTCTGTCTACCGGTGAAATGCTGCTTTTGCCACTTCTGTTGCTATCAGATCTCATCCCAGCTGGTGACAATAAGCATGGTAAGAGTAACTCTGACCAGAACTCTGGGTGTGGGTGGTCTGGATGAAAGCATGTTGTGCATACCCCTGAGGGTCTGGGCTAGCTCGTCTCCAGCCCTTTTTTTCTATTTTGGAGGCTGAGGATGGAGCCAGAGGTTCTGACACAGGCAAATGTTTCTGCCATTTTGTTCTTGAGACTCTGGGGGAAGAGGGGGGTTCTTTCCTGAATATTTCTGATTTTAATTTCCTTATCCACCCTTCCCCCACCATTCCCTGCTGCTTTTCTCTTTTATTTTTCTTATTCTTCCACTACCCACAGCTTTCCAGTGGCCGACAGCTTTCCAGGGGCCGACATCTTTCCATGTTATCCAGATATCATCATTTGTCAATAGCACCTGGGAACAAAATCAAGGTTCAGGCTGGCTGGAAGATTTGCAGATTCATGACTGGGATAGCAACTCGGGCACTGCCATTTTCCTGAAGCCTTGGTCCAAGGGCAACTTCAGTGATGCAGAGGTGACAGCGCTGGTGGAGATAATCCAAGTCTATTTCATCGGATTCACTCGTATAGTACAGGATCACATCAGTGAATTCCAGTTGACATGTGAGTGCAGTCCTTTGATTTGGGGAGATTACCAGTGATTTCTCTATCTCTCTCTCTCTCTCTCTCTCTCTGTTCATGCTGCTGCACCCCAGGATCTTTCTGTCCTCCTTCCCAGTTTATCCAGCTGTACACACACACTTTTGTAGAGCAGTCTCCATTTTAGACTCCATACCTCCACATAGTATTTCAGACTCTTCCTGCTTCTTGCATTCTTATCTGATAAAGAACCCTCTTTGTTTGTGTATAACTTTTTATCTTAAACCCCAAGCAAGAAGCAATCACTTTTCTTGCCCTATCCCTGAGTGAACTAAAGTGTGACTTTCTTTGTTCCCAATCCATCTTCTCAGGCATCTCCTGCCTGCTCCTCCTCTCAATGTAATTCTCCCATTCATCCTGGAATGTGTACTTCCTCCTGACTTTACCACCCTGCTCCTCACATTACCCTCTTCTTTCTTCTCACTCACTGTACTTTATTACAACAGGCCTTCCCCACCATTTATGACATGTGTACTTGTCCCCTGTTCTCTTCTTAATTAAAAGTCTCTTCAAATAGCCCTGGCTGAGTAGCTCAGTTGTTTAGTGCATCATCCCAAATGCTAAGGTTGCAGGTTCAATCCCAGGTCAGGGCATATACAAGATTTATACAACGAGTGCATGAATGAATGGAAAACAAACTAATGTTTCTTTCTCTCTCTCTCTCTCTCTCTCTCTCTCTCTCACTAAAATCATCAATCAATTAAAATTTTAAAAATTACAGTCTCTGAATACAGTCATATACCACTTTACATTGAGGATATGTTCTGAGAAATACATTGTTAGACGATTTTATTGTTGTGTAACTATCAAAAAGTGCACTTAAACAAACCTAGATAGGATAGCCTACCACCCACCTAGGCTATATGGTATATTTTATTGTTCCAAGTTTATAATTCTATACAGCACATTACTGTACAAAAAATATATAACATTAAATGAAGCAAAAAATAAAAGTATCCCATCAAGATGTGCAGTAAACGAGAGAGGTATAAGGCTATTGCCGGTCATATTGTTGCATTCTTGTAATGCAACAATAAGAGAAAAAGTTATACACAAACAAAGAGGGTTCTTTATCAGACAAGAATGCAAGGCATATTGTTTCATAGCAAACTTGTCTTTCTGTAAATAGGAAGTGTACATTCTAAAATAACAATTAAAAGTATAATAAATACATAAAATAGTAACATCATTTATTATTATTATCAAGTGTTATGTACTGTACATATTGCATTGTTATTCTGATATACCACTAACAGCAAAATGGGTTTGGTTAAGCCAGCATCCCCACATACACATGAGCAATGCACTATGCTATTATGACGGCCACGATGTGACTGGGCAAATAGGAATTTTTCAGCTTCTTAAGGAACTACCCTTTTGTATGTAGTTTGTTGTTCACTGTAAAGTCATTGTGGAGCACATGACAGTACTGGATAGGTTTTTGACTCATTTCATGTCTCAAAACTTTCTCCCCACTCAAATCCAAAAGTCTAGTTTCTTTCTTCATCCCTTTTCTTCTTGTTAGCTTTTAATATCTTTTTCTTTGTTTTTCTTCAATCCAGATCCCTTTGAGGTCCAGGGTATAGCCGGCTGTGAGCTACATTCTGAAGAGATCATAGTAAGCTTCCTGAGGGGAGCTTTGGGAGGAGTAGATTTCATGAGCTACCAGAATGATTCATGTGTGCCTGCCGCAGAGGGCGGCAGCAGAGCACAGTGGTTCTGTGTGCTTTTCACTCAATACCAAGGTCTCTCTATTATTTTAAAGAGACTCCTCTTAGACACCTGCCCTCGATTTCTCTTGGGGGTTCTCGATGCAGGGAAGGCAGAACTGCAGAGACAAGGTAAGTCCTTTTTCTCTCCAAGACTTTTCTATTTCACTTTCCACTACCTCTTTAAATTCAAAGGTGGGGGTTCCCTAAGAAGAGAGAGGCTTTGTCAATAAATTATTAGAATTCAAATTTACTGTCCAAACTTCTCAGTTTATGAGTACTTATGCTCTAGATTAGAGTTATAAGGTGACACTGTCCTGCTCTTTTCTATCCCAGAGAAGCCTGAGGCCTGGCTTTCCAGTGGCCCCCCTCCTCTGCCTGGTCATCTGCTGCTGGTGTGTCATGTCTCAGGATTTTACCCCAAACCTGTATGGGTGATGTGGATGAGGGGTGAGCAGGAGCATCCAGGAACTCATCAAGGTGACATCCTGCCCAATGCTGATGGGACATGGTATCTCCGAGTAACCCTGGACGTTGTGGCTGGGGAGGAGGCTAACCTGAATTGCCGAGTAAAGCACAGCAGCCTGGGAGGCCAGGACATCGTCCTCCACTGGGGTGAGAAAGAACTGGCCCTGGCCGGATATAGGAGGAGATGGTCCACAAACATGGAGGGAGGGGCAAGCAAATGGTGAGACTTAGTGAGTGTGACTGAGAAGCAAGGAAAGAGGGAGGAAATAAAAGTAAAAAGGAGGAAAAACAAGAAAGAGAAAGAGGGAGATGAACTAAGGCAGCAATTTTCAACTGGTGTGCCACAAGAATTTTGAAAACATGCAACACCTCAGGGGCACTGAGCCCTTTTCCCTTAGAGCAGTGGTTCTCAAAGTGTGTGCCATGGTGCACTGGTGCACCCTAGAAGATTTCCAGGTACGCCCTATGTGCCTGTTGGGGACCAGAAAACCAACAGGGTTTTTTGAGTTTAGGTTTTGGGGGGACAGAGATATGGGGAATTGGCTGTAAGCTGACAGTCTGCCCAACCCCCCACCTCACTTGCCTGATTAGGTTGCAAAAGGCTGTTAAGCTGTGGTGCTGAATTGTTTACACTACCCTCACGTTCTGGGAAAGACTGGAGGCAAGTTTCTTTAATCCTTAGTTTGGTGTAAAGTTAAGATGATATGTATGTTGGAGGTTTTGGATTGATGATTAAACATAAAAAATTGTTTCTTGAAGCCTTTTGGATTTCTATAAAAGAAGAATATGTGGCAATATCTAAAAAAGGTTTGAACATTTTACTACAATTTCCAACATCTTATTTATGTGAATTAGGATTTTCTGCCCTCAACACAATTAAGAGTAAAAGGAGAGGAATTCTTCAATGTATTGATGAGGAAATGAGAGTTTGCCTTTCAAATATATGCCTAAACATTAAAGAAATTGCTAGGCTCATGTTTCTCATAAACACAAGAATGAAAAAACTTAACACATTTGTGCTGGGACCTGCTGAATTTACTAAATCTTACTAAGAATGTATCTATATATTTAAAAAGATAACTTTTTTGTTGTTTTTTTATTTTTTATCCCATCTTTTTTATGAATTCTAAAATGCACAACTCAAAAACTGTAACATAAAAATGTTTTTAATGTCAGAATAAATTTAATTTTGTATTTGTTTCATTTAATTACCATAAAAGTATGCTTGGACTTTATATATATATATATATATATATATATATATATATATTTAAATAGTTACTTAATTATTATAACATATTTCTCAGAACTTTGTATATAGTGCACCTACAATTATTTGTAGAATTTTAAATGCACCCCAACTTCAAAAAGTTTGAGAACCACTGCCTTAGACTATCAAATAAAAATGGCAACAGCCAACACAACAATAGCTATGCAGAGTGAATAAGTAAAAATGTTATCAATTTCTTTTGTCACATCAGCAAAAAATATAATATATATATTTGGTAGGCCACAGAATTTTAGTAATTTTGTGTGTGCCATAAGATGAAAAAGGTTGAAAATCACTCACTTAAGGTATAAACGAGGTAAGAATCATGGACCTATAAATTGGGTGATGTGGGCAAGAAGAAGTAATAGAAGATAGATATAGACTATTGTGTTAGAGAATCTGAGAGGGGAAGTTGGCTATGCCTTTACATCAAAGCCTGTGAGTGATGGAGCTGACACTCAGGTGAGCAAAGGAAGGGCAGGAGACTCAGGAATGGCTTTTGCAGTGACATCTGTGTGTCTTCTCCCAATTGTCAGGACATTCCACTGCCACCACGGTGATAATTTTGGCAATAATATTTCCCACCTTCATTCTTTTGATATGTCTTGCATTATGGTATTTGAGGCGCCGGTAAGTTTTTAATATCTTATTTTTCTGTCCACTTCCCATTCTTTTATACCATTTTTATTTATTTACATCATTTTTAGCCTCAATCTTTCTTCTTTTCATTTATTTTTTTTAATTTATTGAATTAACATGGTTAACCTAACCGTACAGGTTTTAACTGTATAATTCAATATAACACCATCTGTACTTTGCATCATGGTTGAACCTCCCCCCAATAAATTCTCTTTCCACCCACCTTCCCCTCCCTTTGAACTCCTTTCTCTACCACCACCCCCCTTTCCCTCTGGCCATTGCCATTTCATTGTCTGTATCTATGTGTTATGTGTTTATGTTTTGGCTAATCCTTTTGCCTTCTTTGATCCAGTCGGTCTTTGCAGCTGTCCATCTGTTTTCTGTGCCCATACTTCTGCACTTTCTCTTCACCTCCCTTCTATCTATGTAAATCTATTTTTTTAACTGTGGTAAAGTATACATGACATGAAACTTATTCTCTTAGTCATTTTGAAATGCATAGTTTAATTGTATTAACTACATTTCCATTTTTGAGCAATCAATCTCTAGTATTCTTTTCATCTAGAAAAGCTAAAACTGTATACCCATTAAACAACAGCTTGTCATTTTCTGGTCATCTAGGCCCAGACAACCAACATTCCACTTTCTGTCTATTTAAATTTGACTACTCTCCATACCTCATGTTAGTGGAATCAGCAGCATGTCTTTTTATAACTGGATTATTTTATTTAGCACAATGCACTTACATTTCAGCTTTGTTGTAGCATGCGTCAGAATTTATTTCCTTTTTAAAGAATGCTAATATATTCTACCATATTTACCATATTTCCTCATGTATAAGATGTACCGTTTCTCAAAAAAATTGGGGTCTAAAAACTGAGTGTGTATCATACAGTGGTTGTAGATTTTTTACTTGCATTTTCTGTTTTTTTGTGCTTGTTGTCTTTGCACTCATTGTTTCGCACTTGTTACCAATATATTATGGTAGGTTACATTTTGCCATGTTCTGCGCAGAAATGGCTCAGAAAAATATTTTGTACAGTGCTGAATTCAAGTTAAAAGTGATCCAGTTTGCAGAAGTGAATGGAAATTATGCTGCTGAACATAAATTTGGTCCTCCTCCAACTGAGGAATCAATCTGAGACTGGCTACGGGAAGAAGAAACCCTACTGAAAATGCCAAGGCAGAAGAAAGCCATCAGAGGCAAGTCAGCAAAATGGCTTGATTTAGAGAGGGAAGTGAAGATATGGATCAAAGAGTAAAGGGCAATTGGAATTCCTGCATCCACAAAGATGGTTTAGCATCGATCAAGAAGAATTGCTGATAAAAAAGAAGTTACTGATTTCAAAAGAAGACACAATTGGTGCTTCAGGTTCATGAAACAGAATGGACTAAGCATGCATACTCACACCAGACTTGCCCAAGTTTCCTGAAAGCTATGAGCAGAAGGTCCTTGAATTTCATCATTTTGTCATTCAATGTCAGAAGACACATCAGTTTGCATTGGGACAGATTGCAAATATGGATGAAGTCTCCCTTCAATTTGATTTCCCAAGTAACAGAACCGTTGATAAGAAAGGGGTGAAAACTGTAACTGTGAAGACAAGTGGACATGAAAAAAGCCATTATACAGTTGTTCTAGCTTGTTGTGCCAATGGAACCAAGCTTCCTCCCATGCTGATTTTCAAATGCAAAACAATGCCAAAAGAAGACATTCCTCAAGGAGTGATTGTCCACATTCATGACAAGGGTTGGATGGTTCAGGATGGGATGAAGATCTGGTTTGAGAAAGTTTGGAGAAGAAGATCGGGTGGGCTCTTATGCAAACCTGCCCTATTAGTGCTTGATCAATTTAGGGCACAATAACAACAAAACACAAAGAAGATTGCTGCAGAGCAAAAAACAAAATTTGCCATCATACCTGAAGGCTTGACATCCCAGCTCCAATCACTTGATGTCTGCATTAACAAACTTTTCAAAGCTGCCATGGGAGACCAATGGAACCAATGGACAATTTGACACTAGCAGGAAAAGTGAAGAAATCAACTATAGGAGAAGTTTGTACAAGGCTGAAAAGATCCTGTGATAAAATCAAGATTGAGATCGTTGTCAAGGCATTTAAGAACTGTGGCATTTCATATGCCATAGATAGAACTGAGGATGAGGCAATATATGAAGATAGTGATTCATCATCAACACAGAGAGGACAAGCTAATGGGAATTTTGACAGTGATGAGGAGTTGGTTGAATTTTATGATGAATAAAAACTTGAGTTCAATAACTTTATGTAATACATTTTTTTTTCAAATTTCAGCCCCAAAATTAAGGTACATCTTATACATGGGGAAATACAGTATGTAATATGTTTGTTTATCCATTCACCTGGCAATGGACATTTGGGTTGATTCCACCTTTTGGTCATTATGAGTAAGTCTGCTGTGAAATGGCTGTACAATTATGTCTTATGTAGAACTAAAATTGTTTGTGTTCTTAACAGGTCATATCAGGCTATTCCATGAGATTTTATCAAGTCTCCTTTCCCATTTGAAATATGTACCCAGAAGACCAGAAGCTCAAGTTGTCAGCCCAGGAATCAATCTCGTCATAGTTAATAAATTAATTATCACATTTGATCAAATCAGTTCTCATAGGTTGTGAAATATATATAATTGATACACTAGCAGAAGAAAATTTAAAACTATGAATTTATTATAAGATGCTATCAATAGTGGACTCCATCCAGATTTCATAGTTGTAAGCTATGAAAAAAAAAATGTGTCTCAGAATAAATAAAGTATATATAGTCCCTGACTTACAATAGTTTTACATTATAATGGTGTAAAACAATCCATATTTAGTAAAAATGGTACTTGAATTTTGATTTTTTTTTTCCTGGGCTAGGTATGGGCTTATGATGCTAGGCAGTGTCAATGAGCCTAACTCCTAGTCAGCCATGAGACCATGAAGATAAACCATTGATAATCTACTGAGTGTTTATTTTGTTAGATGATTTTGCCCACATATAAGCTAATGTGTTTTGAACATGTTTAAAGAAGGCATGGCTAACTGCACTATTCAGTAGGCTAGTTGCATTAAGTGCTTTTTTGACATACAATATTTTCAATTTACAATGGATTTTTTGGCATGGAATGCCATAATAGGTCAAGGAGCATTGGTCTCCAATTTAATGGTGACATAGCTTTGTCTTCCTACTGTAAAAAAATTTTTTTTGCTTGTTCTGAAATAATATTTGTCAATGTAAGCTAACTAAAATTATGTTAGAAGTATTGTGTTTGCAGAGATACTGATCATTTTTAATATAATTTTTTAGTCTCTACATGGATGACTTTCTAACCTTCAAAGCTCACTTGTGATGATGCTTCATCCTTCTCTAGTACTACAGTGGAAGCACCTTCCCTTGTCTGGTGTCATGCAGAAATCCACCTTACTCCCTGTCCTCAACATTGCATTGACATTATTTTTTTGTACTCATAAATCCCTTGAGCAAAGCACTTGGTCTAAATGAATTCCTGTCAAGATCTTTAACTTGTATATGTATTTGTTCATTAAAAATTATCTGAGTTGTTATAACTGCCATGTTAATGGGTTTTCTCAAAATTATTTTCCTCCTCTTTTTATTTTATTTAGTTGATATTCTCCATTTCCCTCTTATTAAGATATTTTGGCATAGAAAACTGTCAAGGTCGCACAGGTCTTGAATGTGTTTGAACCTGCCAGAACTCATAAGCTTGCTGAGGGGTTTGGACGGGACTTGTGGCAAAGGACAGAGTGCTTATGGAAAGTTACTGAGGTCTATTATTAGTTGTATGGCTAATTGCTTGTAATGAACTTTCACCTTGGGTTATTTGCACAGACATCTGGGCTGTCTATCATGGACTAATTATTGAGTGTTGTAATGGACTCTTGAAGCAGGGACTGTGGCAAAGTGGGGCATTGGTTTCCTTGCTGAGTGGATACACTACTTGTGGACAGTAATAGGAGACCCTGATGGGGGGCATGGCACCTGTGGGGGTCCTTATGCATTTGGAAGCTGCTCTCATCCAGACACATATATGCACCAAGGACATTTCTTAAATAGGCATGGCCCTGTGCTGTACAGGCTCCCTAACTATGATGAGTAGCCTTGTTGGCACCGTGGGGTAGGAGGCTAGAGGTGGGCCTCTAGTTAACTCCCTAGGCACCTGGCACATGGACACCTGGGGTGGAAGTGTGTTGTCCCTTGGGTGCCTGGAGAGATGTCACTGTGTAGGGCACCTTTGCAATTATTGTCATTTTTTGGTATAGCTTGTGCTTTTGTAATTCATTTGCTATATTCTGACCTGTTTCTGTGATGTAATGTAAATTACTACTCACACAAGGACCATTGTGGAAGATACCTGTCTTGTAGATTGTGAGGTGAGCAACCCAAAAGGGGTGGAATGTTGGGGAAACAGCTATGTTAGGCTTGCTCGCTTGCACTTTGCATGATTAGTGTAGGAGCACGTGGCAGAGACGCCTGTGTATAGCCTATGTAAGGCTACAGGTGCTTGCCTTCAAGGTGAATTGTGGATCACTTGCCCACCATACAAACTTATAGTTCTAAGCTGCCTCCCCCTCCCCCAAATCTGCCCGTCTGTGTAACAATGTTGCTGGGATGCTCCACATAAGGGCTCAAGATAACTACTAGTGACCCAACAAGGACTGATGGGGCTCTACAGAGGACAAGGTCCCTCATCCCTTCTGTAAATACTTCCTTATCTGGCCCACAGGACATCAGGTTGAAAGCAGTATTCCTCATACCTAGTTCCCAGAGGACCTGCTATAGCTCAGTGTATGACTACGACCAACTCACTACCCCTGGCAAGTATCTGGCATTGCCAGACTGTACAAAGGGCAGCATCACCCATTCTAATAGGGCATGATTTCCTAGGTTGTCGTGACAGTTCTGAAGACACTGCCTCAAGGCAGAGTGCATAGTAATGGCAGCTAATTTCTCCATCTCTGTTCTGGAGAGCATGATGCCATCCATCCCTATGATCCACAACCACAACAACCAAGCTGCCAAGGACTCAGGTTTCTGCCTGAATTTCACCCGTAACTTCATCAACTCTGTCTGCATCAACTCTGTAGGGCTGGACCACAGAGTGCTCAACTAGTTGCGGACGGGGTTGTGCCTGCCCTGAAGCACTTTTTGCTGCTGGGTTTTTTCCTTCTGGGTGACCACTGGCCAGGCTCTGAGTCTGTCAATGGAATTTCAGCCTAAACCTTCTCCTCCTTCAGCAATTGCTTTGGCTCTTACAGCTGCTGGCTTTTATCCTGAAGCTGGAACTGAAACTCTTGGGTTTCTAACAACTGTCAGTGCCAGCATTCGGCTTTTAGGGCAACCTGGATCTCTTGAACCTGAAATTCCTTCTGTATCAAATGTTTCAGTTCCTGTTGCTGCTGGCACTTGGCCTCTTGCAGAAAGCATTTAGTTTTTGTTCACAGGGCTGTAAAAAACACCCAGCCATGACCCCAACAGGGAAGCCACGGGGAACCACACGCTCAAGAATAGTCACTTCTCTATTTCGCTCTTAAAGGGTGTCAAGAGCTCCATACCATCTGATCTAAATGTTGCATACTACACTAGATGTAATGCTGGTGGCTAAGGCCAGGCAGGTTCATACTGGATTCAGGCAGATAGTAAAGGAACTGAAGAGCTAGAAAGCTTTGGGCCATTTCCATTTAATAGATTATCACAATGGTGAATAAACAAACAGGCAGGGAAAAACATCCTCTCATGACAGTAGGCAAAAAAACAGCAAAATGGCCCCTCACATTGGCAGGCAAGCAATCTTCAATCCACCCTCAGGGGAAGCGCCCATAGCCTTACATAGGCTATATACATGTGGCTATGCCATGTGCTCATGCACTGATCATGCAAAGTGCAAGTGAGCAAGCCTAACACAGCTGTTTTCTTAAAAGGGCAATATGGCTTTGTCACTAGGTTTATTCTTCAAATTTTCTTTATTATTTTTTTCTTTCTACTTTCTTTGCATTTTATTTGTGTCAAATAATATCTAATACCCCAATTTCAATGAATGGAGAGGGAGTTTCCCCACATTTCTAGCAAGCAATTTCTTGAACATCAGGTAGACATTTTATAATTTAACTAAATTCTAACACTACCTGAAGATAGTGTCAGGTTTCACAGGTTAAAATTTTGTTCTGTAAGAATGGCCCCCTTTTACCTACCTTCATATGCCAATTGCAAGCTCAGGATTTTACCTGTGCTTCTGACCAAATAATTACAGATTTTAAGTTTTTATGCTTTTATTTAGGGATTCAATTAATTTTCCAAAGTTCCTCACAGAAGTCAGATAAATATCCTTATAGATCATCTGTTAATTATGAAAATGCTATAACTCAGAAAAAGCCAGCTGTTGGGCAGATAAAATATATTATGCTCACTTTGTTAAAGATGGTGCTTCCCACGTGGAGGCCGTCGCCCAGGTGATATTAATGTGTGTTTCTGGGCAGGCAGGATCTTTGTAGTCTGGGGCTTGGTTTTGGGATTAAGCCTTTCCCACCCTTTTTGATGTGGGGCGGTACAGTCCAATCATGCCTCAGAGAAGTGACTTTGTATTAGAGACTTCCCTATTTTGTATATTGGATTAAAGGTTTTGAATCTACACTATAAAATGGGGGCAGAACGGGAGCTTGCTCTCTTGGTTAGCATAAGAGAGCAGAGGGAGCAGAGCAGAGAGCAGAAAGAGGCCATGTGGCCAGGAGAAGCAGCCAAGATGGCGGAGTGCTGAGTGAGATACCAGTTTGTGCAGAGTTTGTATCTGGGATAAGGAAGGAGATGGGGAACAGAGGTGAATAAGGCTGGTGAGCTAGAAACCTTTGATTCTAGGAAACTCGGATAAGTCAGTGGCTTTGAGAGCACTGAATGTGAGTGGGTTTTGGAGCCCAGTGTGTGTTTTTACTTGCCCACCAGGTGCAAGCTAGAATTAAAGAAAATGGCCTATTAGTTTTTGGCTCCGTTGTTTCTTTACCGACTGTCCGAATCCAATGCGAACCTGCATGGGCTGGGCTGCTGTGATTCTGGCCCTAGCCCTGACTACTGGCTTTACACCAGCTGAAAGATGCGTAGGGCAATATACAGAGAAATGTCTCAGAGCCCTAAACCCTTTTCAAGGATGCCATTCCCTTGAATCTTGAGGTGTCTGTCAACCCAGAAGCTCTCTGGACCCTCTCTTTTAGGGTTTGTATGAATACATCTTTATGTAGGTAAGATTAGTTAAATAATGGGCCATTGACTATTGATTTAATATCTACTTCCTCTCCCTTTCCTGAAGGTCAGTTGAGTGTGACTAAAAGTTTTAACCTTCCAATCACAGGGTTGTCTCTGCTGGTAACCAGCCCTCATCCTGAGGTTACTTCAGGAATTTCCAAAAGTCACCTCATTAACATAATAAAAAATACCTTGATTGCTTTTCAACACTTAGAAAATTCCAAAGATTTTTAGGAGCTCTGTGCCACAAACAGGATCAAGACCAAATGTATATTTCTTATAAAGTATAATATCACATTATTTCTCATTTCTTGATGTAGACTCTTAAATAATTTATATATATTTAGACGTCATCGTTTCATATTTTATTTTTAGGCTAAAATTTTTTTTAAAGCATGTCTTTAACTGCATATAAGAAAGTTGAACATAGTGCTTGCCTTTTTAATAATCATTTTGACACAGTTACTTAGAATTAGTATGAGAAGCCACTGAGCCATTTCACCTGCAGATGTTGTAAAGTACCAAAAGGCTACAGAATTAATATTAATATTTTAGGAGGCTTGGAGAACATTTTATTAATTTGGGTTAAGGTGTGCAGAGAAATTGTGAGAATAGTCTCTGTACTGTGTGATTGGTATAACCAGGATGGCCCTTGGCATTGTATTGTAAATGAAAAGGGAAGGAAAGCATGGATTCCCTGACATTCCACCACACCTGTGGGGAAAGGGGTGAATGGCTAGCCAGGTGCAGGAAGAGAAAAGCCAAAATAAACCTTTTCTTATAACTATGAGCCATTTGCGGGCATTTGTCCCCACGGAAACTACCTCTCTTATGTAAATGAATGTGGTTAATACGTCTGACTCTGGACAGAGAGATGGAGAATGAACACTAGGAAATATAGGAAGGCCTTTTAATATGTAAAGAGATATCTTTCTACCATTGTGTTGACTTGTAAATTTTGTTTTCTCCAAAATAATGTATGGTTTGCAAATTGAACGGGGTCCTATCATGTTAAAGGACGTATGACTATAACCAATAGCGGTAAGGGGCTCCTAATTGCAATTTTTGCTTCTGTACTTCCCACTTACAAAACTATAAAAACTAAGTAGAACAAAGGGCCAGCGCACTCTCCACCAGTTTTCTGTCGGAGTTCCCGCCGCTTGGCCAAGCTAGACAATAAAGCTTTAATGTGTAAACGACGGACCTTGCTCCTGTCTTCCATATTTCGGGTCCCTCCAAATTTGGATTAACAAGTATTTTTGAATTTCTAGGCAGAAAAATTAATGGTTATATTTTCATCATTGATATTTATTTGAAGACTTGGTATTTTTTTTTATTAGTTTAACTTTTTAAATTTTTATTTACAGTTGACATACAATGTTATATTAGTTTCAGGTGTGCAACTTATATAAATTATGAAGTAATCATGCTGATCTAGTACCTATCTTACATTTGAAATGATAAATTTAACACTTATTCATGTTACCTCATGAATAAATATGTCATCTCTAATTTTTTAGCTTTATTTAGGTATAATTAATATTTTAAAAATTTTGCACATTCATTGTGTACTTCTTAATGAGTTTAACATGCTTAAATGCATAATTCTGTTGCTGGTGGAAACAATGTTCTTTACAAAGTTGCAGGGAAGGCATTCCAAAGGATTCACATAAGGGAGATGGTAGCTTGGTAAGATTTAATGGAGTTAAATTAAAAAGCTGTCCACAGGTTGCCAATAGCTCATCTCTGTTGGTTCCATCATAAAAAAACTCTAGCCTAGTCTTTATCAAGTCCAGGGAGAAGACTAGTGTGCAGAAATTCTGAGCAATGACTCGATCCTTATCTAACCTAGTGTAGTCCAGTCTTTGTCTTTGTCCTTCAGCATAGTCTGTGTGCTTGGCTATCCTCTGGTGGGTGCTGTGTCCAGGCCCATGCTTGGAATCCACACAGCTACTAGCAGCTAACCTGTCAATATGCCTCTTAAGGCTGCATGACTGCTTGGAGAATTTACAAATCAGTGGGACAAACATTTGGTCAGTGAGAACAAAGAAGAGAGAGCTTCTTTCTTAGGCTTGGGTTATATTGTTTTGAACTTTGGATAGGAGTTGGCCTTGTTTAACTAACCAGTTAACTTTCAGATATTTTGCAGGCTTGTGTTGGATTCTTTCACTAATCAATCAGATACTTTTTCCAAGCTAGACTGACAGGCATCTATGGCTCCCATCATGGCTTTTTTTTTTCTTTGTATTTTTCTAAAGTGAGAAGTAGCGGGAAGGCAGACAGACTCCCACATGTGCCTGGCGGGAATGCACCTGAAATGCCCACCAGGGGACGATGCTCGACCCCTCTGGGGTGTTACTCCACTGCAATCAGAGCATTCTAGTGCCTGAGTCAGAGGCCATGGAGCCGTCCTCAGTGCCCAAGCCAACTTTGCTCCAATGGAGCCTTGGCTGCAGGAGAGGAAGAAAGAGATAGAGAGAAAGGATAAGGGGAAGGGTGGAGAAGCAGATGGGTGCTTCTCCTGTGTGCCCTGGCCAGGAATTGAACCTGGGACTTCCACATGCCAGGCCGATGCTCTCCATCATGGCTTTTAATGCACACGCTTCCAAACAGAAACAACTCTCTCAGTGCCATCTTGACTTCTATTGCTTTTCTTCCTCCCATAGTCTGGGGATGGACTGGTTGACCTTGGGGAGATAGAAGAGCTTGTCTTTAATGGGTGAGTGAATGTGGTAATTCCCTTAGTGGGGCAAGATGAAATCTCCTGGAATGTTCAAAATTGTAACTTCCTATTGAAGCAAGTAGGCTTTTTAATGTCTGATTCCCTTTGCTCCTTCCTTTATTAATATCTAACTATCTACAATAACAATTTCATCATCATAACCAAGGTACTAAATATATCTATTACTTCCAAAAGTTACCTTGTTTGTGTGTGTATGTATGTGTGTGTGTGTTTGTGGTTATAACACTTAACTTAAGATCTGTCCTCTTAAAGCATTTTTAAAATACACAATATCATATTGCTAAGTACAGATACTATATACATATCTTTAGAACTTCTTCATCTTGCATAATAGATACTTAGTGTCACACTTTCAGTTAAAGATTGTAAAGATAAAAAGAGTAACTTTATTGTAAAAAATAATAAATAAATAAATATAAATACTGGATGACACAATCTTAACCAGATGATCAAGGTTATAGACATGTCAACATCATGTGTCCCAGCTACAATGTGATGTGAAGAGCATGTCATTGTTGTGGTATTTATTCCTCAAGCCCACAACCTCAATATTCTAAGAAAAGCATCAGACAAACCCAAAGTGGGGAAAATTCTGTCATGTCTGACTAATAATACTCTTTAAAATTTTCAAGGTCATGAAATCAAGGGAAGACTGAAAAGCTGTCGCAGATCAGAGAAGACTAAGGAGACATGATAACTAAATGCTGTGTGATAACCTGAACTGAAACTTTGAATAGGAAACAAAAATTACTTTAAAAAAAAAACCTGGTGAAATTTAGAAAAATCTGTTGTTTAGGTAATGATAATGTACCAATTTTAATTCCTAAATTTGACAAATTTTCCAGAATGATGTAAAATGTTAACTTTAGGAGAAACCAGGTAAAAGTTACATGGAAACTCCATGCTTATCACTGAACTTTTTATTAAATCTAAAATCATTTTAAAATAGAGTGTTTATTTATAAAAGTTCTAGTAAAATCAAAGAAAAACCTAAAGTTTCTACAGTGTGTAACCTATTAAGATTACTTACACAAATGTATGTCTCCTAAACTTACTCTGAGGGCACAAATTTAATTAGAAATAGATAGACAACAGGTTGACAATAAAAATAAAAAATATAAAGGTTGAATTTCAGTGTTAAATCTATCATTCAAATATTTTGTCATTGGAAAACTTTATGAATCTATTGTGAAGTGCCTACTACCCTAGCTGTAATTTATCAGAATAGTGACATCTGAGTTAATTAAATAAATAAAAATAAATAACTTCATGCAATGGCCACTCCACCTTTTGTTACACTTCATTAATAGTTCAAAGAATAAATAAACGGTCATTTTTAACCATAGAATCTTTATTATATGTGGCTTAAGTGTCTGTTTGTCGCCAATAGCTTATTGCTTGCTTGTGTAACTGTACTAGCCAATGGGGTGAAGTTGCCACGGCATTCAAATAATCCTGCCTTCTGGCATGCCACCTCACAAATTGAGGTTAAAGATTGGAGCAATTATTATGCTATTAAGAAATCTTAACACCAGAAGGGGTCTTTGCAATGGTACAAGACTAGAGGTTCTCCAATTGAAAAATAATGTCATAATAGCTAAGTCTTTGACTGGCTCCTCTAAAGGTGAAATACATGTCATTCCAAGAATTGATTTGGCTCCATCTCAAACAGGGTTGCCGTTTCAATTGAGACGTAGACAATTTCCTGTAAAACTTGCCTTTGCTATGACCATCAATAAGTCTCAGGGCCAAACGCTTAAGTGTATTGGCATTTTTTTACCTGAGCCTGCATTTGGACACGGTCAACTTTATGTTGCCTGTTCAAGAGTTTGTGAAAGAACTGACGTAAAATTAAAAATAATTGATGGTCCTCTGCAAGGGGAGCTTAAAAATGATGGAAAGATCTACACAAGAAATGTTGTGTACAAAGAGATCTTTGACATGTGAATTAACATTTTATTATTTAAATCACCTTTATTTATTGAGCTAGCGGTGGCTCTTAAGAAATGTACCACCAGTGGTTTCCTTCATTGCACTCTACTTTAAGCAATTAAGCAAGTAGAAGGGGGAAACCCCGTGGGGCAGTAAGCAAAGGGGGGTCCTCGCCACCTGCCCTGGGTAATTCAGTTTGAATTAGCAGACACCTTTGCACAAATCATTTTAATTACAACTTATAATATCTAGAACAGCGGTCATTTCGTATGACCGCTGGCCTTTCTAGTATATTATAGACCGGGTACTTGGATGAAGAAGCACAGAATTATGTGGTGATCAATGCTCCAGACTGTTTGTTGTTGTTGTTGTTTTTAGAGAGAGGCAGGGAGAGAGAGACAGAGAAACAGGAACATCAAGCTGTTCCTGTATGTGCCTTAACTGGGGATCAAACTGGAAATTGTAGAATGATGCTCTTACAAACCAAGTTATCCAGCCAGGGCTTAAATACTCCAGATTTGGGATTTTGGGGAAAGGGAGTATTGTTTTTTTTTTGTTTGTTTTGTTTTACAATTTTATAGATTGATTTTAGAGAGAGAAAAAGAAGAAACAAGAGAGGGAACTATTAACTTACAGTAGTTGTTTCTCTTATGTGCCTTGACCAGGTAAACCCAGGGTTTTGAACCAGTAACTTCAGCATTCCAGGCCAATGCCCTATCCACTGCATCACCACAGGTCAGGCACTCCAGACGTTTTTAAATGAAGCCCCTCAGTTGCCATATAAGTGTGTCAGGAGTCTCAGCTGGGGATGAGCAGTGTCTATTTTTGGAATTCAAAGATGAGGTGTAGGCCAACCTGATTTGTGGGCTGAACATTTAAATTGCAGAAACCCACTATTATTTTTAGTTTTCACATGAAATGTCTTTCCAAATTTAATTAAAATGAATTAATTTTAATTAAATACTATTATGTATAGCATAATTTAAAGCTCCTTAAGCTACATAAAAAAATGTAACTAAAGGTGAGGAGAAAGACAGGATTTCCATTTGATTTTAGCACTTTGAGGGCCTCAGAGCTTATATAATAATTTTATCCTATGAACCCAGTTTATGTCAATAGCCATGACTGTAATGATACGTGACAGGTGGTGACTGAGGCCATGGCAGACAGGGCTAGGAACTCTCACACAGGTTTTCAAGGTGGGCACTAAACGCACTCATTTTGGTGAGTTTATGAAAGAATCATAATTATTAAAGGCTTTTAGGAATCTGAAAATAGTGCAATTAAGAGGTAGGGAAATGATCATTAGAGCAATGTGGTTGATAGCACTGAAGAGCTCTTTCTTGCGTCCTTTACTGTGGTTGTTTGGGACAGTATTGACTTCATACATTCACATGAAGAAAGCTGTTATCTAAAGGAAGATTGCTTTGAAAAAGAATGAGCCCTCAGAGAAAAAAAATATCACTTAACTTTAAAATTTGATATGGAGCAAGGGGGAAAGCTAGAATATATAAACCTCCTAAAAATTAATCCTAAGAAGGAGTTGGCTGTGTGTCAGAGCTGAAAAATTAAATAACTTTTGAGTGGATAAATGACATTTAGAAAAGGCCCAATTGTGTAGGTCTTGGTCATTTGGCTCAGTGGATAGAGCATTGGCCTGGCATATGGACGTCTTGGGTTTGATTCCCAGTCAGGGCACAAAGGAGAAGCAACCCAACCATCTTCTTCTCTCCCTGTTCTTCTCTCCCTTTTCCCCTCCCGCAGCCAGTAGCTTGATTGGTTTGAGCGTCAGCACCAGACATAAGTTACCAATTGGGTCCTGGTCCAGGTGCAAACAGAAGTCTTACTATCTCCCTTCCTCTCTCTTAAAAAGAAAAAGAAAAGAAAAGAAAAAAGAAAAGGCCTCATTGTGTGACTATATAGGACAGTCTGGGCACTCACCCTCTTCTAGACCTAAGATGAAAGAGCAACATGTTTAAATTGAAAGACACAATTTTATTGTATAAAACTTTAGATGTCTATTGTTTATAAATATAATTTTTGATTTGACTGATAACTTCTATTAATATTGTATTAAACAGGCATTTTTAGTTTAATATTTTTAAAGTTATAAATCAGACTTTTTTGAAGGAAATACAAGAAGGTCATCCTTTTAATTATTTCAAAGTTTTCAAAAATAGAAGATGGAACATTTTCTTACATTTATACAACTTTTAAAAATATGATTTTAGGTCAATTCTAGATTATTTACCCCAACATCATTTGATTAGTTAGAAAATTCAATTTGTTTAACTCATGTCTTGTGATGAGTTTCCAGTGAATTTTTTACTTTAGACAGGAATGTTAATGAAACAGGATCTGTGAGTATGACTATGGGACATAAGATGGGACTTTTTACTTAAAAGTGACCTGGCCACGAGAATAAATATTTTTAGTCAAAAAAGGAATTAAGCAAGAGAAAGAAACTCATAGATGCTGACAACATTGTAGGTATTGCAGAGGAAAAGGAGAATAGCAAGAGTTGGAGGAAATTAGAGAAGAATAGATGGTGATAGACGGAGAGTTGAGTTGGGGTGGTAAACAATGAAAAATACAGATGATATATTCTAGAATTGTACACCTGAAACCTTTAGAATTTTATTAACCAATGTCACCCCAATAAATTCAATGAATATTTTTAAGTGTTAGTTAGGAGCTAATGAAATTTTATCAAGCTAGTAGGAAATAATATACCATATTTTATTCCAAAAAATTAAAATTAATGTTACATCAATTTTCTTTTGGAATTTGTCCTTTGACTGATTTTAATTTAGAAGTAATTTTACTAATAATTTGATTTGTGTTAGTGGGTTGTTATCAGAAATTTATTTCTACTTTCCCCATTTCTTTGCTGTGATTTGTGAATCTGGTCACCTCAAACTAAAAAATGGTATGTGGCTATCTTTACCAATATAATAGTGCAATTTCTTGTGGAAAAATAAAATTATCTTATTATCTATTTATTTATTTATTTTACTTTGTAAATTATTTGAAACTTCCTCAAATTAGTACAATAATTTATAACATTGATGATTGGCATATATCATTTCAATCTTTTAACTATTTAGTTTTTTCTAAGTTGGTCTATATTCCCTTCAATATCTCTCTTTGTCTATAGTCTATAATGATATTATAACCAAGTTGACTTATAGAATAATTTTTAGTTTTAAAGGTATTTTTAGAAAAGAATAAATGTTAACAATAAATAATCTAGAATCCACTCTAGAAACAAGTAAAAGAAACATAAAATAAACCAAAATTGTAGAAAAAAGGAAAACAATATAAAGGCTGAATTATTAAAATACAGATTAAGAAAACCATATAACAGTAATTATCAAATTATTTATAAACAATTTTTTGGAAATATATATTAACAAAGCATAAAGGTAAATTCTAGCAGAACTGATGAAATAGATAATGCACAAATGAACAACACTGGGATTTTAAAAGTGGATGTTGCCTGACCAGGTGGTGGGGCAGTAGATAGAGTGTCGTACTGGGATGTGGAAGACCCAGGTTCGAGACCCCGAGGTCGCCAGCTTGAGTGCAGGCTCATTTGGTTTGAACAAGGCTCACCAGCTTGAGCCCAAGGTCGCTGGCTTGAGCAAGGGGTCACTCAGTCTGCTGTAGCCCCTCGGTCAAGGCACATTGAGAAAGCAATCAATGAACAGCTAAGGAGCCACAACAAAGAATTGATATTTCTCATCTCTCCCTTCCTGTCTATCTGTCCCTATCTGTCCCTCTCTCCGACTCTCTCTGTCTCTGCCACAAAAAAAAAGTGGGTGTTATATTGAAAATTATAAATGGTTAAAATAGGATTCAAAGGAAGAAAAAACTTTAAGTATGTCAGTTACTATAAAAATTAAACCTAATGTCAAAGTCATAACTAACCTCAAAGGTCCTAGTTCTTATTTGATGATTAATTTCAGGATATAAAAAAGATAGATTAAAAAATTGAAGTCATTTTATGAGACTAGGATATCACAGCTGAAAAATGCCACAACCTGAGAAAAAAGCTTGAAACTAAATATTTGCAAAAAAATAAGAACAAAGCAAACGAATAAACCAAACACCCAAGAGCTCTTACCCAATTTTACTCATGGAAGAAAGTAAATTTATATGTACATGCAGAGTTTTTACTAGGAATGTAAGAATAATTGAATATTAAAAAATGAATTGATATAGTTGTCTAAATTAACAAACTAAAGGAGAAAAAATAAACAACCTTATCAGCACATTGTATCTGTAATAAAACCCTCAATAAAATTAAATGTACAGCCTGACCTGTGGTTGTGCAGTGAATAGAGCATCAAGCTGGAATGCTGAGGTCACCAGTTTGAAACCCTGGGTTTGTCTAGTCAAGGCACATATGGGAATTGATGCTTCCTGCTCCTCTCCCTGTTCTCTCTGTCTCTCTCCTCTCTCTCTAAAAATAAATAAATAAAATCTAAAAAAAAGTGTCGCCTTGGGAATCCTTTTTAAAAACAATTATATGTACATTGATGAAGAAAACATCTTATCCATTCTGCTATAAAAGGGAACTTCTTTAATATAGTTTAGTTTAGCTATAACCAAGTTAAAGGACATACACTTGATAACAAACATTTAGAAGGTTTAACATTTAAATTAGGAACAGGACAAGACTGTCTACAATTGCCTTATACTATTCAAAGTGGTACTAAGGTGGTACTTTCTAGCCCAGTGAGTAAAGAAAAAGATAGGGTAGAAAGAAAGTTTAAATCATCATTATTTGCATGTGTGTTATGGGCTGTTAAGTTGGATCTGACTCCTGGAGACCCTATGAATGAGTTATGTCCACAATGTTTTGTCCTCAACAGTCCTGCTCAGATCCTGTAGACTCATGTCTATGGCTTATTTTACAAAGTCACTCCATCTCATAGTTAGTCATCCTCTTTTCTTATTGCTTTCTACTTTTCTCAGCATTATCATCTTTTTTCCAAAGAACCTGGCTTCTCATGAGGTGCCCAAAGTAGAAAAGCTTCAGCTTCATTTTTGCCTCCAGCAATGCTTCAGACTTAATTTGCTCAGAACCTAGTATAGTTGTTGGTTTCTGACAGTCCAGGATATTTGTAGAGCTCTCCTCCAACATCATATTTCAATGAGTCATTCTTTTTTCTATTAACCTTCTACATTTTTAGACTCTTGTATCTGTACATAATAATTGGGAATAAGAAGATAAAATCTAATGATACATCCTTCTTAATTCTTCTATTGTTTCCCTTTCATTGTGTTACAGGAATGAGCCTGGTTTGGGGCTGCCCCTCACTTTTAGTCAATCAAACATGAAACAGTACTGAAACCAGAAGCCTGAGAAGACAGAGGACATTCATCCACAAGGTTGCCTTAACACTCTCCTGGTGCTGCTGTGTTTTATATGGTTCAGGGGCTGTTAGTAATGGTGTAAGGGGCCACAGAAAATAAAGGGAGATTCCTTGCAGTTAATTATGTAATAATGTGTGGGTAGTGGGGGATCAGCTGCAGGAACATCTCCCCTGCAAGTTCTTCTGTTGTAGCACAGGCCTAATCAGCATGGTCCTATCTGGTGTCCTTGGTAAATCTTCAAGGCAGTGAGGAAAGGTCTTTCCCAAGGACAGCTTGGACCTGGCACCTCTGAGACCATCTACCTCTGGGAATTGTCTGTGAAAAGACTCCCTGTTTTCTTAGAATAAAAATAAAGATTTACGATTGGTGATCTAAGTTTTTAATTAATTTATAGTCCTTAACTTTTCACAGTAGATCCTGTGGCTAGGCTTTTACAAACAACTATTGTGGTTTAAACTCTCAAAAGTGTCAGATTCCTCCCCAATGTAAGCTTTTCCCTATTTTTATGGAAAGATCAACTTTTGCCTGCATTTCAAAGTAAAGGCCAGGGAACTATTAAGAGAGAATAGAAAGCAAATTAACTATTTCCTAACCCTTAAATATCTCCTATTCATTACAACTAAAAACTACTATTATTGCTGCCAAATTTCTCACTTTGGGGCTCCCCTATCATTGGCTCAAACTTCTTTAGATTTCTTTGCCAAACTGCCACTTTTTTTGTGTATGCTATAATATGCATATTATTTTTATATAATATGATCTGATCTGTTTTCTTTATAGAACACATTAAACAATAGAGAGGTTAATTAAAAAAAAAGAAAACAATTCAGCTATTTAAATGAATACAAAATCAACATGTTAAGTAAATATAATACCAAATTACAAACATTTACATTAAGACCCATTTATTTTAAATGATTTTCATCAAAAAACAAAACAAAATAAAAGACAATAAAACTTTATTTGCAGAAAACCAAGGTGAGTTGTTTATGACATAAGTAGATATAAAGTAAATAGATAGTATATTTTAGTTGATTTTATCCTTTTTATATTACTTTTTGGTGCTTTTATGACTATATGAAATGTTTCTCTATTTATTTAGAATTTTAATTTCAGCAATCTTTTTTAGTTTTCACTCTATATTTTTTCATTTCTTTTAATAAATTTGTTCTTATGTACTTTATTATTTTTGAGGCCTTTAAATAAAATTTTATTTTGTTTTAAAATTATTTAGTGTTAATATAGAGATATATAATATTTTAGTACATTTGTCTTGCATCTTGTTAGTAATTCATTATACTTTTCAATCCAGAATTTTCATTGAGTTATTAAAAATATGTTCTATTTCTTCACTGATATTCTCGTTATGAGTCATCATTGTTTTCATACTTTCCCTCTTTTTTTTTTTTTTTTACTAATAGATAGATAGAGAGAGATAGGGATAGACAGGGATAGACAGATAGGAAGGGAGAGAAATGACAAGCATCAAATTGTAGTGACAGCACTTTAGTTTTTCATTGATTGCTTCTCATACATGCCTTGACAGGGGGTTCCAGCTGAGCCAGTGACCCCTTATTCAAGCCAGTGACCTTTGGGCTCAAGTTGACATTCTTAGGGTTATGTCTATGATCCCACACTTAAACTGGTGACACTACACTCAAGCCAACAAGCTCATGCTCAAGCCAGCAATCTTGGAGTTTTGAACATGCACCCTCAACATCTCAAATGGATGCTCTATCTATTGCACCACTGCCTGGTCAGGCTCATACTTTCCCTTAGTTCTTAAATACGCAATTTATTTTTTGAATATATTTGATGTTCATTTTTTCTAGCTTTGAAGTTTCTCTTCTAACATCTAAGCAATATCAAATGCAATCTATGCTGATTTCTTTTTATACTGTGTCTAGTCATGCTTCCCTCTTTCTTTTAATGCCTTTTATTATATTGTTGAAAACTGCATTATGATATATTGATTCTGATCACACAAGTGTTCTTGATGTTGCTCTTTGTTTCTTTGCATGTTTGCTTAATGACCTACCTGTAATTTTTCTGCAAAGTTTGACTCTCCCACAGTATGTGGCCACAGATACCTCTGCAAGTTTTCTTTTTTAATTTCAGTTATTTTTTAATTTTTCTTATGGAACACTGTATGTCTGTATAGCTTAGTAAATTGTATTCAAACTCTGAGACTGTAAGGTTGCTATCCTTTGCCAATGGATGTTTGTTTGTGTTGGAGTGTGCATGTAAGGTTTAGGAAGTTTTCCCTGAACTTGACTTTCTCTCCACTTTCTAAACTTGTCTTTCCACAGCATGTATAAAAGCCTCATGTTCATCCAAGGACCTGCAGAATCTGAAGTTGGTCATTTCTGGTCTCTTTTGCGCATGCATGCTGCTTTGCACATATGTGCATCCTTCCAAACTCTCAGGGAAAAGTGGCAGATTATCATGGTTCACTATGGTCAACTTATTCACAGGATCTTCCTCTAAATTTTCTTGCTAGTCTGCAGGTACCTTGCTTCCCCCATCCAGTGATACACCTTCAGGCAAGTTGGAAAATTAACTTTTTCTATGTGCATGCCTTCGAGTTTGCTACTGTTACTGACAATATTGTCCCTGACTTTTGTTTTTTTCCTACTCCTTTCTAAATCAAGTTAGCCACCTCTAACTGGAAAGCTTCTGCTTTTTGTGGCTTTCCCTTCTCTTGTAGAACTTCACTGAGAGTACTGGGCATTGGAAGGAGATGAGAGTAACCTTGATTAGAACCACAGCTGTGCTTATCTGGATTTAGAAGTTTTTCTAGAATAAACACTTCTCGGTTATATGCCTTTGAACCATTTCCAGAGTCTTAATGTGCTTGTCTTTGAAAAAATTGTTCAATGTCAATGCTGTTTTTGGTGAAAGAATTAGCTAGGCTCCTCATGTCAATATTCTAAAAGTTCCTCATATTAAAAAAAAAAAGGTGGTCAGATTTGCTGCAGCACTGCTTGTCTGCATATAATTAGGTTGCATTAGGAACATTTCCACTCGTGTAAGGGCTTGGTGCCATGCACAGAACTAAAAACTTGAACAAAAGCTTAGTTGAATGTTTAAAAGAGCCATGGAGGCCTGTTGCGTGGTGTTGTAGAAAAATGAAGTACTCAAGCTTTCATTAGCTCGCATATGTGCAACAAGGTGGTGGTGGGGAAGAAAGACCCCACATTACCCAGAAGTACTTGAAGAGGCTGTTATTCTGAAAATTTTGAGTGGCCAGCATATAGAAACATGGTACTTCAATTACTTGATTGATAACAGGATCTTGTTTCTGGAACAAGCAGAGACAGATTTAATGGCAGGCATATCAGGAGTGCACCCTAGGACCCAACTTCTGAAGGGCCCCTCAAAACCCCAACTTTATACTTTATTCTAACATAAAGGCTTTAATATTTTTTCTGCACCTGGGGCCTCAACCAACTTTAATTCGCTTCTGAGAACAAGCCAAGATTTGTGTTGTTTGTCGCTTTTTTTTCCCCCAATTTTGTAAGAGACAGCAACCAAATAGGTATAAGAATGTCTTTAATTCAAATGCGGCAACATGAGAAGGCAGGGAACTCCTGTACAAAAGAACTGCCTTAACAGTTTCATTGACTGGCCATTTTATATATGTTTTTAAGAGGTCAGCAACTCATTACAGAGCATACAGTTAGTCACATAACAGTGTGCCGGAGGTGGGAGTCTGGTCCCCAGAATGTCCTTCTTACACTGTCATAGATCTATTGCACCATCTTTGATGTTGCACCTAAAAGGTCGGGGTCTGATACCTCTGGAAACTTTCTGCAAGAGAACTACCTGTATTTTTTAGGCAACAAAGTAAAGATTAATATTTTGTAAACCAAGCTTTCAATTAATCTATAGGCATTAACTATTCACAGTAAGTACTGTGACTAGGCTTTTACAAATAACTATTGTGGTTTAAACTCCCCTAATTGTCAGGTTTCTGCCCAATGTAATTACGTTCCTCCTCCCCAAAATTCCTGCAAAGATAAAATTTTACCAGCATTTCAAAGTAAAGGCCAGGGATCTATTAAGAGATGAGCAATCAGATTAACTATTTCCTAACCCTTACATATCTCCTCTTAATTACAACTGAAAAGCACTATTACCAAAGCCAAATTTCTCACTTTTGGGCTTTCCAGGCAAGCATATCACTCTGCTAAGAGAGAAATTCTTGGATTACTGTCATATGACCAACTTCTCCTACAGCTTGAAACTCAACAAAACCAGTGTTGATAAATAATTTTTCACTTATTATTAACAAGACAATTAATAATAAGTGTTGAAAATATTATGGAGAAAGAGAAACCCTCATATGTTGCTGATGGAAACGTAGATTGTGATAAACACTATGAAAAATAATATGAAGACTCCTCAAAAAATTAAAAATAGAGTTTCCCCTATAACCCAGCAATTTCTCAATTGGTGTCTATCTGAAAAATTTGAAAGCATTTATTTCTAAAGATATATGTACTCCTATGTTTATTGTAGCATTATTCACAATGGCCAAGATGTGGAAACAACTGAAGTGTCCTTTAACAGATGATCAAATAAAAAAGATGTGATACATAAAAACAATGAAATACTATACAGCCATAGGAAAAAAAATGAAACACTTCCACTTTCAACAATAGGAATAGATCTTGAGAATATTATGCTAAGTGAAAGAAGTCATTTGAAAAAAGTCAAGAATTATAAGATTTTATGCATATGTGAGATATACAGCTGAGAACAACAAATGAACAAAGAAAAGAAACAAAAACGTACAGACAACAAACAGTACGGTGGTTACCAGAGAGAAAAATGGATAAGAAAGTATAAAGAAGGTAAATATATGCTGGTCTAAGAAGACTTAATTTAGAGTTAACACACATTGCAAAATAGAAAAAATATATTATAGAATTGTACTCTTGAAATGTATATAATTTTATAAATCAATGTTATTTTAATAAATTTTATATAATTTTTAAAAAATAAATAATTCTCCAATTATCATACTCTGTATATTTTCATTTATATTTATAGTATTTGCAAACATCTTTTATCTTTATATTATATTTCTATTGCATGAATTTTGGGCAGCGGATTTTGAAGCATTTTTTTTTGCTGTCTTTTTTGAAGGAATTCTTTAATGTTTCTCTTTATAGTTCAACACTTTCATTGCTTTCTAGAATGTTAATGAATGTATTTATATTTTTAAATAAATATTTTTACAACATTTTTAGCATTTTAGAGATAAAGAAAATGCTAGTGCTCTTCATCACCATGACTAAAGTCTTCTATAAAATTATAATTTAACAAATTTTTCTGACAAACAGTATTTTATATTTTTCTTCTGTAGTCAATAAAATATGATTTTATATAAACCTTATTTATCTCACTTCTATATATGACTTCCCAGGGAGTAAAACAATATAAAATTTGATTCTTTGAATAGTAACTCCTTTTTAAAATATTAATCAAATGCATTAAATTTTATATATGGACATTTAAATGAATATTTAGAGTTAACTACATATTTTTAAAATAAATTTTGAAAGTTACATTTATTGAGGTGACATTGGTTAAAATGTTATATCAGTTTCAAGTGCACAACTCTATAATAAATAATCTGTATATTGCTTTGTGTGCCCATTGTACATAGAGCGCAGAGTGTATTCCTAACAGCTGTGGCTGATACAATGCAGTGAGAACACTCCAGCACCTGAAACCCTCCTAGTCACATCCAGGAGGGAGTTCGCCCACTGTAAGGAAGTAACTCAGCGCCAACCAGGCAGCTCCCTGACCTTTTCAGCCATTGGCTGTGAAGAACATGCTGTAACACCCTATAGGCTGAACCTGTGTATATATGCTAGGTTACTTCCTGAATAAATCAGATCTGCATCACTGAACCTGGTCTCTGGAGTCGGGCCTCTGGGTCTCCATCGTCCTCACCCCCAGTGGACCTTGTCCACAACTGGCGCCCAGACAGGAACCCAACTGGCATCCAAGGGATGGGTGAGTGACCTCCTGCAATGGGAAACCTTCTCCCTCATTCCCGAGCCCCGCAAGCTCAAGCCCTCCATGCCCTATTGCAGAGTAGGCGAGTTAAAGTTAATGAAAAGGATTTTTGTACCTATTAGGAAATCCTCTCAGGTTTCAACCCTTGCTTCGGGAGGTTCATCTTTGGGACCCCGATACTTGGGCCCAAGCTCTCTGGCGCATCTGTTCAGTGGAAGTACATGAAGGGCAAACCTTCCCCCTCGGTCTCACTCCTGCCCTAGTAGCCATCTCCCACCGAGGACCCTCCCCCTATTCCAAAAATATTACAGGCTACCCCTCTCCCTGAGGAGCCCCTACCTCCCTATTCGCCCCCCTCCACTGAGGAGGAAAGTGGCTAAGCCTCCGAGTTTAACACACTTGCAGCTGAGCGCGCAAAAACAAAACCAACCAAATTGCTAACTGCGCATTGGCTCCACCAGCCAAAGAAGCGGAAGTTGCCACTCCCAAAGTCCTTTACCGTTGGTGCGCTGGAAGGACCCAGCCACAGCACAGTGGCAGGGTCCACACCCCCTTCTAATGCAAGGGAGAAGTTATGCTTGTGTCTTTACAGAAAACAGCCCTCAGCCAATTTGGATCCCAGGATGAAACATAAGGCCAGTCCTGGTGTCCTAAGATGACCCCTCTGACGAACCCCCCAACCCAGGAGATGGCTAATCTCCAGAAGAAGACCTCATGGCCAATGTGCACATCCCATCACCTGGGAGCATATGAAGGCTTTAGCAGAGCAAGGCCTGATTAGCCCCAGGCCCTGGTACTACTCTGTTCCTGCTTATGTGTGCTATAGTAACCGCTAACCCCCAGACGTGGCGACCTGCCCGCTGCTTTTCTTCACCCTGGCATTATCCTGCCCATAGAGACAACAGCAAACTTTCATTCATCAAGTTCAACTTGGCCCTAATTATATGAGAAAATGGAAATGTAGGTAGAGTGCAGAGCGCATTCCTAACAGCTGTGGCTGATGCAATGCTATGAGAATACTCCAGCACCTGTAACCCTCCTAGGCACACCCAGGAGGGAACTCGCCCACTGTAAGGAAGTAACTCAGCACCAACCAGGCAGCTCCCTGACCTTTTCAGCCATTGGCTGTGCAAGACACGCTGTAACACGCTGAACCTGTGTATATAAGCTAGTTTACTTCCTGAATAAATCAGATCTGCGTCACTGAACCTGGTCTCTGGAGTCGGGTCTCTGCATCTCCGTCATCCTCACCCCAGTTGGGCCTTGTCCACAGCCCATGACCTAAGTCTAATCTCTTTCTATCACCATATATTTGACCACATTTGCCCTCTTCAACTTACCCTCATTCTCCTTTCCCACAGATAACCACCCTACTCTTGTCTTTGACAATCTGATTGGGTTTTTTGTTTGTTTCTTGCTTTCAGTTTTCAATCTCACATATTATTTTTTGAGGAAATTCTATACTGGTTCCATAGTGACTGTACCAATTTACATTTTTACCAGCAGTGGATGAGGCTTTTTTTTCTCTACATCCTCTCCAAAACTTGTTATTTTTTATCTGGTTCATAACAGCCATTCTAACAGGTGTGAGGTGGTAAATCTGTGGTTTGATTTGCATTTCTCTTGTAGCTAGTGAGGTTGAGCATCTCTTCATGTACCTGTTGGCCATGCTGTATCTTCTTGAGAAAAGTATCTTTTCAAGACTTTGGCCCATTTTTTTTTCATTTTTTCATTTTTCCGAAGCTGGAAACAGGGAGGCAGTCAGACTCCCGCATGCGCCCGACCGGGATCCACCCAGCATGCCCACCAGGGGGCGATGTTCTGACCCATTTTTAAAATTGAACTCTTTCTTGTTTGTTGAGATCTGTGAGTTCTTTGTACATTTGGATATTAGCTCCTTATTGGAAAATTTTTGTAAATATATCTTCTAAATTTTTGGTGGTTGTATTTTTGTTTTGTTGATAGTTGTTCTTTCTGTGCAGAAACCTTACAGTGTGATGTAATCCATTCATTTATAACAATAAATTTATATTTATTGTCTCATTCAGATTAATTTTCTATTTTACTTAGATCATTAGTTTCATAAAAAATTATGTAGCATTATCCTTTGAGTTTTTGAGTATTCAAATATAAATTTATTTGGCTCTCAAAAGAAAATAAAAATTTTCATGAGTAACAAAAATTTTAATTATCTCATTATCTTAACATTCTGATGTATTTGCATGGCATTGAACATGAAATGTCTGAAGCCAGTGTCCTAGAAGTCAGAAACAATGGATGAGGCTGAGTATAAACTAATCTCAGTAACTCTGAGCACAATTAATTCTGTGAGTCCTTTATTTTATAAATGTAAAGGTTTTAGAATGGTTTTATTTGCTGTTGTTTTGTTTTCTTTTGTTTTGTTTTCTCTTAAGGACTTGTCTGTGAAATCTTAGTGTCTGCCATATCTTTTGGTACCAAATAGGCTCTGAATATTGCATGCGTCTATGGAAACTGTAGGGATGGTATTTAAACTGCTTGCAGGTTGCACAGCAAACATCAGTGAAAATAACAAAAGTCAAGACTCAACACAGTAATTATTTCTCCCATGAACACTCCAGTCCCTGGAGTCATGTACCTGTCTCTAATAAAATTCTTCTCTAATTAGACACACTGAGGGGACTCCAGTGCTTCCAGTACATAATCTATGAGGGGAAGGCTGCATGACTGCTCTTCATACCCAGGGACCTGGAGACACACTCAATTCATTTAGGGTAGAGTGGGAGCCCAAGGCCATGTGCATCCCCGATAGACCCATTCATACAACATGCATGAAAATTTGTCTACTTATCAGCTCACTACTTCTGGGTCAAGAGTACTCATGGATCCTTAATAGTGACAATTGGCTTGACTGGAGAAACTAAGGAAAAGGGTATTTTCCTGAGATTACCTGATAATCTGTATAGCCACTGCTGTTCCTTTCTCACTGTGGATTACGGAGATTTGCCTGTGGATTATGTAGCTACATTCAAAGTTCTTGTTGTCTTTTGATAATGATTTCTGAAGAGCAAGATAAAAAGATGGATGGTAGTTAGAGGAAACAGGAAAAACAGGTGAGGCAATAAGAGAGTGACAGTAGACTTCAGAGGAAAAAATAATGGGTAGGTAGAAATATACAGAGAAGATCAAGAAGAGGTAGAGGGAAGGCTGGAAAGCTGATCAGAGGAGACCACAGAGAGATCAGGAGTGGGGACACTGCTGAAAAGGCCACGAGGCACTACTGAGGACCTTCTGTTACTTCTTTTTATACGAAAGGATATTGAGAATCCAAGTGTGGGCTTGAGTTTTCCAAAGCCAAGAGATACTACATTTTCTAATTAGAACACAGACCACACATTTTGTTATAAAACCAGGACCCATTTTGTAGGTGTTGGGGCAGTGGGGTGGTTAGGAGGCAGACATGAGCAAAAAGAAAATCTGGAAGCCAGACAGAGAAGACATGGAGTGGAAATGAGAGACCCTGTGGGAGGCTGTGGCTGAGGGAGGCAGTCGGGTTTCTCTGACAGGGAAGTGAGCAGAGAGGAGGTTGGTTTGTGTGTATGACAAGGGAAGTTACAGATGAGTTCAAAAGGGTTTGCAGGGGAAGCTGACATCTGAGTCTGTGGGCATTCATTTGACTGAGGCATCCTTACCAACCAGAGGTTCAATGCTGCTGTTTCTGCCCCTGCTCTTCAAGGAAATTCTCTGGCATGGGCCAAGCACAGTGAGTAAGAAGAACTCAGGTAGAAAGAATCTGTGGCTGGGCAAAGCAGAGTGGAGAAAAGTTCTGAAGAGGAACTGGAGGCAGGGAGTAATGCTCTGACTGGGCATCCTTAAAATCTGCATGCCAGGCAAGGGCAAGGCACCATTCTTGACTCAAGTCTGTTTCTCTGGTTTTGGGAATAAGAACTTTATTACTATTCCAATCTTTCTTGTTTTTTTGTGGTTTTTTGTTTGTTTGTTTTGTTTTGTTTTTACAGAGTCAGAGAGAGGGATAGATAGGGACAGACAGATAGGAACGGAGAGAGATGAGAAGCATCAATCATCAGTTTTTCATTGTGACACCTTAGTTGTTCATTGATTGCTTTCTCATATGTGCCTTGACCGTGGGCCTTCAGCAGACTGAGTAACCCATTGCTCAAGCCAGCGAGTTTGGGTCCAAGCTGGTGAGCTTTTTGCTCAAGCCAGATGAGCCTGTGCTTAAGCTGGCAACCTCGGGGTCTCGAACCTGGGTCCTTCCGCATCCCAGTCCGACGCTCTATCCACTGTGCCACCGCCTGGTCAGGCAATTCCCATCTTTCTTATCCAACATTGGCCACTCTTCTTTCTTTCTTTTACCCTCTCTCAGTAGTCACCTCTCTGTTTTTCAGCGACCCAAGTAGCACTCCATCATTCAGAAGAAGTAGAGTCCCCTCCTATCATACACTCCAGATCTCCTCCTTTGCCAACCAGAGCTGGCAGCACACAGAGGGCTCAGGCTGGGTGAGGGAGCTGTAGACTCATCGCTGGGACAATGTGTCAAGCACTGTCTGCTTTCTGTGGCCGTGGTCCCAGGGTAATTTTAGCAAGGAAGAGTTGAAGAACATCCAGGCATTATTACAGTTGAACATGCACAGTTTTTCCAGGAAAGTGCAGGCATTTTCCAGTCAGTTTCAGTTTGAATGTGAGTTTCCTTTTCCAAGCTGATATTTGCCTGAAAGCTCCAACCAGGGCAGGTGATATATGGGCTCTCACCATTATTCAATCTTTCTGACCTTGTGTTGTGAATCCCTTGGCTCATTTCTTCTTTGATTCACCTTTACCACTGTTCCCACCCTACCCCCACCCCCACATACAAAGAAGGACCTACAGGTACATGTCTCTTCACACTCCTGAATGTACCCTCATATTCTGTCTCCTGGGAATAGTTGTCACATTTTTATGTTCTTTGCACCATCTTTGGCCTCAGACTCATCTTTCGCCACAAGAATCTGCACCCCTTTCTCTCTGGCCTAATGTTCACATGGCTTAACCAGGACCTAACCATTCCAGAGCTAGCTCTTCCTGAATGGTCTACTAACAGTCTTCCCATCTAGCCCCTTCAAATTAATTATTTCAACATTTCTTTATTATTTTCACATTTTCATCCCACAGATTTCCACCCACTTTTTTATCCAAACTCTAGTCTTCATGTTATTTGCCAGTAAATGTTTCTTCCCTTGAATTATTTTATTTTCTAGATTGTTGGTGTTTCCTCTCTACACATCCTTCCATATTGATTCTTGTACTTGTCCACCCCCAGATCCCTTTGAGATCCAGGTATCAGGTGGCCTTAGAATGCATTCCAGAAAGACCCCAGAGAATTTTTTAAATACAGCATATCAAGGATCAGATTTCCTGAGTTTCCAAAGAAATTCCGGGAAGCCATCTCCAGGAGCTGGGAGTCAGGCTCCAAATGTCTGTAATGGGCTTATTCCCTACCGCGTTGTTAAAGAAGTTGTGCAGGGCCTTCTCAGTGGCACTTGTCCTCGATTCCTGACAGGTCTCCTGCAAGGAGGGAAGTCAGACCTGAACAACAAGGTGAGCCCAACATTCTCTCCCCTCACAGCCTCACTGCTTTAACCCTTGTATTTGAGTTTTTACTTATTGTCATCCCTTTGAAACACAGAATAAGAGGCTAGAAGGTGAGTGTGGGTTCAGAACCATTTCGAAGACCAGAGAAAGAAGGGATTACTCAAAGAGCTAAAGTACGTGAGTCATGTAACTCATATTGGGATGGCCTCCTAAACTCCACTTCTCGTCTTTTTTCCAGTGAAGCCACAGGCTTGGGTGACAAAAAGCTCCAGGCCTGGTCCTGGCTATCTGCTGCTGGTGTGCCACGTCTCTGGCTTTCATCCAAAACCTGTGTAGGTGATGTGGATGCGGGGTCAACAGGAGCAGCAGGGCACTCAGCAAGGTGAAGTCCTGCCCAATGCTGATGAGACATGGTATCTTTGAGTAACTCTGGATGTGGCATCTGGACAGGCAGCTGGACTGACCTGCCAAGTGAAACACAGCAGCCTGGGAGGTCATGATATTATCAACCACTGGGGTGAGAAAGAATGAAGGCTCCACTGGGAAATGATAGTCTTCCCATAGTTCCAGGGCTATTAAATGAACAGCTGGAGAATGGATAGGAGTGTTATACACAGGAGGATAAAAGTGGGAAAATACAAATCATAAAGTAGGGTAAAGATTCATAGCAATTAAATTTCCAGAAAACGAAGCAGATTAGAAGTACTAAAGAGAAATAAAACAAGAAGTTGATGATTTGGTAAATAAGATAGAAAAGGGTGAGATGAGACACATAGTCTCAGGAAGAATTGAAATAAGGGCTCTAGAAAATACAGAAGAAAACTTTTGGAAAGTCCCAACCATGTGAAATGAGAAGCACTAACTGAGGTAGGATAGAGAGTATTTTATAGATTGACATTATTTTTTCTCCAATCAGATGGATACCCCATTGCCCTAATATTGATCTGCTTGGCTGTAGCAGTTACCCTGGTTACTCTGGTGTGGTGAGCTCATGGTTTAAACAACACAGGTGAGACTTTTCTTGTTTTCTTTCTTCAACTACTTATTCACTTATTCTTTTATTTCTCTATTGTTTTTCTTTCTCTCTGATTTCCTGTCTTTGAAATCAAAATCTTCTTCTTTTCCCATAGCTCAAACCAGAATATTTGCTCTCCCCATTCTCCCATCCCCACTGCTCCCATGGAAGACAACACCCAAGAACCCAGGCATTCAAGATACCACTTCTGCTCAGCACAGAAATCATGGATCAAAAACAGATTGTTGAAGAAATGGAAAATGAGCCTGAACCAACTCTCATAATATGTGTTTTACTTTATACATAAAATTCTGGTCTGCTTTTTCTTGAACATGGTTCATACCAATAAAAACAGCATGACTACTAATACAGGTTGTTCTGACAGAGATTCTGACTTATTTGGAAAATTGTTCCCCTCTCACACACACCCCATACCACGTATTGTGACAATCTCTTTTCTGCTTTGGCCACATGTTTATTGATTCCCCACCCCCTTTTTTTTTTACAGAGACAGAGAGAGAGTCAGAGAGAGGGATAGATAGGAACAGACAAACAGGAATGAAGAGAGATGAGAAGCATCAATCATCAGTTTTTCATTGCAACACCTTAGTTGTTCATTGATTGCTTTCTCATATGTGCCTTGACCGTGGGGCTACAGCAGACCAAGACACCCCTTGCTCAAACCAGCAACCTTGGGTCCAAGCTGGTGAGCTTTGCTCAAACCAGATGAGCCCATGCTCAAGCTGGCGACCTCGGGGTCTCGAACCTGGTCCTCCGCATCCCAGACTGACACTCCATCCACTGTGCCACCGCCTGGTCAGGCTGTTTATTGATCCTTTAAACTTTAATTCAGATACCTGTTTCTGACTCTTCCCTGGAAGCTTCTTTAGATGGCTCAATTAAAATCTCAAAATAAATACCGGATGATGTCACTTATATGTGGAAACTAATAAACTAACAAATAAAATTGAAACAGACTTATAGAGAACAACCTCAAAAACTGTCAGAAGTAGGAGTTTAGTGGGGAGGGGGCTGCGTGAAAATGGTGAAAGGATTAATAAGAGAAAATATCCATATAGACACAGAAAACAGTATGGTGATTATCAGAGGATAGAGGAGAAAAGGGGGCAGGAGAAGGCTGAAGAGGGTCAAGGGGGGACAAATGGTGATGTAACGAGATTTGACTAGGCGTGGTGAACACACAATACAATATACTGATGATGTCTTTTAGAATTGTATAATTGAAACCCATATAATTCTTAACCAATGTCATTTCACTAAATTTTATAATAAATAAATAATGGAGATTCCAAGATGGTGATAGATAAGGTGGATGTTCCCAGTGTCAACTTCCAGGACCAAATTGGGTTTACAATTAATTTTAACAACTATCATTTTGAAAACCAACTTTGGATTAACTGAAGAGGAGTCCACAACCAAGAAGTCACAGAAGCCACACTGAGACTGGTAGGAAGGACGGAGATGGGGAGGAGACTGCCCTGCTCCCAGGAGCGAGTGGCAGAGGATCCACAGGGACTCTCACTGCAGGAAGGTTCACCCTGAGAGGGAAGGGTCCTAAGCCCCAGGCCGAGCACCCCAGCCTGGAGACCCAGAGCCTGGAAGAGGCACCCACATAGCATTTGGCAGTAAAAACAGATGAGATTACTACCAGTGAGAAAGAGAGAAGAGCTCTCAGTAATGCAGGCTTTGTCTTAAAGGGCCAGCATAGAAAATCTCATTCACAGCCACTTATCTGGGACTCTGGTTGAGGGAGGGCTGAGAGGGCTAGAGTTGCATGAGGAAAGTGTGAAGTTGGTGGCCCAAGGAGATACACTGGGGAATGACTACATACACCCTGTGCTGTCACTCACCAATACCACAGTCACCATCTGTTGGGAAAACAGCTGTGTTAGGCTTGCTTGCCTGAACTTCGCATGATTAGTGTGTGACCAATTGGCAGAGCCACATATGTATAACCTATGTAAGGTTATAGATCGTTTACTCAGTGCAGTTTTGGCAGATTGCTTGCCTGCCACTGTGAGGGGCCACTTTCTGGTTTGTTCGCCTGTGACACGAGAAATAATTTCCCCTGCCTGTTTGCTCTATCTGCCTGAATCCAATGTGAACCTGCTTGGTCTTAGCCACCAATGTTACACCATCTTTCTTCGGTGGAGCAGTCCCCTCAAGAGACAGCAGCCTGGGGGAAAGCAACTGCTCTGCCCTTGGGAGTCTCTTCCTGCCTCACCCTATGGAAACTGAGCCATTATGAGAAGTCAGCCAGGAAGCAGAGGTGCATCAAGGTCTTAATTTACTTGCATTGAGGCTGGAGCTTTTCCCCGTACTCTCCCAAGAATATGACTGGTGCTGCCACTTCACAGGAGATTCAGTAGGCACTGTCTGGATGGTGGGAAGACCACATCTCTGAGTTTCAGAGGTCATATCTTATTGAGGTCAGTGAAAAAAGTCAGGACAGACAGACACCAGAAGCTAAGGGTAGGAACCACACCCACCACCCTTCCTAATACCTGAATTTGCTCATGCTCTAGACTCCACCAGAGGTTATTTTCAGTGGTCAAATCCAATAAGTAGCCAGCAGAGAAAGGCAGCAGAAAGTGGAACTCAGGGAACCTTGGACATTTTGCTGACCTTCCCCATGCCCAGTGTGTGTAAAGGCCAACCTAGATGTATGACTTGGTATTATCACATACACCTAGGCCAAGCAGAGGCAGCCACAAACTCTGGTATTCTTATAGCACCAATAAGGTTTCTGGGGGCCAGTCACAGGCAGTGTCCTGCACAGGGTTCCCTCCAGGGAGGTCCAGGGCTGACACACCCTGTGACCAGCTATGTAGTGCATTAGAGCAGGACCCAATGATCCTTCTTGGCAGTGTATCCAAAGGGAGGGCTCATTGAATACTGAGCCCAGATGAGGCAAGATCTACTTTCTGTGGTCAGCATCTGCACAGTGGCTTTTGTGTCCTTCAAAAAGGGTAGAGCTTCATAGTCAGACAGCCCAGGTGGCAGATATCATGTACCACAGGGCTGTGCTCCACAGGGGAAAAGAAGAGGGACTTAGAGTGTAGAAATTCAAGGTGCAGGTTTCCTGGAGCTTAGTTTTGGGTCCTGTCAAGGGGCTTACCCACTTTCTGGTGGGGCACAGTCAACCCTAGTGGAGGACTCTCTCAGTCTTCCTCCCTGAGACCAGAGGCTCACAAGCTGGATGAACATCTGCAGAGGGGACTGTCAGCCCCACCCAATCTGAACCTGCTGCTCACCTTGCTGGAAATAGAATTGGAGTATCCAGCACTGTCTGAAGGATTAGGCCCTAGAGTAGGTGTAACTTTGCCTGCACTGAGCTTCAGAACAAGAAACCTCTGAAGTTGGGGGTCTCACTAATGTTCTCATCTTGACCTCAGCTACCCTAACTCTCCATGTTTGCAACCTGTAGAAGGGTTGGTGGAGTGCGGCCATTTTGAGCTCACACTGAAGCCTTTCTATAAAAAAACTCTGTGGGAAGACCACACACCTGTAAGAAGAATTGGAGCAGCTGAAAAGTGGAGGCAAATCTTATAGAGCTTGCAGCTTTTATGGAGCTGATGTCCTCTCTAAGCAAGAGGAATATGATTCTTACACACAGGTTGGCCCTTCCCACACTACCCAGGCACAGAAAATGCAAACATAAACAGAACACAGAACAGTAGCTCCAGACAGCTAGGTTACAGATAATAGCTGACACCAATCCATACTCAAACACCACCCAAGAGAACTCAGAACCAACAAAACCAGTAGTGGGTGGCAGACCAAACCAATGCTAGACTCAGCTTGCTACACAAGCGGCATACCCAAAAAAGAAGTCCAGTAGCCATCAGACACGGTGGAGAATAACTACACCCAAAAAGAGAGACACTGCACAGTATCTAATGCAAATGAACAAGGTTGACCCTTAAAGCCAGCCAACCTAAAGGGATAACCCCACCCACAAAAAAAACCAACTGCATTTAAAACTCACATATAACAGGAAGGTAAATATAACTCTCAAGAAGCATTCCTAGAGCAAAGAACTCAGGTGGCCTAGAAGTTAGTGCCACTGACCTCTCTTCTTCATAAAGATGTTACAACAAATTTGAAACTCAGAGCATAGCTACCTAAAACACAGACAAATAAATTTGATCCAAATGAATCAACAAGAGAAATCCACAGAAAAATAACTAAATAAAATGGAAGTAATCAAACTATCAGAAGCAGAGTTTAAAATAATGGTTAAGATGCTCCAGGTTTTTAGAATAAGAATGGATGATCACAATGAGACCATAAACAAAGAGATAGTAATCATTAAAATGACAACAAAATCATAAAAAAGAACCCATTCAAAATGGCAAATATAATATCTGAAATAAATGCTGCCCTAGAATGAATCAACAGCAGGCTAAATGAAATAGAGATTTGAATCAGCAATTTAGAGGACAAGCACAGAAATATCATAGAACAGCAAAAATAAAAGAGGCTCAAAAAGACTGAAGAAACTCTAAGAGACTTTTGTGACAACATGAAGAGGACTTGTTTGAAGAAATCATAGCGCCCTGGCCGGTTGGCTCAGCGGTAGAGCGTCGGCCTAGCGTGCGGAGGACCCGGGTTCGATTCCCGGCCAGGGCACACAGGAGAAGCGCCCATTTGCTTCTCCACCCCTCCACCACGCTTTCCTCTCTGTCTCTCTCTTCCCCTCCCGCAGCCAAGGCTCCATTGGAGCAAAGATGGCCCGGGCGCTGGGGATGGCTCCTTGGCCTCTGCCCCAGGCGCTAGAGTGGCTCTGGTCCCAATATGGCGACGCCCAGGATGGGCAGAGCATCGCCCCCTGGTGGGGAGAGCGCCGCCCCATGGTGGGCGTGCCGGGTGGATCCCGGTCAGGCGCATGCGGGAGTCTGTCTGACTGTCTCTCCCTGTTTCCAGCTTCAGAAAAATAAAAAAAAAAAAAGAAATCATAGCCAAAAACTTCCTTACATTGATGAAGAAAAAAAGTCACATGAGTTCCAGAAAGACAGAGAGACCTATTAAAGATTAACCCAAAAAGGTCCACATTAAGACACATCATAAATGCCAAATTAATATACAAAAAAAGAATACTAAAATCTGTAAGAAAAAAGCAATTAATTACCTTACAAAGGACCCCAAAAAAATAACATCGGACTTATCAACAGAAACACGTCAGGCTAAAAGAGATTAGCAAGAAATATTTAAAGTGATGCAAAACAAGAACCTACCACCAAGACTACTGTATACAGCAAAGCTATCATTTAAAATTTAAGCAGAAATAAAAAGTTTGCCAGACAAAAGAGACTCAGGAAATCATTACCACCAAACCAGTACTGTAAGAAATGTTAAAAGGCCTGCTATAAGAAGAGAAAGAAAAGAAAAAGGAGAAGAAGAAGAAGAAGAAGAAGAAGAAGAAGAAGAAGAAGAAGAAAAGAAGAAATTAAGAGAAAGATTATAGGTTTAAAGAATAAAATGGTAATAAATTAGTACACATCAATAATAACCTTAAATTTAAATAAATTAAATGTTTCAATAAAAAGACATAGGGTAGCTGCACAGATAAGAAAGCAAGACCATATATATGCTGTCTACAAGAGACCCACCTTAGAACAAAAGATACACATAGACTCAAAATGAAGGGATGAAAAAAATATTTCATGTGAATGGAAATGAAGAATGAGTGATACTTGGTATAACAGAAATGCATTTTAAGAACATTATGCTAAGTTAAAGAATCCAGAAATGAAAGACACATATTGTATGATACCATTTATATGAAATATCCAGAACAAGTAACTTCACAGAGACAGAAAGAAGGTTATTGGTTAATAAGGGCCAGGGTTGAGGGAGTACATGCTTAATCAATATAAGATATTCTTTTGGGTGATAAAAATATTTTGGATAAAAGTGAAACTAAGAGACATTGATAAGAGTGTGGTGGTTACGGGGGGAGGGGGGAATGGGAGAGGGAAAGGTGAAGGGGGAGGGGCACAAAGAAAACAAGATAGAAGGTGACAGAGGACAATCTGACTTTGGGTGATGGGTATGCAACATAATTGAACGACAAGATAACCTGGACTTGTTATCTTTGAATATATGTATCCTGATTTATTGATGTCACCCCATTAAAAAAATAAAATTAAAAAAAATGGGCAAAAGAAAAAAAATATATTGGAAATTATTAGAGCTGATGGTTACACAGCATAATAATGTACTAAATGCCAATGGATTGTATACTTTAAAATGGTTAAATTTATGTCATATTTTGCCTCTTTAAAAAGTGAACAAGTAATTATGAAATATTCACACTGTAACACAACTTCAGTTTAAGTATAAAATGTTCCATTAAAAAAGAATGTAAGAGCCTGACCAGGCGGTGGTGCAGTGGATAGAGCGTCGGACTGGGATGCCGGGACCCAGGTTCAAGACCCTGAGGTCGCCAGCTTGAGTGCGGGCTCTCTGGTTTGAGCAAAAGCTCAACAGCTTGGACCCAAGATCACTGGCTCGAGCAAGGGGTTAATCAGTCTGCTGAAGGCCCGCGGTCAAGGCACATATGAGAAAGCAATCAATGAACAACTAAGGTGTCACAATGCGCAACGAAAAACTAATGATTGATGCTTCTCATCTCTCTCTCTTTCTATCCGTCTGTTCCTGTCTATCCCTTTCTCTGTCTCTGTAAAAAAAAAAAAAAAAAAAAAAAAAAAAAAAGGATGTAAGAAAAGATGGAAAATTTTGCCTATGAAGTAATAAATAGAATGCTAGAAGTGCCCTCATCAACAATAAATAAAAGTGAAGTGGTTACCAGGGAGAAGGGATTGTGGAGGAGGGGGGAGGGAGTGGAGGGAAGAGTCTAAAAAGGGGACAAAATAAGATGACTAGAAAATAACTTGACTTTGGATGATGGGTATACACATAATCAACAGTTAGATCTATAGCTATAGAAATGTTCCCTGAAACCTGTGTACTCTTATTGATCAATGTCACCGTGTTAAAGTTAATTTTCTAAATAAAATTTAAAAGTTAAAAAAAAAAACAAATGCAAAAAAAATGAGGTAGATTTGACACTAGAATTTTAAATACTTGGACATACATCTTTTATTCAGCTATAAGGAACACATGAACCACATGGTCTTTGATTCATTTTGAATTAATTTTCGTACAATGGGACAAAACTGTAGCTCTAGTGTTATTCTTTTACATGTGGCGATTTCTAATTTTCCTGTACCATTTATTGAAGAGGACTTTATTTCTGCCGTTATGTGATTTGTTTGGCTTCTATTGTCAAAAATATATTTGCCCTATGTACAGCTGGTTATATACTAGGCTCTCAATTTGTTCCATTGGTCTGTTTGGTTTTTTTCCAATACCGTGCTTCTTGGTTGCATCTCTGTGGTATAATTTGAAGTCAAGTAGTGTGATACCTCTGGCTTTATTCTTTTCTTATCAGTTTATTTTTGGCTATTCAGGGTTTTTTATAGTCCCATACAAATCTGATGATTTTTTTATTCTATTCCTTGAAAAATTGACATTGTGATTTTAATGGAGATTGCATTAAATCTGTAATTGCTTTGGGTAATGTAGTAATTTAAACTATATTGATTCTTTCAATCCATGAACACAGAGTATCTTTCCATTTCATTGTGTCCTTTATAATGTCTTCTAATAGCCTGAGTAGACACTGGTGCAATGGATAGCGCCTCAGTCTGGGATGCTGATGACACAGGTTTAAAACCCCAAGGTCACTGGCATGAGTGCAGGTTCATCTGGTTTAAGCACAGACTCACCAGTTTGAGCACAGAGTCACTAGTATGAATGTGGGATTATATTATCACCCTATAGTTGCTAGCTTGAGCCCAAAGGTTGCCGGTTTTAAGCCCAAGGTTGCTGATTTGAACCCAAGCTCACTGGCTTGAGCAAGGGGTCACCCACTCTGCTGTAGCCCCCCAGTCAATGCATGTATGAGAAAGCAATCAATGAACAACTAAGGTGTCACAACTATGAGTTGATGTTTTTCATCACTCTCTCTTCCTGTCTGCCCCTGTCTATCCCTCTTTCTCTCTCATACACAAAAAATAATGATAAAATAATAATAATGTTCAGTAGTTTTTAGTATATAGGCCCTTTACATTTTTCATTAAGTTTATCCTAATTATTTTATTATTTTTGTTGCAATTGTAAAAGGAATTTATTTTATTTTATTTTCTAAGGTTTCATTGTTGGCATATATGAAAGCAATAGATTTTTGTATATCAATTTTATGTCCTGCAACTTGCTAGTACTTGTTTATGTTTCTAAGAGTTTTTTGATGGTCTTTGGGATTTCCTATATACAATGTCATGTCATCTGCAAAAAGTGACACATTTACATCTTTTCTAATTTGGATGCCTTCTATTTTCTTTTCTTGCCTACATGCTCTGGCTAGAACTTTCAGAACTATGTTGAATAAGTGTGGTAAGAGTAGGCATCCTTATCTTCTTCCTGATTTCAGAGAAAAAGCTTTCAGTTTTTCACCATTGAGTATGATACTGGCTGAATGTTTTTATGTATTATCTTTATTATGTTGAGATACTTTGTTTATATATATATATTATTGTTTTAATCGTAAGTAAATGTATTTTATCAAATGTCTTATGATTTTTTTCTTTTATTGATGTGATGTATTCCAAGACTAATTTCCATACGTTAAACCATTTTTGTGCCACAGGAATAAATCTCACTTAATTGTATTGTATTATTTTTTTCAGGTATTGTTGTATCACTCAGCTAGTATTTTGTTTAGAATTTTTGCATCTTTATTCATCAGAGATATTGGTCTATAGTTTCATCTTTTGTGTTGATATAAGGGTTATGTTAGTCTTATTCAATGTGATGAGAAGTATTGCCTTTTCCTTAACTTTGGAAGAGTTTTAGAATAATAGGTACCAAATCTTTTTTGAATGTTTAGTAAAGTTTAATAGTGAAAACATCTGATCCTGAACTTTTATTTGGAGAAGGGTGTTTTATAGTTGTTTCAATTTCCTCACTGTTAAATGCTCTATTTGGGTTTTGCATTTCTTCATGATTCAGTCTAGGAAGATTATATAGTTTTAAGAAGTTATCCATTTCTTATAGATTATTGATTTTGGTGTCATATAGTCTTCCACAGTATTCTAGTATGATCCTTTGTATATATATGATGTCTGTGGTAGATTACCATTCATTTCTGATTTTGCTTATGTAAATCATTTCTCTTTTTTTCTTAGTGAGACTAGTCAAGAGTTCTTTCAGTTTTTTAAGATGTAATGTTAAATTGTTTACTTGGAATATCGCCTGTAATGATATAAATTTTCTTCTTATTACTGCTTTTGTTACATTCCAGAAGTTTTGATATGTGGTATGTCATTCTCCTTTGTTTTTATATTTCTTTTTATCTCTCCTTTTATTTATTTTTTGAGCTGGTCTTTTTTAATGGTATGTTGTGTAATTTTTATATTTCTGTGGGGTTTTTTTACTTTCTTTTTACAGTTCATTTCTAATCTCAAAGCATTGTGGTCATAGAATATAATAGGCATATGAAATTTTTCTATTCAAAAATTACTATCACATAAGATAATATTGCTTGGAGTATAAACTGTAGTATTTACCTCATTTGATTTTAAGATTTGGGTCTCAGCAAATGTTGTAAATACTTTCCCTTCTGGGTCCTGACCAGGTGGTATATCATCCTGATATGCCAAGGTTGCAGGTTCGATCCCTTGTCAGGGCACATAGAATTAATCAATAAATGCATAATTAAGTGGAACAACAAATTGATGTTTCTGCTTCTCTCTTTCTTTCTCTCAACTATCCTCTTTAAAATCAATTTAAAAGTGTTGAAAGAACTAAAAACATTGAAAACCAACAAAAAAAAATGAAAGTTTTGCCTTTTGTATAAGTCATCAACACACACACACACACACACACACACACACAAATGTATAGTTAGGGTGACAGATGAGGATAAAATGAAAAAGGGGAGCCATTGAAATGCAGGGGAAAGGTAATAACAAAATACAGGAGAAGAAAGGGCCATGTAGAGGAAGATCAAGTTGGGTGGATAAACCAAAAGATTTTCCTAGATTAAAATAAGTGATTGTTTACCAGTGCCTTCTGATTTAACAGATGTTACAATAAAAGATTAAAGAGGTAAAATAACCTTTCAAAACCATATGCTGGTTTATTCAAGGTAGTACTGTATAAATAAGCTGAGGTCAGGAAGAAAACCTGGAAACCAGGGAGAAAAGAAAAAAATCTGCAAGTCAAGGGCTGGAGTGGAAATGACAGGCAGAGTGGGAGGGTCAGGGTGTGGGAGGCACAAATTTTCTCTGATGTGCAACATGGATGAGGCAGAGTTTTGTTTTTTGGAAGTCACTATAGAGAACTGAGGCAACAACAGTTTGCTGAGTTCAGAATCAAACACCAGTTCTAAGAGTCAGAAGTTCCATCTCTATGACATGCTGCTATTGCCACTTTTATTGATAGCAGTTCTTATCCCAGGTGGTGACACCAAGCTCAAACACAAGCAAGGTAAGAGTAACTCTGGCCAGAACTCTGGGTGTGGGTGGTCTGGATGAAAGCATGCTGTACATACCCCTGAGGCTCTGGGCCAGCCCATCTCCAGCCCTCTTCTTCTATTTTGGAGGCTGAGGATGAAGTCAGAGGTCCTGGCATAAGCAAATGTTTCTGCTTTTTTGTTGTTCAGACACTAAGTTCTTTTTTTTTCCTGAATCTTTCTGATTTTCATCCCCTAATCCCATTTCCTCCTGTTTTTCACTTTTCTTATCTTTTCACTATCCACAGCATTAGAGGGACTGACCTCTTTCCATGACAACCACATAGCATTATTTGTCAACAAAATCTAGCCTCAGGCTGGCTCCATGATTTGCAAATTCATGGCTGGGATAGTGACACAGGCACTACTATTTTCCTGAAGCCTTGGTTTAAGGGCAACTTTAGCGATGCAGAGGTAACTGAGCTGGAGGAGATATACCAAGTCTATATCATCAGATTCACTCAGCAAATACAGGATCATGTCAGTGAATTCCAGTTGACATATGAGTGCAGTCCTCTGATCTGGGGAGATTATTAATGATTCTCTCTCTCTCTCTCTCTCTCTCTCTCTCTCTCTCTCTCTAGGTTCATGCTACTGCATCCAAGGATCGTTCTGTCCTTTTTCCCAGTTTACTCAACTGTATGCACACACTTCTCTAGAGCAGTTCCCTATTAAACTCCACACATCCACATAGTGTTTTAGATTCTTTCTCCTTCTTGAACTCTTGTCTGAGAAAAATCCCCCTTTGTTTGTGTATAATTTGTTTCTCTTTAACCCCACGCAAGAAGCCTTCACTTTTTCTACCCTGTCCCTGAGTAAATTAACATGTGACTTACTTGTTTTCAATCCATCTCCTCAACATTTCCTACCTGCTCCACCTTGCAATGTAATTCTCCCATTCATCCTGGAATGTGTACTTACTCCTGACTTCACCATCCTGCTCCTCACATTATCCTCTTCTCACCCATTGTACTTTATTACAACATCCTTTCCTCAAATGATATGTATAATTTTCCCCTGTTCTTTTTTTTTCTTTCTTTCTTTTTGTATATTTCTTAAGTGAGAATTGGGGAGACAGAAAGACAGACTCTTACATGCACCCAACTGGAATCTACTCGACAAGACTACTAGGGGGGATGCACTGCCCATCTGGGGCCATTGCTCCAATGCAACCAGAGTCACTTTAGCACATAAGGCAAGGCCATGGTGCCATCCTCAGCACCCAGGTCAACTTGCTCCAGTGAAACCTTGGCTGTGGGAGGGAAAAAGAGAGATAGAGAGAAGGAAGAGGGGAAGGGTGAAGAAGCAGATAGGCACTTCTCCTATGTGCCCTGACCAGGAATTGAACTCAGGACTTCCACACACCAGGTCAATGCTCTACCACTGAGCAAACCGGCCAGGGTTTCTCCTGTTTTCTTTTTATTGAAAAGTCTCTGCATAGCTCAGTTCTTTAAAGCATCATCCCAATATGTTAAGATTGCAGGTTCAATTCTTAGTCACGGCATATACACACTCAACCAATTGGTGCATGAATGGGTGGAAAATAAATTGATATTTCTCTTCTTTTTCTCTCACTCTTTTTTTCCTATGTCTCTCTACCTCCCTCTCCTCTCTCTAAAATCAATCAATTAATAAAAATTTTTAAAAAATCATCTCTGAATACATTTATACACCACTTGACGTTGAGGCTATGTTCTACAAAATACATTGTTAGATGATTTTATTGTGGTGTCACTATCATACAGCACACTTAAAGAAACTTAGATAAGGTATCTATAACACACCTAGACTATAGGGTTTATTTTATTGCTCCAAGGCTAAAATTCTGTACAGCACATTACTTACAAAATATATATATATATATAACATTAAATCAAATGCAAGAGAAAATTATTCTATCAAGAGATGCTGTAAACACAAAAGGTATTAAGCTATTGCTGGTGTAAGATAGCATACTATTTATGGCAAATTTCTTTTTTGTAAGTAGAAAGCATGTGTTCTAAAATAACAATTAAAAGTATAATAAATACATAAACCAGTAGAATCACTTATTACCATTATAAAGTATTATGTATTGTATATATTGCATTGTTATTTTGTTATACAACCAGCAGCAAAGTGGAGTTTTTAATCCCATTATCACACAGTGGGGGACAGCCACCAGAATCCCTGTGCTGAGTTATTTTCCAATACCACAGTCACCATCTTTTTTGGGTGGAGCAGTCCCCTCTGAGTGGCATCAACCTGAAGAAAGTCAACTTCCCCAGCCTCAGAAGTCTCTCCTGCCCCTCCTATGGAGGCAGAGTTATGTTGAGAAGTCAGGAAGCATGGGGCACATCACTGACTCAATTTTCTGGCTTTTAGGACAGAGCTTTACCCAGAATGCTCCCTGGTCTATGACAGGTGATTCCGTCCCATGGGAGACTCAGTAGAAACTGTTCTGACTGTAGGAAGACCATAAATCTGGGTCTCAGAGGCTACTCCCATTGACTTCTGGGGCCAAATAACACTGAGGGCTGTAGTATCCCCAACCTCAGATGCCGTAACTCACCAAGCTTGCAACCTGTAGAAGGGTTGGTTGTGGGGCCAGTCTGAGCCCAAATTAGTCTTTCCACATAAAACTCTGTAAGAAGAACAAGCAGTTACAAGAAAAAGTGGGGCAGCTGAAAAGTGAAGGCAAATATTACAGAGGTTGGGGCTTTTATGAGATGCTGTCATCTCTAAGCAGGAAGATGCTGATTCTTATAAACAGGTTAGTTAGCCCCTCCTAAACTACCTAGGCATGAAAAATGCAAACACACACACACAAAAAAAACCAGAAAAGTAGCTCCAGACAGGTAGTCCATGGTACATTAAAAACAATGGCTGACACCAACCCAAGAAGATCTAGAACCAAAACAACTGGTACTGGGTGGCAGACAGCACCAATCATATACTAACCTAACTACACAAGCAGCACACACCTAAAGCTGAGTGGAAGCAGCATCCAGGACACTGACAGTTTGGAGAAGTAAATATTGCTTCAACGAAACCAGAATGTTACACAGTGTGTAATACACCATGACAAAGGTTGACCCCTAGAGCCAAAGCCAACCTGACAGGAATAACCTATACACACAAAGGAACAACTCGTATCTACGAATACTCACAAACAAAAGGAGAGAAAATTTTACCCTCGATGAAGCATCATAGAGCAAAGAAAATAGGTTAGCCTGAAAGCAGTACCCACTAGCCTCCTTCCTCCTCATAAAGATACCACATAAATTTCAAAGTCAGACAGCACTATCTAATACACAGACAAAATGGACAGACAAAAAAAATTGAACCAAATGAATCAACAGGAATAATCCCCAGAAAAAGAACTAAATGAAATGAAAGTAACCAGACTACCAGATGCAGAGTTTAAAATAATGATTTTTAGGATGCCCAAGGATTTTAGAGCAACATTGGATAGACATAATGAGCACCTATATAAATAAATAGCAAGCATCAAAGAGGACATTGAAATCATAAAAAAGAACCAGTCAGAAAAAACAAATACAATAATATTAGAAATGAAGATTGCACTACAAGAAAAACAGCAGGTGGGATGAAGCAGAGGATCAAATCAGAGATTTAGAAGACAAGATAAACAAAAGCAAGAAGGAGAGAAGCAAAACAAAAAGAGGCACAAAAAGACAGAGGCAACTTTAAGAGAGCTCTGTAACAACATGAAGAGAAACAATATCTGCATCATAGAATTTCCTGAAAGAGAAGAGAATAAACAAGGGATAGAGAATCTGTTTGAAGAAATCATAGTTGAAAACCTCCCTAAATTAATGAAGGAAAAAGTCACACAAGTTCAAGAAACACAGAAAGTCCCATTAAAGAGAAACCTAAGGAGGCCTACACCAAGACACGTCATAAATAAAGTGCCAAAGTTAAGAGGTAAAGAAAGAATACTAAAAGCTTTATGAGAAAAGCAGTTAATTACCTACAGAGAAGCCCCCATAAGGATGACATCTGACTTCTCAACAGAAACTCTTGAGGCCAGAAGGAATTGGCAAGAAATATTCAAAGTGATGAGAAACAAAAATCTACAACCAAGACTACTTTATTCAGCAAGGCTATCATTTAGAATTGAAGGATAAATAAAAAGCTTCCCAGAAAAAAAAAAAACCTCAAGGAACTTATTACAACCAAACCAGTACTAAAAGAAATGTTAAGGGGTCTTCTATAAAAAGAGAAAAGGGAAAAAAAGAAATTTTAAAAAAGAGCATTGTAGATTTAAAAAATAAAAAGGCAATAAATAAGCACATGTCAATAATAACCTTAATTGTAAATAGATAAAATGCTCTAATTAAAAAACTTGGGTAGCTGCATGGATAAGAAACAAGACCCATGCATATGCTGTCTATAAGAGAATCACCTCAGAACAAAAGATACACATAAACTAAATGTGAAGGGTTAAAAAAAATTATTTCATGCAAATGGAATAAAAAAAAAAATCTGGAACTATATTATAGGGCCACGACAATCAAAACAGCATGGTATTGGCAGAAAAATAGACACTTAGACCAATGGAACAGAATAGAAAGCCAGAAATTAACCAACCAGCATATATTATGGTCAAATAATTTTTGATAAATGGGCCAACAACACAATAATGTGAAAAAGAAGCCTCTTCAATAAATGCTGCTGGGAAAACTGGGAAAGCCAGCATGCAAAAGAATGAAACTAGACTACAGTTTTGGTCCCCCTGTACTAAAATTAACTCAAAAATGGATTAAAGATCTAAAGCATAAGCGACCTGAAACGATATTAAGTACTAGAAGAAGACATAGGTACTCAACTCATGGACCTGGGTTTTAAAGAGCATTTTATGAATTTGACTCCAAAGGCAAGAGAAGTGAAGGCAAAAATTAATGAATGGGACTACATCAGACTAAGAAGTTTTTGCTCAGCAAGAGAAACTGATAACAAAATAAACAGACAGTCAACTAAATGGGAAATGATATTTTCAAACAACAGCTCAGATAAGGTCCTAATATCCAAAATATACAAAGAACTCATAAAACTCAACAACAAACAAACAAACAATCCAATAAAAAAAATGGGAAGAGGACATGAACAGACACTTCTCCCAGGAAGAAATACAAATGGCCAACAGATATATGAAAAGATGCTCATCTTCTTTGGTTATTAGAGAAATGCAACTCAAAACTGCAATGAGATACCACCTCACACCTGTTAGATTAGCTATTGTTAACAAGACAGGTAATAACAAATGTTGGAGAGGCTGTGGAGAAAGAGGAACCCTCATCCACTGTTGGTGGGAATGTAAAGTAGTACAACCATTATGGAAGAAAGTATGGTGGTTCCTCAAAAAACTGAAAATAGAACTACCTTATGACCCAGCAATCCCTCTACTGGGTATATACCCCCAAAACTCAGAAACATTGATACGTAAAGACACATGTAGCCCTGTGTTCATTGCAGCATTGTTCACAGTGGCCAGGACATGGAAACAACCAAAAAGCCCATCAATAGATGACTGGATAAAGAAGATGTGGCACATATACACTATGGAATATTACTCAGCCATAAGAAATGATGACATTGAACCATTTACAGCAAAATGGTGGGATCTTGATAACATTATACAAAGTGAAATAAGTAAATCAGAAAAAACCAGAAACTGCATTATTCCATACATAGGTGGGACATAAAAGTGAGACTAAGAGACATTGATAAGAGTGTGGTGGTTACGGGGGGAGGGGGAGAGAGAGAGGGAAAGGGGGAGGGGCACAAAGAAAACTAGATAGAAGGTGACAGAGGACAATCTGACTTTGGGTGATGGGTATACAACATAATTGAATGACAAGATAACCTGGACATATTATCTTTGAATATATGTATCCTGATTTATTGATGTTGCCCCATTAAAAAAATAAAATTAAAAAATTAAAAAAAAACTGGGGTAGCAATACTTATATCTGAAAAAAATAGCCTTTAAAACAAAACTAAAATACGAGATAAAGAAAGTCATCACATAATAATAAAGGGAGCAATCCAATAGGAGGATATAACCATTGTAAATATTTATGCACCTAATATAGGAGCACTTAAATATATATGGCAGATTTTGATGGACATAAAGGGTAAGATCAATAGCAATACTATAATAGTAGGGAATTTTAATACTCTACTGACATCTATGGACAGATTCTCCAGAAAGAAAATTAACAAAGAAACAGTGGCCTTAAATGACACACTAGATCAACTGGATTTAATTGCTATTTTTAGAACATTTCACCCGAAAGCAAGAGAATATACTTTTTTTTCAAATGCTCATGAGACATTCTCTAGGATAGACCATATTAGGACACAAAATAAGTCTCAATAATTTAAAATTAAGATCATATCAAACAACTTCTCTGATTACAATGGCATGAAACTAGAAAACAATTACAATAAAATAACTGAAAAAAAAAAATCCAAACACATAAAGGTTACCAGCATGTTATAGAACAATAAATGAGTTAACAATGAGATAAAAAAAATTTTCCTTGAAACAAATGAAAATAAACAACTCAAAATCAAAGGGACAAAGCAAGAGCAGTCCTGAGAGGGAAGTTCATAGCATTACATACAGGCATACCAAAAGAAGCAAGAAAAAGATCAAATAAACAACTTAACCCTGCACCTAAAAGATCTAAAAAAAGAACAACAAATAAAACCCAGAGGAAGTAGAAGGAAGTAAATAATAAACATCAGAGTCAAAATAAATGACATAGAAGCTGAAAAAGCAATGCAAAAGGTCAATAAAACCAAGAGCTGGGTATTTGAAAAGGTAAACAAATTTGACAACCTTTAATTAGGCTCATCAAGAAAAAAAAGAAAGGACTCAAATAAATAAAATTAGAAATAAGAGTGCAGAACTAACTGACATGGCAGAAATACAAAGCATTGTAAGAAAATACTATGAAGATCTTTAAGCCAAAAAATTGGACAACCTAAGTGAAATAGATAAATACATAGAAACATACAATCTTCAAAAAATCAATCTGAATAAATCAGAATACCTAAAAAGACTGAGTACAATAAATAAAATTGAAAAAGTTATAAAAAAAAAAAAAAAACTCCCAGCAAACAAAAGTCCTGGACCAGATGACTTCACAGGTGAATTTTACCACACATTCACAAAACCAACACCTGTCCTACTCAAGCAATTTCAAATAATTCAGGAGGAGGGAAGACTTCCAAACTTCTTTTATTAGACAAGCATTATCTTCATTCCAAAATCAGGTAAAAACACTACAAAAAAAAAACCACCATAAGCCAATATTCATGATAAACATAAATGCTAAAATTCTCAATAAAATATTAGCAAACAGGATCCAGCAATACATCAAAAAGATCATCTCATGATCAAGTGGGATTTATTCTGGGGAGACAAGGCTGGTACAATATTTGCAATTCAATAAATGTGATTCATCACATAAACAAAAGAAAGGATAAAAATCACATGATTATATCAATAGATACAAAAAAGCATGACAAAATCCAGCACCCATTTATGATAAAAACTCTCAGCAAAGTAAAAATACAGAGAACATACCTCAACATAATAAAGGTCATCTATGACAAACCCACAGCCAACATCATATTCAATGGGCAAAATTTAAAATAATCCCCATAAGATTGAGAGTAATGCAAAGGTGCCCACTTTCACCACTCTTATTCAAAATAGTTCTGGAAGTCCTAACCACAGCAATCAGACAAGGAAAAGAAATAAAAGCCATCCAAATTGGGAAAAAAGAAGTAAAACTCTCATTATTTCTGATAACATGATACTGTACATAGAATACCCTAAAGTCTTAGTCTAAGACATACCCAGATATGACTAAAGGAAATTTGGTAAGGTGGCAGTTATAAATTAATATTCAGAAATCAGTGGCATTTTATACATCAACAATAAACTGTTATAAAAGAGAAAATTAAGGAAAACAATCCCCCTTCACTATTGCAACAAAAAATATATAAATAAAGTTCCTAGGAATAAATTTAACCAAGGAAGTAAAAGACTTGTACTTAGAAAATTATGTGACATTAAAAAAAAAATCAAGAAAGATACAAACAAGTGGAAGCATATAATGTATTTATGGATAGAAATAATAAACATCATAAAAATGTCTATATTACTCAGGGAAATTCCAAGATGGCAGCAGAGTAGGCAGATGCACAGACTCCCAGCTCATACCACCAAACTGGATTACAAATTAAAGAACAATCAACATGAAAAACCAACTCTGGACTACAAGAACAGCTCTCAAAAACCAAGGAGCAAAAAAGAAGCCACACTGAGCCTGGTAGGGAGTGCCCAGGAGCAGTGGGTCTCTCCTGCTGACAGGAACAGAGAAGGGGTGAGGCTGAGAGCCCAAAAGGGCTCTCATTCCAAGGAAAAGAGTAGAAAATATCACTCACAGCCACTTGCCTGGGGACCTGGAAACAAGGTGTGTTGAAAGAGCTGGCTTATCTTCCAAAAAGAAATAGGGGAGACAGAGACAGACGGAGATTGGCAGAGCAATGCATGAGAGGACATGAGAAGCTGACTCATCCAGTGCTGGGGGTGGCCATAGCTGGGGGAGGGGTTGATCCGTCCACATAATACAAGTCTAAAGTGGTCCCGGGTCACCCATCTCAATATCTCTCCAGCTTCAATCAGCACAACAAGACACAGCTGAAAACAAGAAGTGGGGAGGAGGGTAGTAACTCAGGTCTCCATGGAGATCTGAGATATACCTCCCCCTACTGAAGTTGAGAAAACACCCCACCCCCAGAGAGATTAACTAGAAGATCAGGCCTTCAGAGTCTCACATTACACCCACCGCATTCCTGGATACAGTTTCAAATAATCCTCCTGCTGAGATCAGTAAAAAAGACTACCACATGTTAAAAAAACTGAGAAAAAAACACACAAATCAAGACTTCAAAGCGGCTCTACTAGAAAAACCAAATCCAAAAGTAGATTACAAATAACAGCTGATGCCAATCCAAGAAGACCTAGAAATAACACAACTGAAAACTGGAGGCAGACAACACCAAGCCTAGACTCAACCAGCTCTACAAACAATACACCCAAACACAGAGACATAATGAGAAGACAGAGAAGTGTAATCCAAGTGAAACCGCAAGAGAAACCTCCAGGAAATGAACAGAGTGATATGGAAATAACCAAACTTCCAGATGCAGAGTTTAAAATAATGATTGTAAGCACACTTAGGGATCTTAGAACAACAATGGTTGGTCATTACGAACACCTAAGTAAAGAAATAGCAAGTATAAAAAAGGACATTGAAATAGTAAAAAAAAAAAATCAGTCAGATATGACAAATACAATAACAGAAATGAAGACCACAACAGAAGGAATTAAAATCAGGATGGACAAAGCTGAGGATCAAATCAGCGAGTTGAAAGACAAGTTCAACAAAGGCATGGAAGCAGAGCAGAAAAAATAAAAGAGACTCAAAGAGTCTGAGGAAACTCTTAGAGAACTCTGTGACAACATGAAGAGAAATAACATCCGCATCATAGGGGTTCCTGAAGAAGAAGAGAAAGAACAAGGGATAGAGACTTTGTTCAATCATATCATAGCTCAAAACTTTCCTAAATTAATGCAGAAAAAAACTCTCACTAGTTCAAGAAGCACAGAACTCCATTAAAGAGAACCCGAAACAAATCTATACCAAGACACATCATAATTAAAACACCAAAGCTAAGTGATAAAGAGAAAATATTAAAAGCTGCTAGAGAAAAAAAGGTTATCGCCTACAAAGGAGCCCCCATAAGGATGATATCCAACTTCTCAAGAGAAGCACTTGAGGCCAGAATGGAATGGCAAGAAATATTCAAAGTAATGCAGAACACAAACCTATAACTAAGATTACTTTATCCAGGAAGGGTATCATTTAAAATTGAGGGAGAAATAAAAAGCTTCCCAGACAAAAAAAAAACTCAAGAAATTCATTACAATCAACCAATGCTGCAAGAAATGTTAAGAGGCCTGTTGTAAACAGATCAAAGTGGAAAAAAATATATAGCAATAGAGAAATACAGCTTTAAAGAATAAAAATGGTAATAAACAACTACATATCAATAATAACCTTAAATGTAAATGGATTAAATGATCCAATCAAAAGATATAGGGTAGCTGCATGGATAAGAAAACAAGACCCATACATATACTGTCTACAAGAGACAAACCTTAAAACAAAAGATGCACATAGACTAAAGGTAAAAAAATGAAAAAAATATTTCATGCAAATGGAAATGAAAAAAAAAGCTGGGGTAGCAATATTTATATCAGGAAAAATGGACTTTAAAACAAAGGCTATAGTAAGAGATAAAGAAGGCCACTACATAATGATAAAGGGAGCAATCCAACAGGAAAATATAACCATTATAAATATCTATGCACCTAATATAGGAGCACCTAAATATATAAAGCAGACTTTGATGGATATAAAAGAAAAGATCAACAGCAATACTATAATAGTAGGGGATTTCAATACCCCACTAATATCACTAGATAGATTCTCAAGAAAGAAAATTATCAAAGAAACAGCAGACTTAAAGGACACACTAGATCAACTTGATTTAATAGATATCTTCAGAACCTTTCACCCTAAAGCAGCAGAATATACATTCTTTTGAAGTGCTCATGGTACATTCTCTAGGATAGACCACATGTTAGGGCACAAAAGTGATTTCAACAAATTTAAGAAGATTGAAATCATATCAAGCACTTTCTCTGATCACAATGGCATAAAACTAGAAGTCAACCACAACAGAAAAACTCAAAAATTCTCAAACACATGAAAACTAAATAACAGGTTGTTAAATAACAAATGGATTAAAAATGAGATCAAAGAAGAAATAAAAAAAAATTCCTAGAAATGAATGACAATGAGCATACAACAACTCAAAATTTATGGGACACAGCAAAAGCAGTACTGAGAGGGAAGTTCATAGCACTACAGGCATACTTTAAGAAGCTAGAAAAAGCTCAAATAAACCACTTAACCCGGCATCTAAAAGAACTAAAAAAATAGAGCTAGTAAAGTCCCAAAGTAGTAGAAGGAAGGAAATAAAAAGATCAGAGTGAAAATAAATGACATAGAGACTAAAGAAACAGTACAGAGGATCAATGAAACCAGAAGCAGGTTCTTTGAAAAGGTAAACAAGATCGATGAACCTTTAACTAGACTCACCAAAAAAAAAAAAAAAAGAGAGAGGACTCAAATAAATAAAATTAGAAATGAGACTGGAGAAATAACAACTGACACAACAGAAATACAAAATATTGTAAGAAAATACTATGAAGAACTGAATGCAAAAAAATAGACAACCTAGATGAAATGGAAAAATTTCCTGAAACATACAATCTTCCAAAAATCAATCTGGAAGAATCAGAAAACCTAAACAGACCGATTACAACAAATGAGATCGAAACAGTTATCAAAAAACTCCCAACCAAGAAAAGTCCTGGACCTGATGGCTTTACAAGTGAATTCTACCAAATATTCAGAGAAGAACTAACTCCTATCTTTCTCAAGCTATTTCAAAAAATTCAAGAGGAAGGAAAACTTCCAAGCTTCTTTTATGAGGCGAGCATAATTCTGATTCCAAAACCATGCAAAGACAACACAAAGAAAGAAAATTATAGGCCAATATCCCTAATGAGTATAGATGCTAAAATCCTCAACAAAATATTAGCATACCAGATCCAACAATATATGAAAAAAATTATACACCATGATCAAGTGAGACTTATTCTGGGGAGGCAAGGCTGATACAATATTCACAAATCAATCAATGTGATTCATCAGATAAACAAAAGGAAGGAGAAAAACCATATGATAATTTTAATAGATGCAGAAAAAGCATTCGATAAAGTCCAGCGCCAATTCATGATCAAAACTCTTAGCAAAGTGGGAATACAGGGAACATACCTCAACATGATAAAGGCCATCTATGACAAACCCACAGCCAACATCATATTCAACGGGCAAAAATTAAAAGCAATCCCCTTAAGATCAGGAACAAGGCAAAGGTGTCCCCTTTCACCACTCTTATTCAACATAGTACTGGAAGTCCTAGCCACAGCAATCAGACAAGAAAAAGAAATAAAAGGCATTCAAGTTGGAAAAGAAGAAGTAAAACTATCATTATTTGCAGATGATATATTGTATATAGAAAATCCTAAAGTCTCAGTCAAACTACTGGACCTGATAAATAAATTCAGCAAGATGGCAGGATATAAAATTAATACTCAGAAATCAGAGGCATCTTTATACACCAACAATGAACTGTCAGAAAGAGAAATTAAAGAAACAATCCCCTTCACTACTGCACCCAAAAAAATAAAACCTAGGAATAAATTTAACCAAGGGGATTAAAGACTTGTACTTGGAAAATTATAAAACATTGATAAAAAAAAAATCAAGAAAGATACAAACAAGTGGAAGCATATGATTAGGAAGAAAAACATCGTTAAAATGTTTATATTACCCAAAGCAATTTATAAATTCAATGCAATATAATTAAAATACCAATGACATACTTCAAAGATATAAAACATATATTCCAAAAATTTATATGGAACCAAAGAAGAACACGAATAGCCTCATCAATCTTAAAAAAATAAATAAAGCGGGAGATATCACACTTCCCAATATCAAGTTATATTACAAGGCCATTGTACTAAAAACAGCCTGGTACTGGCATAAAAACAGGCATATAGATCAATGGAACAAAACAGAGAACCCAGAAATAAACCAACAGCTTTACGGACAACTGATATTTGACAAAGGAGGTAAGAGCATACAATAGAGTAAAGACAGCCTCTTTAATAAATGGTGTTGGGAAAATTGGACTTCTACCTTCAAAAAAATGAAACTAGACCATCAACTTATACCATTCACAAAAACAAACTCAAAATGAATAATAGACTTAATTGTAAGCCATGAAACCATAAAAATCTTAGAAGAAAACATAGGCAGTAAGCTCTCCGACATCTCTCACAGCAATATATGTATATTTGCCGATTTATCTCCAAGTGCAAGTGAAATAAAAGACAGGATATACAAATGGGAGTATATCAAACTAAAAAGCTTTTGCACAGCTAAAGACACTAAGAACAGAATAAAAATACAAACTACACAATGGGAGAACATATTCAACAATACATCTGATAAAGGATTAATAACCAAAATTTATAAAGAACTTGTTAATCTCAACACCAGGAAGACAAACAATCCAATCAAAAAATGGGCAAAAGAAATGAATAGACTCTTCTCCAAAGAGGACATACAGATGGCCAATAGACATATGAAAAACTGCTCAACATCACTAATCACTAGAGAAATGCAAATTAAAACCCAATGAGATATCACCTAACACCAGTCAATGTGGTGCTCATAACAAAACAACACAGAATAAGTGCTGGCGAGGATATGGAGAGAAGGAAACCCTCCTGCACTGATGGTGGGAATGCAGACTGGAGCAGCCACTGTGGAAAACAGTATGGAGATTCCGCAAAAAAAATTGAAAATCGAACTGCCTTTTAACCCAGCTATCCCACTTTTAGGAATATACCCTAAAAACATTATAGCACTGTTCCAAAAGAAGAAATGCACCCCCATGTTTATGGCAGCATTGTTCACAATAGCGAAGATCTGGAAACAGCCTAAGTGTCCATCAGTGGATGAGTGGATTAAAAAGCTTTGGTACATATATACTATGGAATACTACTCAGACATAAGAAATGATGACATTGGATCATTTACAATAGCATGGATGGACCTTGATAACATTATACTGAGTGAAAGAAGTGAATCAGAAAAAACTAAGAACTATATGATTTCATACATAGATGGAACATAAAAATAAGACTCAGAGACATGGACAAGAGTGTGATGGTAACAGGGGTGGGAGGGTTGGGGAGGGATGGGGCGAGGAAGGAGAGAGAGGGGGTGGGGGAGGGGAGGGTCACAAAGAAAACCAGATAGAAGGTGATGGAAGACAATTTGACTTTGAGTGAGTGGTATGCAATATAATCAAATGTCAAAGTAATCTGGAGATGTTTTCTCTGAACATATGAACACTGATTTATCAATGTCACCTCATTAAAATTAATTTTAAAAAGTCTATATTACCCAAAGCAATCTATAAATTCAAAGCAATTTTTATTAAAATACCAGTGGCATACTTCAAAGTTATAGAACAAATATTCTAAAATTTTACATGGAACCAGAAAAGAACATGAATAGCCTCACCAATCTTAAAAATAAAATGTAGAAAGTCTCAGAGTAACATCTTTTTGGCTGAGCCAGATGAACCACTGGAGATGGAACAACACCATAACCTCAGATGGCATTCAAGGCCAAATTATTATTTTAAAGAAAGATAGGTAAATGGGAGGCAGTTGGGTCCTATAGAACTTTATTAAGAAAAAACCCTTTGGATTATTTTTTTTATTCTATAAATTATTATGACACAAGATTTTTTTGTTGTTTTACTTTTTATATTTTGTATTTAGTATAACATTTATTTATAGTTTGAGAGCACACCATATACCTTTTTAGTTTTAATAATTTTACCAGGGTGAACAAAGATGGCAATGGAGTAGGCTGATGTTCTAACTACCACCTCCCAGGAACAAATTGGATTACAACATAATTTAAGAACAGTCATCTTGAAAAACCAACTTTGGACTAAACTAAGAGGAGTTTATAACCAAAGATCACCAAAGAACCACACTGAGACTGGTAGGAATGGCAGAGACTCGGAAAGGGCTGACCTACTCCCAGGATGGAGCAATTGCTGAGGGTCCAGAGGGACTCTCACTGTAGGAAGGATCACCCTGGGAGGTGTGGGTGCTCAGCCCCAGGCCCAGAGCCCCAGCTTAAAGCCCCAGAGCCTGAAAGAGGTGTCCAGACAGCATTTAGCTGTAAAAAGAGCCAGGTTTCTGTCTGAGAGAAAGAGACACACCTCTCGGATGTAGATTCCATCTTAAAGGGACCATGCAGAAAAACTCGTTCACAGCTACTTTTACATCCCAGGAGACAGACCACAGCAAACCCAAAGTGAATTTTATAAGTTTTATTGCAAACCTGCGCAGGGACTGCAGGCAACCCATGCAAGGGAACACTGCAGCCCCGAGCTTCTAAAATGGCTTCTTTTTATAGGGTGGCTATCTACACTGAGTAAGCAAGCATAGTTTACAAGGGCAGGAGAGGTGTGATTAGCTGACCTTGTTCCTGGCTAAGTCTCTAGGGTAGGGGCTTCCTTGATCTGGGTATATAGAGTTCTGTGGAAAATATTGCTACATTTCTAATGGTTGTTTATCTCTCTTTCTTTTTTTTTTTCCTCCAGCCATGTACTGGATGTACTCAGTTTTCATGGCTGGTAGCCTGCACCGCTTGTCCTAAGATGTCACACTACTCACCTGGGGCTCTGGCGAGGTAGAGCTGAGAGGACTGGAGTTGCATGAAAAGAGTGTAAAGTTGGATCCTCAGGGAGAAACACTGTGAGGAATGGCCACTGGAATGCCTGTGCTAAGTCATTCTCAACTACTTCAGTCACCATCTTTCTTGGATGGAGCAATTCTCTCTGAGTATCATCAGCCTGGGGAGAGCAGCTGCTCCACCCTCAGGAGTCCCTCCTACCCCAGTCATAGAGATTGGTCATTCTGAGAGGCTAGAAAACAGGAAGCACATCAGTGACTCAGTTTTCTGGTGTTGTGACCAGAGATCCCCCCACACACACTCTTGAGTCTATGACTGGTGCTTCCACCTCATGGGAAACTCAATTGACACTGTCCAGAGAGCAAGCAGACCTCACCTCTGGGTCTCAGAGTCCACACCCACCAGACTCCTCAGGCCTCGCCCTACTGAGGTCTGTGAAAAAAGTCTGAACACACTGACACCTGGGGCCAACGGGTAGAGCCAAATACACCATCCTTCCTAATCCCTGAATTGACACAGGCTAGACTCTACCAGACATTTTTTTTAGCAGCTAAGCCCAACAAGCAGACAGAGGCTGCAAGAGGCGGGACTCAGGGAAACTTGGCTGTTTGAGCAGACCTTCCTCCAGCCAGCCTAAGATTGCAGCTTGATATTTCCATGTACACCTGGGCCTAACAGAAGCAGCCACAAACTCTGTATTGCTTATAGCTCCAAGATGGTTGCTAAAAGCCAGTCACAGGCAATGTCTCTCACTGGTCTGTGCTGGGTTCCTGTGAGGGAGGCCCAGAGCTGGCACATCCAGGGACCAGCTGTGGAAAGCATTGGTTCAGGACCTAACAACCTTTGCTACAGTGGTATCTTAAGGAAAAGCTCCTCACACCTGGCCCAGCTGAGGCAAGTTTCACTCTCTGTGATCAGCACTGGCACAGCAGCTCATGTGCATTGGATAGGGTGGATCTTCACAGTCAGCCAGCCAGGGTGCTGGATATCCTACCATGCAAGGCTAGATGCCACAAGGGGAAGGGAGAGATGCTTAGAGCATGGACATTTAACATGTGGGTCTGTTGGTCAAATAAGTTTGTAAATATGATGTATATGTTTGCTCACTTATACTTTGCATTGGGTGTGGGAGATAGGCTGTAAGCTGGCAAAGTCCTTATAGACTAAAACTTAGTTTTAAGACTAAGCCTTTCCCACCCTTTTAATACTAAGATCTTTTCAACATCCTTCTAATACAAAGATCTTCTCAAAACTAAGCTTTTCCCAACACCTTTGACTGTTGCATGATGGGGAATGGTACACTCTTATGAAGAATTTCATTTATGGCTCAGGTAAGTGGCTTTGTATCAGAGACTTTCTTATTTGTATATTGGCTTAAAGGCTTTAATTTTCTACACTATAAAATAAAGCAGACCAGGGGCTCTCTCACTCAGTTCCTGCCATCAGCATTGCAAAGGAGAGGCAGCCAAGGTGACAGAGTGCTGCAGGAGAAGCCAGTTTGTCCCGAGTTTGTGCAGGAGAAGGAGATGGGAAACAGAGGTAAATAAGACTGGTGAGGACCTTTGATTCTAGGAAAAAACTGGAAAAAGTCAGTGGCTTTGGAAGCCCTGAATGGAAAGGGAAGTCTTTTCCCACTGTATGTATTTTCTCGACTGCCAATTGTGAGCAGGAATAAAGTGGATGGCTCACCAGTTTTTGGCTCCACTGTTTCTTTACCGCCTGTCCAAAGGGAACCTGCACTGACCAGGCGTCTGTGATGGTGGCTGTATCTACTGGCTTTACAGAGTCCCTATGAGTCTATTTTTGGATCTGGCTGAGGATCTTAGCCATCTTCATGAGGGACACAGTCAGCCCCAAGAGAGGATTCTCTCAGTCTTCCTCCCTGAGACTGGGGGGTCTCACCAGCTAAAAGAACTTCTGCAGAGGAGACTGTCAGCCACACTCAGTCTGAAACTGCTGCTCATCTTGTTGAGGAGAAATAAAATTTGAGTATCCAGCACTGGCTGAGGGATCAAGCCCTGGAGGAGGGGCCAAATTCCCCACACTGAGCTCCTTACCAAGAGACTCCCGAAATGGGGGGTCCCACAAATGTTATATTCACAACCTCAGCTGCCCTAATCCACCAAGCATGCAACCTGTAGAAGGGTTGGTTGAGTGAGGCCAATCAGAATCCACACCAGAGTCTTACTACAGAAGACTAAGAAGACCAGGCAGCTTCAAGAGGAGAAGGAGTAACTAAAAAGTAGAGACAAATCCTTCAGAGCTTGGGGTCTTTACAGAGCTGCTGTCACCTCTAAGCAGGAGGAAGCTGATCCTTATACAAAAGTTGGCTTCTCCCACAGTACCCAGGCACAGAAAATGCAGACACAAACAGTAGAAACTGCAATAGTTACGGACCGGTAACCAACAATGGATTACAAAGAGCAACTGATGCCAACCCATGACAAACTAGAGCTAACACTACTGGTAGTGGATGGCAGACAACACCAACCCTAGACTCAACTCCCTACACAAGCAGCACAACCAAAGGTGGCATGTAGCAGGCCCCAGACACTGTGGAGAATAAATATGCCCAAAAGGACAGACATTGCACAATGTGTAATACACATGATCACGGTTGACAGTTAGAGCCAGCCTGCCTGAAGGGATAACTGTATCCACAAAAGGACCAACTTCATCTAATACTCACATACAACAAGAGGGAAAATAGTACCCTCAAGAAGCATGCCTAGAACAAAAAAATCAAGTGGCCTGGAGGACACTACTGCCGAGCCCATCTTCTTAATAAAGAACTTACAAAAATTTCAGTCAGACGGCACTACCTAATACACAGACAAAATGGGCAGACAGAGAAATGTGACCCAATGAATCAATAAGAGAAATCCACAGTGAAAGAACTGAATGAGATGGAAGTACCACTCTACTAGATGCAGAATTTAAAATAGTGATTTGGAAGTTGTTCAATGATCTTAGAGAAACCATGGATAGACATAATGAGCTCCTAAATAAAGAGATAGCAAGCATCAAAAAGGACATTGAAATCATAAAAAGAACCAGTCAGAAATGACAAATAAAATATCTGAAATGAAGACTGCACTAGGCGGAATTAACAGCAGGGTGGATGAAGTAGAGAATTAAATCAGCACTTTAGAGCATAAGATAAACAAAAGCATTGAAGCAGAGCAGCACAAAGAAAAGAGGTTCAAAAAGTTTGAGGAAACTCTAAGAGACCTCTGTGACAACATGAAGAGAAAAAACATCCACATCATAGGGGTTCCTGGAGGAGAAGAGAAATAAGGCATAAAGAAGCTGTTTGAAGAAATCATAGCTGAAAACTTTTCTAAATTGGTGAAGGAAAAAAGTCACCCAAGTTCAAAAAGCACAGAGAGTCCCATTAAAAACAAATCAAAGGAGGACTACACCAAGGCACATCATAATTAAAGTGCCAAAGTTAAGAGACAAAGAAAAAATACTAAAAGCTGCAGGAGATAAGCAGTTAATTAACTACAGAGAAGCCACCATAAGATTGACATCTGAGAAGCTATTTGAAGAAATCATAGCTGAAGATTTTTCTAAATTGGTGAAGGAAAAAAGTCACACAAGTTCAGAAAGCACAGAGAGTCCCATTAAAGACAAATCAAAGGAGGCCTACACCAAGGCACATCATAATTAAAGTGCCAAAGTTAGGAGACAAAGAAAGAATACTAAAGGCTGCAGGAGATAAGCAGTTAATTAACTACAGAGGAGTCCCCATAAAGATGACATCTGATTTCTCAACAGAAACATTTGAGGCCAGAAGAGATTGGCAAGAAATATTCAAAATGATGCAAAACAAGAGCCTACAACCAAGATTTATTAATCCAGTAAGGCTAACATTTAAAACTGAAGAAGAAATAAAAAGCTGCCCAGACCAAAAAAACAACAACAAAAAAAAAAACCCTCAAGGAGTTTATTACAACCAAACCAGTACTGCAAGAAATACTAAGGGGCTTGCTGCAAATAGAGCAAAGGAAAAAAATTAAGAAAATGAGGATTATAAATTTAAAGAATAAAATGGCAATAAACAACTACATATCAATAATAACCTTAAATGTAAATGAATTAAATGCTCCAATAAAAAGATATAAGGTAGCTTCAGGGATAAAAAAAAAACAGAACCCATACATATGCTGTCTACAAGAGACCCACCTGAGAACAAAAGATAGAATGACAATGAAGGGATGAAAAAAAATATTTCACACAAATGTAAATGAAAAAAAAGCTAGGGTAGCAATACTTATATCTGACAAAGTAGACTTTAAAACAAAGGCTATAGTAAGGGATAATGAAAGTCACTACATAATGATAAAGGGAGCAATCTAACAAAAGAATAGAACAATTGTAAACTTTTATGTGCCTAATATAGGAGCACCGAAATATATAAAACAGATTTTGATAGACATAAAGGATGAGATCAACAACAATACTATAATAGTAGGAAATTTTAATATCCCACTAACATCACTGGACAGATCCTCCAGACAGCAAATTAACAAAGAAACAGTGGCCTTAAATGACACTTTAGATCAACTGGATTCAATAGATATGGTCAGAACAGTTATCAAAAATCTCCCAGCAAGGCCTGGCCAGTTGGCTCAGTGGTAGAGCATCGGCCTGGTGTGCAGGAGTCCCGGGTTCAATTCCCAGCCAAGGCACACAGGAGAAGCACCCATCTGCTTCTCCACCCCTCCCCCTCTCCTTCCTCTCTGTCTCTCTCTTCCCCTCCTGCAGCCAAGGCTCCATTGGAGCAAAGTTGGCCTGAGTGCTGAGGGTGGCTCCATGGCCTCTGCCTCAGGTGCTAGAATGGCCCTGGTTGCAACAGAACAACACCCCAGATGGGCAGAGCATTGCTCCCAGGTGGACATGCCGGGTGGATCCCGGTCAGGCACATGTGGGAGTCTGTCTGACTGCCTCCCTGTTTCCAACTTCAGAAAAATTTTAAAAAATTAAAAAAAAAAACAAAAACTTCCCAGCAAACAAAAGCCCTTGACCAGATGGCTTTACAGGTGAATTTTACCAATATTCAAAGAAGAACTAACTCCTATTCTTCACAAGCTATTTCAAAAAATTCAAGAGGAGGGAAGACTTCCAAGCTCTTTTTCTGAGGCCACCATAATCCTTATTCCAAAACCAGGTAAAGACACTACAAAGAAAGAAACTATAGGCCAATATCCGTGATAAACTTAGATGCTAAAACTCTCAACAAAATATTAGCAAACAAGATCCAGCAATACATGAAAAAAATCATACATCATGATCAAGTGGAATTTATTCTGGGCAGGCAAGGCTGGTACAGTATTCACAAATCAATCAATGTGATTCATCACATAAACAAAAAGAAGGATAAAAATCACATGATAATATTAATAGATGCAGAAAAAGCACTTGAAAAAATCTAGCACTCATTTATGATTAAAATTCTCAGCAAAGTGAAAATACAGGGAATTTACCTCAACATCATAAAAGTCATCTATGACATATCCACAACCAACTTCATACTCATTGGGAAAAAATTAAAAGCAATCCCCTTAAGATCAGGAACAAGGCAAGGGTGCCCCTTTCACCATTCTTATTCAGCATAGTTCTGGAAATCCTAGCCACAGCAATCAGACAAGAAGAAGAAATAAAAGGCATCCAAATTGAAAAGGAAGAAGTAAAACTATCATTATTTACTGATGACATGATACTGTACTACTAGATCTGATAAATGAATTTGGCAAGGTGGCAGGATATAAAATTAATATTCAAAAATCAGTGGAATTTCATACACCAACAATAAACTTTCTAAAAGAGAAATTAAGGAAACAATCCCCTTCACTATTGCAACAACAAAAAAAAATAAAGTACCTATGAGAAAATTTAACCAAGGTGGTAAAAGACTTGTACTCGAAAAATGATAAAACATTGATAAAAGAAATCAAGGAATATACAAACAAGTGGAAGCATATACCATGTTCATATGGTATATATGGATAGGAAGAAAAACATCACTAAAATGTCTATATTACCCCAAGCAATCCATAAATTCGGTGCAACTCAAAATACCAATGGCATACTTCAAAGTTATAGAACAAATATTCCAAAAATATATATGGAACCAAAAAACAACATGAATAGCCTCAACAATCTTGAAAATGAAGAATAAAGTGGGAGGTATCACACTTTTTGATAAAGTTACACTACAAGGCCATTGTACTCAAAACAGCTTGGTACTGGCATAAGGACAGGCATACATATCAATGGAACAGAACAGAGAACCCAGAAATAAGCCCATGCCATTATGGTCAATTGATTTTTGACAAATTAGGTCAGAGCATACAATGGAGTGAAGGCAGTTTCTATAATAAATGATGTTGGGAAAATTGGACAGGTACATGCAAAAAAATGAAACTAGACCACCAACTTATACCATTCACTAAAATAAACCCAAAATGCATAAAAGACTTAAGTGTAAGTCATGAAACCATAAACATCTTGGAAGAAAACATAGGCAGTAAACTCTCCCATATCTCTTATAGCAATATTTTTGCTGATTTATCTCCACGGGCAAGTGAAATAAAGGACAGGATGAACAAATGGGACTTTATCAAACTAAAAAGGTTTTGCACAGTGGAAGACACCATTAACAAAATAAAAAGACAACCCACACAATGGCAGAACATATTCACCAGTATATCTGAAAAGCAGTTAATAACCAAAATTTATAAAGAACTTCTAAAACTCAACACCAGGAAGGTAAACAATCCAATTAAATAATGTGCAGAAGAACTGAATAGACACTTTTCCAAAGAGGACATATAAATGGCCAGTAGGCATATGAAATAATGTTCAATGTCACTAATCATCAGAGAAATGCAAAATAAAGCCACAATGGGATATCACCTCACACCTATCAGAATGGCACTCAGTAACAAAACAACACACAATAAGTACTGGCGAGGGTGTGGAGAAAAGGGAACCCTTCTGCACTGCTGGTGGGAATACAGACTGGTACAGCCACTGTGGAGAACTATATGGGGTTTCCTCAAAAAACTAAAAATGAAACTGCATTTTGACCCAGCTATCTTATTTTTAGGAATATATCCTAAGAATACCAAATCACTGACTCAAAAGAAGGTATGCACACCCATGATTATTGCCACATTGTTTACAATAGCCAAGTCTGAAAACAGCCAAGTGTCCGTCAGTGGACAAGTGTATTAAAAAGCCGTGGTTCAGCCTGACCAGGCAATGGTGCAGTGGATAGAGCATCAGACTGGGATGCAGAGAACCCAGATTTGAGACCCCAAGGTTGCCAGCTTGAGTGCGGGCTCATTTGGTTTGAGCAAAGCTCACCAGCTTGGACCCAAGGTCGTTGGCTCGAGCAAGGGGTTACTTCGTCTGCTGAAGGTCTGTGGTCAAGGCACATATGAGAAAGCAATCAATGAACAACTAAGGTGTTGCAACAAAAAACTGATGATTGATGCTTCTCATCTCTCTTCATTCCTGTCTGTCCTTATTTATCTCTCTCTCTGACTCTCTCTCTCTGTCTCTAAAAAAAAAAGTTAAGAAAAAAAAAAGCTGTGGTTCATATACACAATGGAATACTATGCGGCCATGACAAAGAGGGAAATCTTACCTTTTGTGACAGCATGGTTGAACCTAGAGACTATTACGCTAAGTGAAATAAGCTAGGCAGAGAAAGAAAAATATCATATGATCTCACATATATGTGGACTCTAATGAACAATGTGAACTGAGAAATAGAATAGAGGCAAAGGCAGGTTGACAGGGACCAGAGGGACAGCAGTCAGAGGGAGGAGGGATGAGATGATGGGATCAGAGAAGGTGAAGGGATTAGAGAAACTATATATACATAACACAGAGATATAGATAATAGGACAGCAAATCCTAGAGGGAAGGGGGGAGGGATTTAGGGGAGGGGGGCAAAAGAGGTATAAAAAGGGACACAGGGTGGGAAGTGAGGGAGTTATATTCAGTGGGACACTTGAATCCATGTAAACACAATAAATTAAAATTAATAAAAATTTAAAAAAAGAACATAATCAATCATGAAATAGAAAATATAATAATTTTACCATTAGATGAGTTTTTATTTATTATGGTTTATATACTTTTTATTGGAAGTACTCAAGTGCTGTTATTAATTTGATTTTCACTTGTGGAATTGGAAGCTTTAACTTTAAGTTTTAATCAGGCCAAGTATTTAAGAACATGTTGGGCAAATAAGTTTTAACAAATGTTTAAGTTTTTGCTTGCCTATAGTTGGCATTGGGCAGCACCATGAGTATGTAGTCTGTGAAAAGCTGCAGTCCTTGCACCCAGGGCAGCAGATTGCAAATTGCAAATTACCTTCCTGCTGAGAAGGACCATTGTTTTGCTAATGTTTGCTGGAGGAGGGGTTTTTGGTTGACCCCCCTTGCCAGTTTTTGCAGATGAACAGAAGGAGTGCAGATGCAGAGTGCTGAGGGGGCTTTGGGAGCCCTACTGAGTCTTGTGGGGGGCCTTTGATCCCAGGAGGAACCAGAAAATGCATCAGGGCTTTGGAGCCCTGAATGAGGGGAAAGCTGTCTTCCTGTGTTTTACTTGTCTGCCACTGTGAGACTTTAGTGGCTCAGCATATTTTGGCTCCACTGTTTCTTTACTGTCTGCCTAAATTCAATGTGAATCTACATGGCCATGATGGTGGTGGCCACCGGCCATATTGAACACAATGCTATAAATTACAATTGTCTAAAACTTTCAGAGGCCTGGAGGACAGTAAATTTTTAAAGTAAATTTTCTCTGACTTAGCTGTAGGTATAAAGGGCCATGATTTTATAGCCATATTTTTTGAACTTTTTAAAACATGTATCTTCTTTTTTTTTAGTAATAGCTTTTTTTTTTAAAGAAAAACTATATTAGAGCATTATTGACAATACAAAAGTTATTCTATACACCTTTATAGAGGTGTATAGAATTATAATAACAGTTGAATTATATACACAAGTTTTGAAAGAAAAAATCTAAATAACAACTCTATTGTTATTAATGATTAATATTAGCAGACAGGTATACTCAATCAAACTAGTAAAGTTTCACATTAAGTTTTGGGTGTGCAGGCCTTGTTGATGTCTTGGAAAAGTTGTCTGTTTCTGATGTTGGCTTTTTTTCATTCTCATCTGTAGGTGAAGGCAAATGTCAGAGAAGAGTAAGTGTACCTTCATGGTTAGGCACCTGATAAGGTCTTTTCTGACAACGTTGGAAAGTTTTTAATATCTTTTTTTGATGGACAATATTCTTTTGGTTGTAAGTGTGGTCTTTTGAAGTCTTTGTCTCCTGGGAGCACATTGTGAAATGAATTACTTACTAATTTCTTAACTTTTTAAAGCCGGTTAATAAGCCCTTGACAATAATATAGAATGTCTCCTTTTAGCAAAGTTTGTTCATATGTCCCTTTATCCAGATGCATAGGGCAGCCTGTGACTATTTTACAAGAAGGTTTACATTTACCAAAAGGAGATCTCAGGTTGAGAAGCACTGTAGGGAGAGCTTTTGGCCAAGGGAGATTAAAAGCTTACTATAGAATAAGCCAAATAGTATAAATAAACTGCATTATTTGTTCTGTAAAATGAATCCCTTAGTCACTAACTTAGAGAAAATTTCCCAATTTGAAATTAATTTTTTTTCATAATTTACCTACCATTAAAGCTGTAGCTCTCCTGTAAGGAAATGCTTAAGCCCAGTAAGACAACATACAAATCATAACTAATATATATTTGTATCCCTGAAATGGTGGCATTTGTTTAAACTCCAATTGACATATTGTAAGTAGACCCATGGAATAATTTTCCTGGATTATATTATGGACAGATAAAATATCTGCTATGCAGCCCTGGCCAGTTGGTTCAGTGGTAGAGTGTCGGCCTGGCGTGCAAGAGTCCTGGGTTCGATTCCTGGCCAGGGCACACAGGAAAATCACCCATCTGCTTCTCTACCCCTCCCCCTCTCCTTCCTTTCTGTCTCTCTCTTCCCCTCCCACAGCCAAGGCTCCATTGGAGCAAAGTTGGCCCAGGCGCTGAGGATGGCTCTGTGGCCTCTGCCTCAGGTGCTAGAATGGCTCTGGTTGCAACAGAGCGATGCCCCAGATGGACAGAGCATCGCCCCCTGGTGGGCATGCTGGGTGGATCCTGGTCGGGCACATATGGGAGAGTCTGTCTGACTGCCTCCCAGTTTCCAACTTCAGAAAAATACAAAAAAAAAAAAAAATCTGCTATGCACTTTGTATTAAAGTAGCATATGTTTTACTTTATAAATTCATTTTAAAAACCCTAATGTGTTAGCCCATGTACATGCTAAAAGCATAGGTAACTGAACTCCTATCAGCAAGATTGGTTTGGTTGCTTTCAAGCCATCTTTCTGCCTGGGACAAAGGTTCCCCTTTTAGTTGTTACATTTTTTTGTTTCTTTGTAGCCTTTTATTGGCACTATAAGAGATTTTTTTATTGTTTTAAAAGACAACAGGAAATACTCTCATGTCTAGACAGCTTGAGTATTTAATTTTCTTTTGTTTTTATGGTGGTAGTATTAGTGTCCTGAAATTTTTATAATTGCCAATTGTTTTATTTCCTGTATGGCATTTAAATTTTTTTCAACCAATCTCTCACTTTTATGGGTTGTCCTGAGGAGGTTAAGAAACCTCACTGTTTTCATAACGTTCAAAAGTCATGCGCTGTGCTAACTGCATAGGGACTTTCAGTGTAAATATTGGCTACTTGAATTTTTGCTAATTGACAAGCCCAGATCAGAACAATTAATTTAGCTTGTTGGGCAGATTTTATTTCAGGTAAATAAGAACTTTCAATTACTCCTACCATGTAGTTACTGGCATATCCAGCTTGGTAATTTTTATTTTAGAGAAGATTTATGTATAAATCAAATTAAGTCAGTATTATCAGTAAAAGTTTCCTCTAAATTATTTCTAAGAACAAGAAAGTGATCAGTAAGCAAAACACAATTGTGGGTATCTTCATCCTATAGAAAGAGTTAACAAAGTTTCAGGGTTAAGATGATTACAGTTTTAAGCAAATTGATTGACAGAAGTGTTGAGTGTGACAGAGTTTAATAGAGAAAAGAGCCCATAAATATTTTTTCTGCTTGGTTAGAGATAAACCTTATCCAGTAAGGGAGCCCTTTGCTACGGAAATCAAACTGTTGACTATAACATTTTATAGTTTTATGATGATCTCCATATGTTCTGGAATTTAATTCCTTTGTGTGTGTGACAGAGATAGAGAGAGACAGAGAGAGGGACAGATAAGGACAGACAGATAGGAAGGGAGAGAGATGAGAAGTATCAATTCCTTGTTGCAGCACCTTAGTTGTTCACTGATTGCTTTCTCATATGTGCCTTGACCTGGGGGCTACAGCAGACTGAGTGACCCCTTGCTCAAGCCAGTGACCTTGGGCTCAAACTGGTGAGCCTTGCTCAAACCAGATGAGCCTGTGCTCAAGCTGGCGACTTTGGGGTTTTGAACTTGGGTCCTTTGCATCCCAGTCCCATGCTCTATCCATGGTGCCACTGCCTGGACAGGCTGTAAATTTGATTTTAGTATAAAAACTTAGAACCTAATTGTGACAATATCCAATCAAACCTAGGAATCTTCTAAACTGCTTTGTTTTTGAAAGATAGAATTTTTCTGAGTTTTTAGGGTTAATTAGTAGACCATTTTTAAATGTGAGATAACCCAAGTATTTCACTAAAGGTAGAGAATCAGAGCTTGTCCTAGAGCATTAAGTATTTTATCTATGAATTAGATTAGAGTAAAATCTTTGGAAAATTCAGTACTATTCAAATCAGCTTTTATTATCTAAGACAATAGATGGGATTTTCTGCATGTCCCTGGGCCATTACTGTCCAACTAAACTTGTAACCTTCCCAGGTAAAAGCAAAGAGGTATTCATGTCCTTTCATTTTACAGACATGCTCAAACAGACACTACACAGCTTTATTATCATTGAAAAATATTAACACAGATTATGTTTCACAGTAATAGCTGATAATAGATTATGTGAATTTGGAGCCACAGAATGTCTGGGAATAACTATCTTTTTTATAGCTTTGATATTTTGTATAAACCTATTTTACTGAATATCTAGAATTATAAGAGCCTTTACATAAAATTATGAATCCCCTTTTTAAGTAATTTTATATAATGGTCTTAATTTCAGCTAGTGTATCAGATATTAAAAAATATTAGTAAATCTTGCCAATATCTGTACTGAATAAGGCCTAAAGTTGTATTGGAATATCTTGCAACAAAAAAAATAAAAATAAAAAATTTAAAAATACAGTGAAAAAATTAAAATTTCATAAATAATGATAAGTAGAACAAAGACTACCAAGAACAAGGTATATAAACTGAGAAAAAATTAAAAAAAGAGAAAAAATGAAATAAAAAACAAACAAAACACCATAAAAAGTATGACTAAAAATATATATATCATAAAATAATTTGAAGAAAAATGAAGTTCATATGAGAGGAAAAAGAAACAAAAAAAAGAAGATGAAAAACAGGAAGGAGGAAAAGAAGGAGCAAAAGAGAAAGTATCAGAAATAAAACCCTCATGAAAAATAAGAATAAAAAATATTATAACTAAGGATAATGAAGTTTAAGTGAGAAAAAGGAAAGAAGAAAAAAATGAGGAAAAGCAAAAAAAAAATGTGTGTTTTTCAGTTTTGAGAGTTAACTTTCTTTCCAGCAGATGGCACTGTACTACAAGTTTTGCCTCTGTGAGATTCTTGGGTGAAGCTCTGCTGAAGCATTGCTGTCCTAATGATGTAGTCACGGTCGTAGTCGTGTTGGTGGGTGGGGCTTGTTTTTAGCTCTTTGCAATTTTGTGGCTCTCACAATGGTCTCAGGAAACCAGGTGCCCTTCCCCACATCCCAACAGTCTAGGGGATGGAAAGCCAGACACCTCTACCTCTGGAGCGTCAGCTATGGGGGATCTGCCACTGCCATTCTTCCCACAGCGAGGGAAGCAATGTTGCACTTGGGAGGCTAGAGGGCCACCCCCTGGTCCTCCCACCCATACCACTCAAAGTGCATCCCATCGTCACTACAACAGCTGCATGCTGAGAGCTGAGGGCACCCTGAACTCAGTGCACCAAGGGCACAGATCACAGATCAAACATGACTCAAGCACCATGCTGGCCAAACTCTATGGGCCAAAGCTTGCAGATGGAATATGCCTCAGCACTGCATGGACTGATCACCACAAGCTAATCACACTCAGGTTCAGGGAGTGCTGCAGTCTGTGCACACACCCAGTGCCAGTGATCACAAGTGGAGCTCAGCCATGCAGGCAGACCTTGGAACTCACAGTGTTCCTGCTCTAGGTTGTGCACCTACTTTAATTCAGCGTCCTCTTTTCTGCCCCTTGGTATCTCTACCTCTCCCAGATCTAAAACAAAACGCACACTAAAAGTGCTTCTCTTCCTCAGAACAGTGAGGAAAGGGAAAAACTTGGTTCTCTGGATCCAGAGTCCTCTGAGAATGAGTCCTGTCTTCCACGCCTTCTTCTAAATCACTCAACATGATTTAATATGTCTTATTTACTCTCTTTTATATCTGCCTTCCAGAGAGTAAAATAATATGGAAATTAATTCTTTAATTATTAACTTATTTCTGAAATATTAATCAATTGCATTAAATTTTACAAGTACAATTAAAGAAATGTTTAGAGTTAACTATGTATATATTCTTTAAAATATTTTTAAAATTACATTTATTGAGGTGATATCAGTTATATTATATGTTTCAAGTGTACAATTTTATAATAAATCATCAATATATTGCATTGTATGCCCAAGACTTAAAGTCTGGTCTCTTTCCATCACCATATATTTGACCCCTTTCATCCGCCTTGATCTCCCTTTATTCCCCTTACCCTCCATTACCACCCTACTGTTGTCTGTGACTTTGTTTTGTTTGCTTCTTGCTTTCTGTTTTCTATTTCACATTTTATTTTTATTTTTATTTTTTTTATAATTTTATTTTTTTAATGGGGTGACATCAATAAATCAGGATACATATATTCAAAGATAACAAGTCCAGGTTATCTTGTCGTTCAATTATGTTGCATACCCATCACCCAAAGTCAGATTGTCCTCTGTCACCTTCTATCTTGTTTTCTTTGTGCCCCTCCCCACCCCCTATCCCTCTCCCATTCCCCCCTCCCCCCCGTAACCACCACACTCTTATCAATGTCTCTTAGTTTCACTATTATGTCCCACCTACGTATGGAATAATACAGTTCCTGGTTTTTTCTGATTTACTTATTTCGCTTCGTATCATGTTATCAAGATCCCACCATTTTGCTGTAAATGTTCCGATGTCATCATTTCTTATGGCTGAGTAGTATTCCATAGTGTATATGTGCCACATCTTCTTTATCCAGTCATCTATTGATGGGCTTTTTGGTTGTTTCCATGTCCTGGCCACTGTGAACAATGCTGCAATAAACATGGGGCTGCATGTGTCTTTACATATCAATGTTTCTGAGTTTTTGGGATATATACCCAGTATAGGGATTGCTGGGTCATAAGGTAGTTCTATTTTCAGTTTTTTGAGGAACCACCATACTTTCTTCCATAATGGTTGTACTACTTTACATTCCCACCAACAGTGTATGAGGGTTCCTTTTTCTCCACAGCCTCTCCAACATTTGCTATTACCTGACTTGCTAATAACAGCTAATCGAACAGGTGTGAGGTGGTATCTCATTGCCGTTTTGATTTGCATTTCTCTAATAGCTAAAGAAGATGAGCATCTTTTCATATATCTGTTGGCCATTTGTATTTCTTCCTGGGAGAAGTGTCTATTCATATCCTCTTCCCATTTTTTTATTGGATTGTTTGTTTGTTTGTTGTTGAGTTTTATGAGTTCTTGGTATATTTTGGATATTAGGCCCTTATCTGAGCTGTTGTTTGAAAAAATCATTTCCCATTTAGTTGGCTTTCTGTTTATTTTGTTATCAGTTTCTCTTGCTGAGCAAAAACTTCTTAGTCTGATGTAGTCCCATTCATTAATTTTTGCCTTCACTTCTCTTGCCATTGGAGTCAAATTCATAAAATGCTCTTTAAAACCCGGGTCCCTGAGTTGAGTACCTATGTCTTCTTCTATGTACTTAATTGTTTCAGGTCTTATGTTTAGATCTTTGATCCATTTTGAGTTAATTTTTGTACAGGGGGAGAGACTGTAGTCCAGTTTCATTCTTTTGCATGTGGCTTTCCAGTTTTCCCAGCACCATTTATTGAAGAGGCTTTCTTTTCTCCATTGTGTGTTCTTGGCCCCTTTATCAAAAATTATTTGACTATATATATGTGGTTTTATTTCTGGACTTTCTATTCTGTTCCATTGGTCTGAGTGTCTATTTTTCTGCCAATATCATGCTGTTTTGATTGTCGTGGCCCTATAATAGAGTTTGAAGTCAGGTATTGAAATGCCCCCAGCTTCATTCTTTTTCTTTAGGATTGCTTTGGCTATTCGGGGTTTTTTATAGTTCCATATAAATCTGATGATTTTTGCTCTATTTCTTTAAAAAACGTCATTGGAAGTTTGATGGGAATTGCATTAAATTTGTATATTGCTTTGGGTAATATAGCCATCTTGATTATATTTATTCTTCCTAGCCAAGAACAAGGTATATTCTTCCATCTCATTATATCTTTTTCGATTTCCCTTAACAATGGTTTATAGTTTTCATTATATAAGTCTTTTACATTCTTTGTTATGTTTATTCCTAAGTATTTTATTTTTTTTGTTGCAATCGTGAAGGGGATTATTCTTTTGAGTTCCTTCTCAGTTGTTTCATTGTTGGCATATAGAAAGGCTATTGACTTCTGTATGTTAATTTTGTATCCTGCGACCTTACTGTATTGGCTTATTGTTTCTAGTAGTCTTTTTGTGGATTCTTTGGGGTTTTCGATGTATAGGATCATATCATCTGCAAAAAGTGATACCTTTACTTCTTCTTTTCCGATATGGATGCCTTTTATTTCTTTGTCTTGTCTGATTGCTCTGGCTAGAACCTCTAGTACCACATTAAATAAGAGTGGAGAGAGTGGACAACCCTGTCTTGTTCCTGATTTAAGGGGGAAAGCCTTCAGTTTAGTGCCATTTAATATGATGTTAGCCGATGGTTTATCATATATGGCCTTTATCATGTTGAGATATTTTCCTTCTATACCCATTTTGTTGAGAGTCTTAAACATAAAATTGTGTTGTATTTTATCAAAAGCCTTTTCTGCGTCTATTGATAAGATCATGTGGTTTTTGTTCTTTGTTTTGTTGATATGGTGTATTACGTTAACCGTTTTACGTATGTTGAACCATCCTTGAGATTCTGGGATGAATCCCACTTGATCATGATGTATTATTTTTTTAATATGTTGTTGTATTCGATTTGCTAGTATTTTGTTTAGTATTTTAGCATCTGTATTCATTAGAGATATTGGTCTGTAGTTTTCTTTCTTTGTGCCATCCTTGACTGGTTTTGGTATGAGGGTTATGTTGGCCTCATAAAATGTGTTTGGAAGTATTGCTTCTTCTTCAATTTTTTGGAAGACTTTGAGTAGAATAGGAACCAAGTCTTCTTTGAATGTTTGATAAAATTCGCTGGTATAGCCGTCAGGGCCTGGACTTTTATTTTTGGGGAGGTTTTCAATGGTTTTTTCTATTTCTTCTCTACTGATAGGTCTGTTTAGGCTTTCTGCTTCTTCTTGACTCAGTCTAGGAAGGTTGTATTTTTCTAGGAATTTATCCATTTCTTCTAGGTTGTTGAATTTAGTGGCATAAAGTTTTTCATAGTATTCTACAATAATTCTTTGTATATCTACGGTGTCCATGGTGATTTCTCCTCTTTCATTTTGGATTTTGTTTATATGAGTTCTTTCTCTTTTTTCCTTGGTAAGTCTTGCCAAGGGTTTGTCAATTTTGTTGATCTTTTCAAAGAACCAGCTCCTTGTTCTATTAATTTTTTCTATAGTTTTTCTGTTCTCTAATTCATTTATTTCTGCTCTGATTTTTATTATCTCCTTTCTTCGGCTGGTTTTGGGTTGTCTTTGTTCTTCTTTTTCTAGTTCCTTAAGGTGGGAAGTTAAGTGGTTCACTTGGGCTCTCTCTTGTTTGTTCATATATGCCTGAAGTGATATGAACTTCCGTCTTATCACTGCTTTTGCTGCATCCCATAGATTCTGATATGTCGTATTGTCATTTTCATTAGTCTGTATATATCTTTTGATCTCTGCACTTATTTCTTCTTTGACCCATTCATTTTTTAAAAGTATGTTGTTTAGTTTCCACATTTTTGTGGGATTTTTTTCCTCTTTTTTGCAGTTGAATTCTAGTTTCAAGGCTTTATGATCAGAAAATATGCTTGGTACAACTTCAATTTTTCTGAATTTGCTGATGTTGTTTTTGTGGCCCAACATATGGTCAATTCTTGAGAATGATCCATGTACACTGGAGAAAAATGTATACTCAGTCACTTTGGGATGAAATGTCCTGTAGATGTCTATCATATCCAGGTGCTCTAGTGTTTTGTTTAAGGCCACTATGTCTTTGTTGATTCTGTTTGGATGACCAATCTAGAGCCGTCAGCGGTGTATTGAGGTCTCCAAGTATGATTGTATTTTTGTCAGTTTTTGTTTTAAGATCAATAAGTAGCTGTCTTATATATTTTGGTGCTCCTTGGTTTGGTGCATATATATTAAGAATTGTTATGTCTTCTTGATTCAGTGTCCCCTTAGCCATTATGAAATGGCCATTTTTGTCTCTGAGTACTTTTCCTGTCTTGTAGTCAGCATTATCCGATATGAGTATTGCTACACCTGCTTTTTTTTGGATGTTATTTGCTTGGAGTATTGTTTTCCAGCCTTTCACTTTGAATTTGTTTTTATCCTTGTTACTTAGATGAGTTTCCTGTAGGCAGCATACAGTTGGATTTTCTTTTTTAATCCATTCTGCTACTCTGTGCCTTTTTATTGGTGAGTTTAATTCGTTTACATTTAGTGTAATTATTGATACTTGTGAGTTCCCTATTGCCATTTTATATCTTGCTTTCTGTTAGTTTTGTGTCTTGTTTGATCCTTCTCTTTTGTTTTTCTATCTTTTGTTTTTATTTGGTTGTATTCCATACATCTTTCCTCTGTTGCTATCTTTTTTATCTCATGTGCTTCTGTGGTGGTTTTTTCAATGGTGGTTACCTTTGAGTAATGAAAAGGGTCCCTACCCTGTTCATTGTAGCGAACTATTTTGTGAGTACTTTTGCACTCCATCGTCCTTTGCTACTGTTAATCTCCATCTTCTCCCCCCCTTTCTTTTTGTTGTTGTCACAGTTTAAATTTGGTTTTATTGTGTTCTTCTTGGAGCTTTTACTTGTGGCTCTGTTTTTTTTTTTCTTTGTATCTGATTGGAGAACCCCCTTTAGTAATTCCTGGAGTGGGGGTTTTCTGATGATAAATTCCCTCATCTTTTCTGTATCTGTGAATGTTTTTATTTCTCCTTCATATTTGAAGGATAGCTTTGATGGGTATAGTATTCGTGGCTGAAAGTTCCTCTCTTTCAGGACTTTAAATATTGGGGTCCACTCTCTTCTAGCTTGAAGAGTTTCTGTTGAGAAATCTGATGATAATCTAATGGGCCTTCCTTTTTATGTTGTATTCTTCTTTTCCCTGGCTGCCTTGAGAATTTTTTCTTTGTCATTGGTTGTGCCAATTTCATTATGATGTGCCTTGGAGTAGGTTTGTTGGGGTTAAGAAAATTTGGAGTTCTGTTTGCTTCTTGAACTTGAGGCTTTAGTTCTTTCCACAGGTTTGGGAAGTTCTCATCTATTATTTGTTTGAGTATGTTCTCCATTCCATTTTCTCTCTCTTCTCCCTCTGATATACCTATTATTCTTATGTTATTCTTTTTGATGGAGTCAGATAATTCTTGTAGGGCTATCTCATTTTTTTTAATTTTTGAGTCTCTTTCTTCTTCTCTCTGTTGTGCCTCAAGTTGCTTGTCTTCTATTTCACTAATCCTCTCTTCTATCTGACCTGTTCTATTAGCTAAGCTTGTTACTTTGTTTTTCAGCTCGTGAATTGAGTTTTTCATCTCTGTTTGATTTGTTTTTATAGTTTCAATTTCCTTGGACATATATTCTTTGTGTTCATTGAGTTGTTTTCTGAGCTCCCTAAATTGCCTTTCTGTGTTTTCTTGTATATCTCAGAGGATTTTTAGGATTTCTATCTTGAATTCTCTGTCATTTAGCTTCAAGGTTTCCAATATATTAAATTTTTTTTCCATAGATTTTTCCTCATCTAGCTGTGTTACCTCTCTTTCTTTTGTATCCATGATATTCGATTTTCTCTTCCTTACTGGCATCTGAGGGTGGTTTTGTTGATAGTATTAATGAGATTTAATAAAGAATAAAAAGTTTTAAAAAAATAATAAAAAAAATAAAAAATCGAAAAGAGTTGTTTTTTTTAAAAAAAATTAATAATGAAATAAAGAAAAATAAAATAAAATAAAAATTTAAAAAAAAAAAAGGAAATTATTCCCCCCCTCCTTTTTTCCTCTCCTCTCCTCTCCCCTCTTTCTTGAGAAAATCTTGTGGTGGACTGTGAATTATAACAAACAATGCCTGTGATGGAGGGCCTGAATTGGGGAAAAGTAATAAAGGGGCAAAAAAAAAAAAAAGAAAAAAGAAAAAAAGAAAAAAGAAAAGAAAAGAAAAAGAAAAAAAAAGAGTGTATGGACCCACAAAAAGCAAATAAGGAAAAAATTTGGGTCAAGAATAAAATGATTTGCTTTTAGGTGTTGGTTGTCTAAGAGTTATGATGAGAGGATTAAGAGGAAAACAGAAAAATGGGGGGACAAATTAAAAAATTAATATTGTATTTAGTGGAACAAGAACTAGATAATATGGAGAGCCAGGGATGGGAGCACTGCTAGTGAGTTAAAAAGGTGAAGTAAAAACCCCCCAAAATGCCACAAACATAAGTTTGAGTCCCAGATAAGATAATTTGTTTGTTATTGAGGTTTGAATGAGAGGAGATGTAAAGGAGAAAGGAAGAAACTAATATAGAGGGAGAAAAGAAAGAGAGAGAGAGAAAAAAAAGAGGGAACCACTAAAAGAAGAAAAAAGAAAGGAGAGAGAGAGAGAGAGAGTTAAGGGTTTTGGAGTGCAACCCTCATAGAGAGAAAGGAAGAGAAGAGAAAAGATAATGGGAGATGTAACACTTATGGGTAGTGTAGTTCAAGGAGAGGAGAGAGTAAGACCGGTAGAGAGTTAATCGGCCAAATTGGAGGAGGAAAAAAAAAGTATCAAGAATGAAGATAAGAGAAACAAACGAACAAATATAATAAAATGGGATAGGTTATAAAGTCTGCAGATTATTCTTGATTTTGAGAGGTTATCTTCTTGCTTTTTTTTTTCTCTCCCTCTTCCTGGTCGGTGACTCTGTACCCCAGGTTCTGCCCCTTTGGCACGCTCAGGTGGAGGTTTGCAGTTGATAAGTCTCTATGGCAATGTCATGTATTGTGCTTTAGTCTGGTTGGCAGTCGAAGCTCATTAGCATTTATAGGCTCCGACAGTGAGAGAGTCCGTGTTCCTGGAGCCTTTCTCCTAGTCTTTCCTTCCTCAATTAGTAGCCTGAGAATCCAGCTATGGGGTTGCTGCTGCCTCTGCCTGGATAGTAAGAGGCTCAAAGAGCTGGCAACTCCCCACTCTATTTCCACTCAGCACAGGGCTCTGGGTAAGGCTCAGTCAGTCAGAGCTGCTAGCATAATCAGGCGGGCTTTCCGCCCACTCAAAGACCTCTGGCTCTGCCACTCTGTCCGGTAACACAAGCGGGCGCCCACTTCCGGGGCGCTTGGAGGAAACTCTCACTCACTGTCTGCGACCAGGATATCCGGCCAGCAGTCTCACGCTCTGAGTGAAACCCCCAACCGCAGGGAAAAGTTGCAGCGTTGGAATTGAGTCTCGCTCCGTCCCCGTGTGCGGCTTTTGCAAGGCGCTGGGGCGGCCCGAGATTCTGCTTTGGCCCACACAAAGGCCCCCGACTCTGCCCCTCTGTGCGATAACACGGGCGCGCACTGCCGAGGCACTCGGAGGAATCGCTCACTCCTTATCTGCGCGCGCAAACCCGGATATGAGGCCGGCCGCGTTTCCCTCTGAGTGAAACACCCTCCAGCACGGAAAATCTCCACCGTTGCAATTAGTTCTCACTCCCGCCCGTGCGTGGCTTTCCCAGTGCGCTGGGGCTGCCCAGAGACTCTGCCCTCGGCCCACAGAAAGGCCTCTGACCCTGCCTCTCCGTGGGGCAACACGGGCACCCACTGCCGGGGCTTAGGAAGAAATCTCTCGCCCACTAACTGCGCACCAACCAGGAGACCGGGTAAAATGGCCGCGCCGCTTGTCTTTCTTTGTTTGGGTTTGGCGCGAGTGTTAGCTTGTATTGCCCGGGTTGCCACAGGATCAGATTTTCCTCGGCTTGGATCTCCGTGCCACAGCCTGGTTCGGCCGTTTGTGTCGCGGCCTGGATGTATTCACCCCCTTTGCCCGCCTCAGTTTCTATATTCACAGTTACCAGAGAAAGCCGCCCTGTTTAGGTTAGTGAGGAAGGCGGAGCATTTCTTACTCCCTATTTCCTTCGGGGTTTGGTTATATTTTTAGCCAATTTTTCACTCAATCATACCTTTGGGTGTATTGCGAAGCATCTGGAAGCTCCAAGTATAGGTTTTTCTGTTTCTGGTTGAAGATCTTGTTGAGTTTTGGGGGAGATTTATCGGTATTGCTTCCTACCCCGCCATTACTCTCTCACATTTTATTTTTGAGGAAAGTCCATACTGTTTCCATAGTTGCTGTACCAATTTACATTTTTACCAGCAGTGGATGAGGCCTTTTTTCTACATCCTCTCCAACACTTGTTATTTCTTATCTGGTTGATAACAGCCATTCTAACAGGTGTGAGGTGGTAGCTCTGTGGTTCTGATCTTCGTTTCTCTGGTAGCTAGTGAAGTTGAGTATATTTTCACATATCTGTTGGCCTTTTGTACGCCTTCTTGAGAAAAGTGTCTTTGCAGGTCTACTGCCCATTTTTAAAACTAGACTTTTTGTTTCTTGTGTTGTTGAGTTGTGTGAGTTCTTTGTATATTTGGATATTAACCACTTATTGGTGATTTTGTTTGCACATACTTCTGATTTTTTGTTGGTTGCTTTTTTGTTTTCTTGATGGTTGTTTTTGCTGTGCAGAAACCTTTCAGTCTGATGTAGTCCATTCATTTATAAAATTAAATTTATGGCCTGACCTGTGGTGGTACAGTAGATAAAGCGTCAACCTGGAAACGCTGAGGTTGCCGGTTCGAAACCCTGGGCTTGCCTGGTCAAGGCATATATGGGAGTTGATGCTTCCAGCTCCTCCCCCTTCTCTCTCTCCCTCTTTCTCTCCTCTCTAAAAATGAATAAAAAAATTAAATTTATGTGTTTATTGTGTTATTCAGGTTAATGTTTGATTTTATTTAGATCATTAGTTTCTTAAGGGTGATATATGGCATATTGTTTGAATTTTTGCATGTTCAAGTATAGACTCATTTGGCCCTCACAGGAGAATGATAATTTATCTGAAGAAAACATTTAAGATTATTTCATTTACCTTAGGATTCTGACATATTCCCCACAGCATTGTATATGAAGTGTCTGAAGCCATGGTCTCAGATTCAGAAACAATGGATGACTCTGAGTGTAAACTTTTCTTAATAACTCTGAGCACAGCTTGGTGAGTGCTTTATATTACAAACACAGAAATTTTGAATTTGAGGTTTTTCTCTTTTTGTTCTGTTTTTTCTAATTGCCTTCTCTCTGATATCTTAGTATCAAACACATCTTTTGGGACCAGGTGGCTTTAAATCAATGTCAGTTGAATGTGTCTATAAAAACCAAAGGGAGAGTATTTAAACTGCACGCAGGCTGCCACAGCAAACATTAATGAAAAAAAAAAAAAAGTAGACTCAACACAGTAACTAATTCTCCCATGAACACTCCAGTCCCTAGAGTCACTTACCTGTCTCTAATAAAACTCTTCTCTAATTAGACACTGAGGGGACTCCAGTGCTCCCAGTACATGGACTGTGAGGAGAATGCTGTATGACTGCTCCTCATACCCAGGGGACCTGGAGACACACTCAACTCATTTAGGGTAGAGTGGGAGCCCAAGGCCCTGTGCATCCGCTATAGACCCACTCATACAACATTAATGAAAATCTGTCTACCTATCAGCTCACCACTTGCAAGTCAATCAATCATATGCATGGATTTTTTTTATTTTTTTATTTTTTTTTTATTTATTCATTTTAGAGAGGAGGGAGGGAGAGAGAGAGAGAAAGGGGGGAGGAGCAGAAAGCATCAACTCCCATATGTGCCTTGACCAGACAAGTGCAGGGTTTTGAACCGGCAAACTCAGTGTTCCCAGGTCGATGCTTTATCCACTGCGCCACCAGAGGTCAGGCATGCATGGATCTTTTTAACAGCGACAATTGCTCTGACTGGGAAAACTAAGCAAAAGGGCATCTTCCTAAAATACCCTGATAATCTGTATTACCGTTGCTGCTCCTTTTTCACTGTGTACTACAGAGATGTCCCTGTGGATTATACACTGACACTCAAAGTGCCTATTATCTTCTTTCTGATAATGATTTAAGTAAGAGCAGGATATAAAGACAGAGAATAGTCTGAGGGGACAAGGGGAACAGGCAAGGCAATGAGAAGAATGACAGAAGACTCCAGAGGAAAATTAATGGGTAAGTAGAGAAATACAGAGAAGATCAAGAAGAGGTAGAAAGGAAGGCTGGGAAGCTGATAAGAAGAAGAGAAGACCACAGAGAGATCAGGAGTGGGAACACCGATGCAAAGGCCACGGGGCACTACTGAGGACCTTCTGTTACTTCTTTTCATAGAAAAATACATTAATAATCTCAATGTGGGCTTGAGTTCTCCAAGATCAAGAGGTACTATAATTTCCAGCCACACCAGACTTTGTTAAAAAACCAGGGCTCCCTTAGTAGATGTTGGTGCAGTGGGAGACAGGAGGCAGACAAGAGCAATTGAAAATCTAGGAGCCAGATGGTAGAAGTGATGAAGGGGAAATGAGAGAGCTTATGGGAGACTTGTGGCTGAAGGAGGTGGTCAGGTTTCTCTGACAGGGAAGTGAGCAGATGGAGAGGTTGGTTTGTGGCAAGAGTTGTTAGGGAAGAGTAAAAAAGGGTTTGGAGGAGAAGCTGATATCTTAGTTCTGTGGGCACTAGTCCTGCTGAGACATCCTTTACCTAATAGAGCTTCAAGGCTGCTGCTTCTGCCCCTGCTCTTCAAGGGAATTTTCTGCCATGGGCCAATCACAGTAGGTAAGAAGAACCCAGGTGGGAAAAATACCTGTGGTTGGGCAAGGCAGGGTAGAAGAAAGTTCTGGAGAGGATCGGGAGATAGGAAGTAATGCTCCTACTAAGCGCTTTTGGAATCTGCATGCCAAGCAAGTGCCAAGCAACATCCTTAATTCCCATTTGTTTCCTTTTTAGTTTGGGGGATAAGAAGCCAGATCAGGGGAAAGGAAATATGTGAAACTTTGTAACTATTCTCATTTATCTTTTTCTACATTGTCAGTTCTCTGTCTCTCACCTACCCAAATTTTAGCACCCCATCATCCAGCAGAAGTAGAGTCCCCCTCCTATTACACACTCCTGATCTCATCTTTGCCAATCAGAGCAGCAGCACACGGAGGGCTCAGGCTGGCTGAGGGGGCTGTACACTCATCACTGAGACAGAGTCTTGGACACCATCTGCTTTTTGTGGCCCTGCTCCCAGGAAATTTTAGCAAGGAGGAATTGAAGAACATCCAAGTGTGACTACAATTGTACCTCCATAGTTTCCCCCAGGGAAATGCAGGCATTATCCAGTCAGTTTCAGTTTGAATGTGAGTTTCATTTTCCAAGCTGATATTTGCCTGAAAGCTCTGACCAGGGAAGATGATACATGGGCTCTGACCATTATTCAATCTTTCTGACCTTGTGTTTGGTCTTTGGCTCATGACTTCTTTGTTTCCCTTTGTCACTACTCCCACTGCATCCCCACCTCACCTCATTCAAAGAAAGAGCTACATGTACATGTTTCTTCACACTCCAGAATATACCCTCATATTCTGGCTCCTTGAAATATTTGTCCCCTTTTGATGTTCTTTCCCCCATCCTTGGCCTCAGACTCCGCCTTTCCCAAGCAGGATCTGTCCTCCTTTCTCCCTGGCCGAAGTATTCACATGACTTAAGCAGTACCTAACCACTCCAGAGTGAACTCTTTCTGATTGCTCTGCTATCTTTCTAACAGTCTTCCCATCTAGCCCCTTCAAATTAATAATTTCAATGTTTCTTTATTATTTTCACTTTTTCACCCCACAGATTTCCCTTCCATTCTTCATTCAAACTCTAGTCTTCCATGTGAGTTGCCAGAAAACGTTTCTTCCCTTAAATCCCTTTACTTTCTAGATTGTTGACTTTTTCTCCCTACAATTCCTTCCATATTGACTCTCTCTTCCTTGTCTACCCCAAGATCTCTTTGAGATCAAGTTATCAGGCTCAGAAGTCTGTAATGTGCTTAATCACTACCATATTTTTAAAGAAGTTGTGTGGGGCCTTCTCAGAAACACCTGCCTTCAATTTCTGTCAAGCTGCCTGAAAGAAGAGAAGTCAGACCTGGAACAACAAGGTGAGACCAAATTCCTCTCCCTTCATAGCCTTGGTGCTTAATTCTTGTATTTGAGGTTTTTACACTTTATCACCCCTTTGGAACACAGAATAAGAGGCTAGAAAGTGAGTGTTGATTCAGGAGTGTTTCCACAATGAGAGAAAAAGGTGATTACTCAAACTGCTAAGGTATCCAAGTCACAATCTTTGTCTTGGGATGCCCTCCTAAACTCCATTCCTTCTCATCTCTTTCCAGTGAAGCCACAGGCTTGGGTGACCAAAGACTCCAGTCCTGGTCCTGGCCGTCTGCTGCTGGTGTGCCACGTCTCTGGCTTTCATCTAAAACCTGTGTGGGTGATGTGGATGCGGGGTCAACAGGAGCAGTGGGACACTCAATGAGATGGAGTGCTGCCCAATGCTGATGGGACATGGTATCTTCGAGTAACCCTGGATGTGGCAGCTGGACAGGCTTCTGGCCTGACTTGCCAAGTGAAACACAGCAGCCTGGGAGGCCATGATATAATCATCCACTGGGGTGAGAAAGAATGAAGGCCCTGCTCGGAAATGATAATCTTCCCATAGTTCTGGGCTAATGAATGAGCAGCTGGAGAATGGATAAGAATGCTATTCACAAGAAGATAAAAGTGGGTCAATATAAATCAGAAAGAAGAGTAAAGATTCATAGCAATTAAATTTCATGAAAACAGAGGAAGAGGATAAAAGGTACTAACAAGAATTAAAAGGAAGAGCTAATGATTTGATAAAAGAGAGAAGAGTGTGAGATCAGACACATTGGCTCAGGAGGAATTGAAATGAGGGATGTAGAAAATAGAGAAGGAAACTCTTGAAAAGTCCCAACCCTGTGAAATGAGAAGCATTAACTGAGGTAGGATAGAGTATATTTCATAGATTGACATTATTTTGTCCCCAATCAGATGGATATACCATCCCCCTGATATTAATCTGTTTGACTGTAGTAGTTACCCTGGTTACGTTGGTTGTGGTGGGTTCATGGTGAGACTTTTCTTGCTTTGTTTTTTCAACTGCTTATCTACTTTTTCTTTTATTCCTCTATTGTTTGTCTTTCTCTCTGATTTCTCATCTTTGAGATCAAAATTCTTTTTTTCTTTCACAGTTCAAATCAAGATATCTGCTCTCCCCATTCCCCTATATCCCTGCCTCTCCCATGGAAGACAACACCCAGGAGCCCAGGAGTTCAGGAAACCACCTCTGCTTGGCATAGAAATCATGGATCAAAAACAAATTGTTGACATAAAAGTGAACCTGATCCAACTCTGATAATATTTTTTTACCTCATACATAAAATTCTGGTCTGCTTCTTTTTCAACATGGTTTATACCAAAAAATAAAGCATGACTTTGTTAAAAGTTTGTTCTGACAGAGGTTTTGACCCATTTGGAAACCTGTTCTTCATCCCCCTCCCATCTTTTGGCAATCTATTTTTTTGTTGTTGTTTTGGCAACCTATTTATTGATTTTTCAAAGTCTAATTTAGATATCTGTTTCTGAAATCTTTCCTAGAAGCTTCACTGGATGGCTTAATTGAAATCTCAAAACAAGTACCTGGAATCTAATGAATAAAATAAATTAACAAACAAATTAGAAACATACTCATAGATACAGAGAATAGACTAATAACTATAAGAGGGGAGTAGTTTGGGGAGCTGGGTGAAAATGGCAAAGGGATTAAGCAGAGAAAAATCTCACATAGACACAGAAAACAGTATTGTGATTACCAAAAAGCCCCAGGTTGTACACCCCAGCATGAAGCACCAGAGCCTAGAAAAAATCATAGATAAAAACTTCCCTATAATGATGAAGGAAAGTCACAAAAAGTTTGAGAAACACAGAGAGCCCCAATAAAGATGAACTCAAGGAGGCCCACACCAAGTAACATCATAATTAAAATGACAAAGTTAAAAGACAAAGAAAGAATACTAAAAGCTTCAAGAGAAAAGCAATTAATTACCTACAAAGGAGCCCTCATAGGCTGATATCTGACTTCTCAACAGAAACACTTCAGACCAGCAAGAAATATTCAAAGTGATGCAAAACAAGAACCTACAACCAAGACTACTCTATCCAGCAAAGTTATCATTTAAAATTGAAGCAGAGATAAAGAACTTTCAGAAAAAAAGAATACTCAGGAGTTTATTACCACCAAACAAGTACTGCAAGAAATGTTAAACAGCCTGCTATAAGAAGAGAAAAGAAAAAGAAGAAGGAAAAGGAGAAGAAGAAACCAAGAGAAAAAGGATTATAGGTTTAAAAAATAAACTGGTAATAAATAAGTACATATCAATAATAAACTTAAATGTAAATAGATTAAATGCTCAAATCAAAAGATATAGTGTAGCAGCATAGATAAAAAAACAACACCCACATCTATGCTGTCTATAAGAGACAGACCCACCTTAGAACAAAAGATACACATAGAATGAAAGTGAAAGGAGGGAAAAATATTTTATGAAAGTAGAAATGAAGAATGGTAGATACATGATAGAAAAGAAATACATTTCAAAAACATTATGCTAAGTTAAAGAATCCAGACACAACAGACACATATTGTATGATTCTGTTTATATGAAATATCCAGAAGTTACTCCACAGAGACATGAAGAAGGTTATTGATTAATAAGAACCTGGGGTGAGTGTGTGACTGCTTAATGAATATGGGATATTCTATTGGGGTAATAAAAATATTTTGAAAATTGTTAGAACTGCTGGCTACACAGCAATATAAAGTACTAAATGCCAATGAATTGTATACTTTAAAATGGTTAACTTTATCTCGTTTCACCTCATTAAAAAATGAACAAATAATTATGAGATATTAACACTGTAACATAACACTTCAAAGTCTAAGGATAAAATGTTCCATCAGGAATGAATGAAAGAAAGGATGAAAATTTTTCAGAGGAAAACATTGTCTATAAAGTAATACATAGAATGATAGAAGTAGCCTCATCAACAATAGATGCAAGAAAAGAATAAGGTAAAATTGACACTAGAATTTGAAATACTTGGATATATCTGCTATTCAGCTATAAGGACCACATGAACCACATTGTTTCTGATCCAGTTTGAATTAATTATTTTACATGGGGACCAACTCTAGTCTAGTGTTATTCTTTTACATTTGGCTTTCCAACTTTCTAGCACCATTTACTGAAACTTCTTTTCTTCATTGTGTTTTTGGCTCTTTTATCAAACATTATTTGCCCTTATAAACGTGGTTTTATTTCTGGGTTCTCAATTTTATTCCATTGGTCTGTGTAATTTTTGAAAATACCATGCTCTATTATCGTGGCTCTGTGGTATAACTGGAAGTCAGGTATTGTGATACCTCTGGCTTCATGCCTTTTTTTACAGGTTGGCTTTGACTATTCAGGGGCTTTAGTGGTTTCATACAAATCTGATGATTTTTTGTTCTATTTCTTTAAAAACTGACATTGTGATTTTAATGGGGATTGCATTAAATCTGTATACTGCATTGGGTAATATAACAATTTTAACTCTGTTGATTCTTTCTATCCATGAACACAGAGTATCTTTCCATTTCATTATGCCTTTTCCAATGTCTTTTACTAAAATAAAGCTTTGAAATTTTCAAATTTTTGTTACAATTGTAAAAGGAATTGTTTTTAATTTTCTAGAATTTCATTGTGGGCCTATAGGAAAGAAAAAGGCCTGAATATACACTTCTCCAAAAAGGACATACAGATGGTCAATAGATAAAGAAGATGCTCAAATCACTAGCATTGGAAAAATGCTAGTTAAATCAACAATGAGCTATCATCTCACACCTTTCAGAATGGCTATTATCAAAAAATTAACAAACAACAAGTGTTGGTGAGAATGTGGAGAAAAGGGAACTTCTATGCACTCTTGGTAGAACATGAATTGGTGCAACCACTGTGGAAAGCAGTATAGAGTTTCTTCAAAATATTAAAAATGAAACTGCCTTATGATCAGTGATGCCAATTCTGGTAATATATCCAAAGAAAACTGAAACACTAATTTGAAATTATATATGCACCCCTATGTTTATTGCAGTGCTTATTTTCAATGGCCAAGACTGGGAAGCAGACCAGGTACCATCAGTAAATGAGTGGATCAAAAACCTGTGTTACATTTACACAATGAAATATTCAGCCACGGAAAGAAATCTTTTTTCATGGATAGATTTGGAGAGTATTGTGCTAAGTGAAATTAGGCAGTCAGAGAAAGATAAATATCATATGATTTCACATATATGTAAAATCTAAATAACAAAATAAACAAACAAAATAGAAAAAGATTCATAGATACAGAGGACAGACTGACAGTTGTCAGAAGGGTAAAAGATGGAGAAGGGGGTCAGAGTGAAAAAGGTGCAGTAACTAAGCAAAAGAATAAAACCAAATAACAAACTGATAGACAAAATAATATGTTATCTTTGACTTAACCTGAAGCTATACATAGCATATCTCCGAAAGTTCTGCTTGTCTCATAAAAATTTGTTACTCAAACTTCCAAAGGTGAAGAGCTACTAAAAAGAAAGTCATATACTAGTAGTAAATGTAGTTTTCTTTTCAATAATTGCTATGGCATAAAATAATTTTGCTTGGAGTATAAACTGTAGTGTTTACCTTATTTGGTTTTAGGATTTGGGTCTGCAGTACTTTAGTCCAGGCAAATGTCTTAAGTGCTTTCCCTTTTGGGCCCTGGCCAGGAAGTGCACCATCCTGATACACCAAGGTTTCAGGTTCAATCCCCGGTCAGGGCACATATAAGAATCAATCAATGAATGTATGAATAAGTGGAACAACAAATTAATGTTTCTGCTTCTCTCTCTTTCATCCTTCCTCTCTTTAAAATTAATTTAAAAATGTTTGAAGAACTAAAAACTTTGAAAACATGAAAAAAAAATGAATGCTTTGCCTTTTTTAAATGATCATCAACACACACATACACAAATGTGGGGTTAGAGAGACCAGACAATGGGATAAAATGAGAAAGAGGAGCCACTGAGAATGTAAAAGAGAAGAGAGGGCCATGCAGGGAAGATTACATTGGTCGGATAAACAAAAAGAATTGTCCTAGATTAAAGCAGACAATTGTTTAACGGTGCTTTCTGATTTAACCGAGGTTAGAATAAAAGACTGAGGAGGTAAAATAACCTTTAAATACCACATGGTGGCTTTCTCAAGGTAGTATGAAGAAAGCTGAGGTCAGGAAGAACACCTGGAAGCCAGGAAGATAAGAAAATATCTGGAAGTCAGGGGCTGGTGTGGAAATGACAGGTAGAGTGGGAGGGTCAGGGTGTGGCAGACACAGCTTTTCTCTGATGTGCAATGTAAATGAGGCAGAGTTTTGTCCCTGGAAGAGGAAGTCACTATAGAGGTCTGAGGAAAAAATGGTTTGCTGAGTTCAGAAATCAAACACCAGCTGTAAGATTCAGAAGTACCATCTCCCCGTGAAATGCTGCTTTTGCCATTTCTGTTGCTAACAGGTCTCATCCCAGGTGGTGACAATGAGCACAAACACGAGCAAGGTAAGAGTAACTCTGGCTGGAACTCTGGGTGTGGGTGGCCTGGATGAAAGCATGCTGTGCATACCCCTGAGGGTCTGGGCCAGCCTGTCTCCAGCCTTCTTCTTCTATTTTAGAGGCTGAGGATGGAGCTGCAGGCCCTGGCACAGGCAAATGATTCTGTCATTTTGTTGTTCAGACTCTGGGGTTTTTTATCCTGGATCTCTCTGGTTTCCACCCCCTCACACATATTTCCTCCTGCTTTTCTCTTTATTTTCACTTTTGTTATTTTTTTAATTACTCACAGCTTTCCAGGGGCCTACGTCTTTCCATGTCATCCAGATATCATCATTTGTCAACAACACCTATGCACAAAATCAAGCCTCAGCTCAGGCACTGCCATTTTCCTGAAGCCTTGGTCCAAGGGCAACTTCAGCGATGCAGAGGTGACTGAGCTGGAGAAGTTGTACCGGGTCAATATTATCAGATTCATTCGGGTAGCACAGAATCATATTCATCAATTCCAGTTGACATGTGAGTGCAGTCCTCTGATCTGGGAAGATCATCAATGATTTTTTTCTCTCTCTCTCTTGGTTCATGCTACTGCATCCCAGGATCGTTCTGTCCTTTTTCCCAGTTTACTCAACTGTATGCACACACTTCTCTAGAGCAGTCCCCTATTAGACTCCACACATCCACATAGTATTTCAGATTCTTCCTCCTTCTTGAAATCTTATCTGATAAAAATCCTCCATTGTTTGTATATAATCTATTTCTCTTAAACCTCATGCAAGAAGCCCTCACTTTTCCCACCCTGTCCCTGAGTGAACTAAAGTGTGACTTCCTTTGTGTCCAATCCATCTCCTCAAACATCTCCTGCCTGCTCCTCCTCTCAATGTAATTCTCCCATTCATCCTGGAATATGTACTTCCTCCTGACTTCACCACCCTGATCCTCACATACCCCCTTCTTTCTTCTTACCCACTGTTCTTTATCATAACAGCCCTTCTCTACCATTTATGATATGTATACTTTCCACCTGTTCTCTTTTTTTTTGTTTGTTTGTTTTTTCCAAAGTGAGAAGCTGGGGGGAGGCAGACAGACAGACTCCTGCATGTGCCCAACCTAGATCCGCCTCACATGCCCACCAGGGGGCGATACTCTGTCCCTCTTGGGCATTGCTCCGCTTCAGAGCCATTAAAGCACCTGAGGCGGAGGCCATGGAGCCATCCTCAGCGCCCAGGCCATCTTTGCTCCAATGGAGCCTTGGTTGCGGGAGAGGAAGAGAGAGACAGAGAGGAAGGAGAGGAGAAGGGAGGAGAAGCAGATTGGTGCTTCTCCTGTGTGCCCTGGCTGGGAATCAAACCTGGGACTTCCATACTCCGGGCCAATGCTCTACCGCTGAGCCAACCGGCCAGGGCCTCCCCTGTTCTCTTCTTATTGAAAAGTCTCTGATTAGCCTTGGCTGGGTAGCTCAGTTGTTTAGAGCACCATCCCGATATGCTAAGGTTACAGGTTCCATCTCCAATCAGGGCATAAATAACTCAACCAATGGGTGCATCATTGTGTGGAAAACAAATTGATATTTCTCTTTATATATCTATCTCCCTTTCTCTATCTCTTTCTCCTTCTCTCTCTGCAATCAATCAATAAATAAAATTTTAAAAAGAAAAGTCTCCAAATACAGTCAAAATCACTTGACAATAATGATATGTTCTGAGAAATACCTTGTTGGAAAATTTTGTTTTGTGACTATCATAGAGTACACTTAAACAAACCTAAATAGTATAGCCTACCATACACTAGTCTCTATGGTATATTTTGTTCCTACAGGGCTAAAATCCATTAGAGCACATTACTATAAAAAAGAACACATAACATTAAATCAAGCAAACATAAAATTATCCAATCAAGTGATGTAGTAAACATGAGAGGTATAGGCTACTGCGGGAATAAAATGTCATACTCTTATGGCAAACTTCTTTTTTTGTAAGTAGGAAGCATACATTCTAAGATAATAATTAAAAGTATAATAAATACATAAACCAGTAGCATTATTATTGTCATTATCAAGTATTATGTACTGCACAGCTTGCATTGTTACTCTGTTATACAACTGGCAGCAAAGTACAGTTTTTACCCCAGCATCACCACAAACACATGAGCAATGCATTATGCTGTTATGATAGCCATGATGTCACTAGGCAAATAAGAATTTTCCAGCTTCATTATAATCAATGAGACTACCCTCTTGTACTTGGTTTGTTGTTATCTGAAAAGTCACTGTATGGCTAAGTCATGTGAATGCACTAAATTGGTTTTTGGCTCATCATTTCACATCTCAAACCTTTCTCCCCACAGTAATCCAAAAGTCTAGGTTCTTCCTCCATTTATTTCCTTCATATTGGCTTTTACATATCTTTTTCTATGTTATCTTCTATCCAGATCCTGTTGAGGTCCAGGCTAGAGCCAGCTGTGAGCTGCATTCTGGGGAAACCACAGTAAGCTTCCTGAGGGTAGCTTTGGGAGGAGAGGATTTCCTGAGCTTCCAGAATGATTCGTGTGTGCCTGCCACAAAGGGAGATAGCAGGGCACAGAGGATGTGTGCACTTTATTTCAAAGCCAAGTTTTCTCTAATGCCTTGGAGCAACTCCTCTCAAACACCTGCCCTCGATTTCTCTTGGGTGTTCTCAATGCAGGGAAGGCAGAACTGCAGAGACAAGGTTAGTCCTGCTCTTTCACCAAGACTTTTCTATTTCACTTTCCACTATATCATTGAATTCAACAATATGGGGTTCCTGCCTGACCAGGCAGTGGCGCAATAGAGCGTCGAACTGGGACTTGGAGGACCCAGATTCAATACCCTGAGATTGCCAGCTTGAATACCAGGTCATCTGGTTTGAGCAAGGCTCACCAGCTTGAGCCCAACGTCTCTGGCTTCAGCAAGGGGTCACTGGGTCTACTGTAGACCACTAGTCAAGGCACATATGAGAAAGCAATCAATGAATAACTAAGGTGCCACAAGAAGGAATTGATGCTTCTCATCTCTCTCCCTTCCTATCTGTTTGTCCCTGTCTGTCCCTCTGTCTCTCTCTGTCCGTGTCACACACACACACATACACACACACACAAAGGGGGTTCCTAAGAAGACAGGGGCTTAATCAATAAATTATTTGGATTCCAAAAGACTAGGAGGAGTCACTGTCCAAACTTGTGGTGTCTGAGTTCCTATGCTCTAGATTAGAGTCATAAGGTGATATTGTCCTGCTCCTTTCTGCCACAGTGAAGCCCAAGGCCTGGCTTTCCAGTGACCCCACTTCTTTGCCTGGTCATCTGTTGCTGGTGTGTCATGTTTCGGGATTTTACTCCAAACCTGTATGGGTGATGTGGATGAGGGGTGAGCAGGAGCATCCAGAAACTCATCAAGGTGACATCCTGCCCAATGCTGATGGGACATGGTGCCTCCGAGTAACCCTGGACGTTGTGGCTGGGGAGGAGGCTAACCTGAATTGCCGAGTAAAGCACAGCAGCCTGGGAGGCCAGGACATCATCCTCCACTGGGGTGAGAAAGAATTGGACCTGGCCAGAAATGGGAGGAGATGGTCCACAAACATGGAGGGAGAGGCGAGCAAAATGGTGAGATGTAATGGGTGTGAGAAACAAGGAGAGAGGGATGAAAAGCAAGAGAGAAAAAGAAAGAGATATATATCTAAAACACGCACTACCTGACTATTTTACTCAGGTGCACTGACTTCTTTTTCCTTAGATTGTCAAAGAAAAAAAAAATGACAACAGCCAATACAATAATAGTTGTCTGGTTGAATGAATCAAAATTATACCTATTTATTTTGTCACATAAGCAAAAAATATATTCTTTGGTGTGTTATAGAATTTTAGTAATTGGTTTGTTTGTGTCATTAGATAAACAAGGTTGAAAAATCACTCATCTAAATTATAAAGTAGGTAAGAATCACAGGCCTATAAACTGGGTGACAAGGGACAAGAAGTGATAGGAAATAGATATGGATTATTGTGTTAGAGAATCTGAGAGGGGAAGTTGGATTTGCCTTTACATCAAAAGCAGGTGAATGATGATGCTGACACTCAGGTGAGCAGAGGAAGGGCAGGAGACTCAGGAATGGGTTTGGCAGTGACATCTGTGTGTCTTCTCCCAATTGCCAGGACGTACTACCTCCACCATGGTGATAATTTTGGCAATAATATTGCCCATCTTCAGTTTTTTGATATGCCTTGCATTGTGGTATTTGAGGCGCTGGTAAGTTTTTTAAAACCTTTCTTTTCTGTCCACCTCCCACTCTTTTACACTATTTTTATTTATTTACATTATTTTAGTCTCAATATTTCTTTTTTTAATTTATCTTTTAATTTGTGGGTTGACATGCTTCACAAACCATACAGGTTTCACGTGTACAACTCAATATACCACCATCTGCACTCCGCATCATGCTCCCTCTCCCCAGCTCAGTCTCTCTGCCCTCCTCCCCTTCCTCCCCTCCCTCTGCCCCCCTTCCCTCTGACTACTGCCACTGTTACTACTGCCACTGATACTACAACTACTGTTGTCTGTATCTATGTGTTATCTGTTTATGTTTTGGGCTTATCCCTTCGCCTTCTTTGATCCAGTCCCCTCTTCCCCTGTCCCTCTGACAGCTGTCCATCTGCTCCTGTGTCCATGCTTCTGAACTTTCTCTTCTCTTCCCATCTATTTATATAAAAAATCTATTTTTTAATTGTGGTAAAATATACATGACATGAAACTTATTATCTTAGCTATTATTAAGTGCATAAATAGTATTAATTACATTTTCCTTTTTTTGCAATGAATCTCTTGTTTTCTTTTCATCTAGTATAACTAAAACTGTATACCCATTAAACAACATCTTGTCATTTCCTGGTCATCCAAGCCTGGACAACCAACATTTCACTTTCTGTCTATAAAAATTTGTAGATACTACTCTACAACTTCATATCAATAGAATCATTAGTATTTGTCTTTTTATGAATGGATAATTTTATTTAGGATAATGTACTTATAATTTAACTATGTTGTAGCATGTGACAGAATTTATTTCCTTTTAACAAAAGGCTGAAAAATACTCAATTGTATTTATATAGCATGTTTGTTATCCATTCATCTGTCAATGGACATTTGGGTTGATTCTACTTCTTGGTCACTATGAATAAGTCTGCTATGAAATGGGTGTACAAATATGTCTTATGTGGAGCTAAAGTTGCTTGTGTTCTTAACATGTCATTTCAGAATATCCAGTGAGATTTCATCATGTCTCCTTTCCCAGTTAGAATATGTACCCAGACGACTAGAAACTCAAGTTGTCAGCCCAGGAGTCAATATCATCATATTCAAAAAAATAATTATTATATTTAATCAACTCAGAGTTTCCATAGGTTGTGAGATATGTTATAATTTACACACTAGCAGAAAAAAGAATTAAGAACTGTGAACTTATTATAAGATGGTATCAATAGTGGGCTCCACCCAGATTTCATAGATATTGTATACAAAATGTGAGAAAAAATGTATCTCAGAATAAATAAAGTAAAGCACAGATGGTCCCCGACTTACAATTATCTTACTTTATAATGCTATGAACACAATACATATTTAGTGGAAATGGTACTTAAATTTTTATTTTTATCCTGGGCAAGCTATATGCAGTATGATACCTCTAATGATGCTACACAGAGTCAGCAAACCTATTTCCCAGTCAGTCACTAGATCAAGAAAATAAACCACCAATAATCTACCATGTGTTTATTTGTTAGATAATTTTGTCCACATGTGAGCTAATGCATTTTCAGCATGCTTAAGGTAAGCCTGGCTAAGGAACGCTATTCAGTAGATTGGTGGCATTAAGTGGTTTTTGATATATAATATTTTAAATTTACAATGAATTTTGTGGCATTTAACTCTATTGTAGGTCAAAGAGCATTTGTATCTAACTTAATGGTAAAATATCTTTGGCTTCCAGTTTTAAAAAACTTTTTTAACCCTAGCTGGACAACTCGGATAATAAGCACAGAGGTTGCAGTTCAAACTCAGTCAGGGTACATACAGGAACAGATCAATGTTCCCGTCTCTCTCTCTTCCTTCCTCTCTGTAAATCAAAAATAAAAATTTTAAAGAAAATACTTTTTCTACTTGTGCTGAATTAACATTTATCAAAGTAATCTAACTAAAATTATGCTGGAATAATTGTGTTTACAGAGATACTGATCATTTTTAATGTAATTTCTCTGTCTCTACATGGATGACTTTATAACCCTCAAGTCCCATTGTGATGCATCTTCCTCCTTCCTTAGTACTACCAGGAGGTACCTTTCCTTGTCTGGTGTCATGCAGAGATTCACTTTACTTCATATCCTCAACATTGCAGTTACTTTTTTCTTTTTCCTTTTATTTACTTACTTATTTATTTATTTATTTATTTATTTAGTATTTGTAAGTCCCTTGAGATAAGGGTTGCTCTAGATTGGTCTGAGGCAAAATCTTTGACTTGCATATGTATTAGTTCAAAAAAATGATCTGAGTTAATTAACTGCCATGTTTATGAGTTTCCACAAAATTATTTTCCTTTTTTTATTCTTTTTAGTTGATATTTTTATGTCCCTTTTATTAAAATACATCCTTTTTTTCTTTCTTTTTTATTTTTTTATTTAATTTATTGTGTTTACATAGGTTCTAGTGCCACCCCAAATGCGTCTCCCTCCCCCATATTCCCCTCAAAATCTCTCTTGCCATCATCCCCCCTTCCCTTCAGGTTTACCCCATGCTATCAGCCCCTTTCCCTCTGTCTTCTTTTCCTCTAGTCCCTTTGATCCCTCCTCTGTCTCAACTTTTTCTTATTTTTTTTTTTAAATAAATTTTTATTAATGGTAATGGGATGACATTAATAAATCAGGGTACATATATTCAAAGAAAACATGTCTAGGTTATTTTGTCATTAAATTATGTTGCATACCCCTCGCCCAAAGTCAGATTGTCCTTCGCCACCCTCTATCTAGTTCTCTGTGCCCCTCCCCCTCCCCCTAACTCTCCCCCTGTCCTCCCTCCCCCCACCCCTGGTAACCACCACACTCTTGTCCATGTCTCTTAGTCTCATTTTTATGTTCCACCAATGTATGGAATCATGTAGTTCTTGTTTTTTTCTGATTTACTTATTTCACTCCTTATAATGTTATCAAGATCCCACCATTTTGCTGTAAATGATCTGATGTCATCATTTCTTATGGCTGAGTAGTATTCCATAGTGTATATGTGCCACATCTTCTTTATCCAGTCTTCTATTGAAGGGCTTTTTGGTTGTTTCCATGTCTTGGCCACTGTGAACAGTGCTGCAATGAACATGGGGCTACATGTGTCTTCACGTATCAATGTTTCTGAGGTTTTGGGGTATATACCCAGTAGAGGGATTGCTGGGTCATAAGGTAGTTCTATTTGCAGTTTTTTGAGGAACCACCATACTTTCCTCCATAATGGTTGTACTACTTTACAGTCCCACCAACAGTGAATGAGGGTTCCTTTTTCTCCACAGCCTCTCCAACATTTGCTATTACCCGTCTTGTTGATAATAGCTAATCTAACAGGGGTGAGGTGGTATCTCATTGTAGTTTTCATTTGCATTTCCCTAATAACTAATGAAGCTGAGCATCTTTTCATATATCTGTTGGCCATTTGTATCTCTTCCTGGGAGAAGTGTCTATTCATGTCCTCTTCCCATTTTTTTATTGGATTGTTTGTTTGTTTGTTGTTGAGTTTTATGAGTTCTTTGTAAATTTTGGAAATTAGGCCCTTATCTGAGCTGTTGTTTGAAAATATCATTTCCCATTTAGTTGGCTGTCTGTTTATTTTTATATCAGTTTCTCTTGCTGAGCAAAAACTTTTTATTCTGATGTAGTCCCATTCATTTATCTTTGCCTTCACTTCTCTTGCCATTGGAGTCAAGTTCATAAAATGTTCTTTAAAACCCAAGTCCATGAGTTTAGTACCTATGTCTTCTTCTATGTACTTTATTGTTTCAGGTCTTATATTTAGGTCTTTGATCCATTTTGAATTAATTTTAGTACACGGGGACAGGCTGTAGTCGAGTTTCATTCTTTTGCATGTGGCTTTCCAGTTTTCCCAACACCATTTGTTGAAGAGGCTTTCTTTTCTCCATTGTGTGTTGTTGGCCCCTTTATCAAAGATTATTTGACCATATATATGTGGTTTTATTTCTGGGCTTTCTATTCTGTTCTATTGGTCTGAGTGTCTATTTTTCTGCCAATACCATGCTGTTTTGATTATCGTGGCCCTATAATATAGTTTAAAGTCAGGTATTGTAATGCCGCCAGCTTCATTCTTTTTCCTTAGGATTGTTTTGGCTATTCAGGGTTTTTTATAGTTCCATATAAATCTGATGATTTTTTGTTCCATTTCTTTAAAAAATCTCATAGGGATTTTGATGGGAATTGCATTAAATTTGTATATTGCTTTGGGTAATATGGCCATTTTGATTATATTTATTCTTCCTATCCAAGAACAAGGAATATTTTTCCATCTCATTGTATCTTTTTCGATTTCCCTTAACAATGCTTTGTAATTTTCATTATATAGGTCCTTTACATTCTTTGTTATGTTTATTCCTAGGTATTTTATTATTTTTTTGTTGCAATCGTGAAGGGGATTATTTTTTTGAGTTCGTTTTCTAATATTTCATTGTTGGCATAGAGAAAGGCTATGGACTTCTGTATGTTAATTTTGTATCCTGTGACCTTACTGTATTGGTTTATTGTTTCTAATAATCTTTTTGTGGAGTCCTTCAGGTTTTCGATGTATAGGATCATATCATCAGCAAAAAGTGATACCTTTACTTCTTCTTTTCCGATATGGATGCCTTTTATTTCTTTGTCTTGTCTGATTGCTCTGGCCAGAACTTCTAGCACCACGTTAAATAAGAGTGGAGAAAGTGGACAACCCTGTCTTGTTCCTGATTTAAGGTAGAAAGTCCTCAGTTTTATGCCGTTTAAAATGATGTTGGCTGATGGTTTATCATATATGGCCTTTATCATGTTGAGATATTTTCCTTCTATACCCATTTTGTTGAGAGTCTTAAACATAAAATTGTGTTGTATTTTATCAAAAGCCTTTTCTGCATCTATTGATAAGATCATGTGGTTTTTGTTCTTTGTTTTGTTGATATGGTGTATTACGTTAACCGTTTTGCGTATGTTGAACCATACTTGAGATTCTGGGATGAATCCCACTTGATCATGATGTATTATTTTTTTAATATGTTGTTGTATTCGGTTTGCCAGTATTTTGTTTAGAATTTTAGCATCTGTATTCATTAGAGATATTGGTCTGTAGTTTTCTTTCTTTGTGCCATCCTTGCCAGGTTTTGGTATGAGGGTTATGTTGGCCTCATAAAATGTGTTTGGAAGTATTGCTTCTTCTTCAATTTTTTGGAAGACTTTGAGTAGAATAGGAACCAAGTCTTCTTTGAATGTTTGATAGAATTCACTAGTATAACCGTCTGGGCCTGGACTTTTATTTTTGGGGAGGTTTTGAATAGTTTTTTCTATTTCCTCCCTGCTGATTGGTCTGTTTAGGCTTTCTGCTTCTTCATGACTCAGTCTAGGAAGGTTGTATTGTTCTAGGAATTTATCCATTTCTTCTAGATTGTTGTATTTGGTGGCATATAATTTTTCATAGTATTCTACAATAATTCTTTGTATATCTATGATGTCTGTGGTGATCTCTCCTCTTTCATTTTGGATTTTATTTATTTGAGTCCTGTGCCTTTTTTCCTTGGTGAGTCTTGCTAAGGGTTTGTCAATTTTGTTGATCTTTTCAAAGAACCAGCTCCTTGTTTTATTGATTTTTTCTATAGTTTTTCTCTTCTCTATTTCATTTATTTCTGCTCTGATTTTTATTATCTCCTTTCTTTGGCTGGTTTTGGGTTGTCTTTGTTCTTCTTTTTCTAGTTCCTTAAGGTGTGAAGTTAAGTGGTTTACTTCGGCTCTCTCTTGTTTGTTCATATAGGCCTGAAGTGATATGAACTTTCCTCTTATTACTGCTTTTGCTGCATCCCAGAGATTCTGATATGTCGTATTTTCATTTTCATTTGTCTGTATATATCTTTTGATCTCTGCGCTTATTTCTTCTTTGACCCATTCATTTTTTAGAAGTATGTTGTTTAGTTTCCACATTTTTGTGGGTTTTTCCCCCTCTTTTTTGCAGTTGAATTCTAGTTTCAAGGCTTTATGATCAGAGAATATGCTTGGTACAATTTCAATTTTTCTAAATTTGCTGATATTGTCTTTGTGGCCCAACATATGGTCAATTCTTGAGAATGTTCCATGTACACTAGAGAAAAATGTATACTCTGTCGCTTTGGGATGAAGTGTTCTGTAGATGTCTATCATATCCAGGTGTTCTAGTATTTCGTTTAAGGCCACTATATCTTTATTGATTCTCTGTTTGGATGACCGATCTAGAGCCGTCAGCGGAGTATTGAGGTCTCCAAGACTGATTGTATTTTTGTTAGTTTTTGTTTTAAGGTCAATAAGTAGCTGTCTTATATATTTTGGTGCTCCTTGGTTTGGTGCGTATATATTAAGAATTGTTATGTCTTCTTGATTCAGTGTCCCCTTAATCATTATGAAGTGACCATTTTTGTCTCTGAGTACTTTTTCTGTCTTGTAGTCAGCATTATCAGATATGAGTATTGCTACACCTGCTTTTTTTGGGGTGTTGTTTGCTTGGAGTATTGTTTTCCAGCCTTTCACTTTGAATTTGTTTTTATCCTTGTTGCTTAGATGTGTTTCTTGTAGGCAGCATATAGTTGGATTTTCTTTTTTAATCCATTCTGCTACTCTGTGTCTTTTTATTGGTAAGTTTAATCCATTTACATTTAGTGTAATTATTGACACTTGTGGGTTCCCTACTGCCATTTTATAAATTGCTTTCTGTTAGTTTTGTATCTAGTTTGATTCTTCTCTTTTGTTTTTCTATCATTTGTTTTTGTTTGTTTGTGTTTCATACTTCTTTCCTCTGTTGCTACCTTTTTTAAGTCATGTGTTTTTGTGGTGGTTTTTTCTAGGGTGGTTACCATTAAGTAATGAAAAGGGTACCTACCATATTCATTGTAGTACCCTATCTTATAAGTATTTCTGCACTTCATCGTCCTTTGCTACTGTTAATCTCCATTCTCTCCCCCCTTTTTTTCCTTTGTTGTCACAGTTTAAGTTTGGTTTTATTGTGTTCTTGGTGGAGCTGTTACTCGTGGTGTTGTTTTCTTTTGTTCTTTGAATCTGGTTGGAAAACCCCCTTTAGTATTTCCTGGAGTGGGGGCTTTCTGTTGGTAAATTCTCTCATCTTTTCTGAATTTGTGAATGTTTTTATATCTCCTTCATACTTGAAGGATAGCTTTGATGGGTATAGTATTCTTGGCTGAAAGTTCCTCTCTTTCAGGGCTTTAAATATTGGGGTCCACTCTCTTCTAGCTTGTAGAGTTTCTGCTGAGAAATCTGATGATAATCTAATAGGCCTTCCTTTATATGTTGTACTCTTCTTTTCCCTGGCTGCCTTGAGAACTTTTTCTTTGTCATTGGTTTGTGTCATCTTTATTATGATGTGCCTTGGAGTGGGTTTGTTGGGGTTAAGAAAACTCGGTGTTCTGTTTGCTTCTTGAATTTGAGGCTTTAGTTCTTTCCACAGGCTTGGGAAGTTCTCGTCTATTATTTGTTTGAGTATATTCTCCATTCCATTTTCTTTCTCTTCTCCCTCTGATATACCTATTATTCTTATGTTATTCTTTCTGATGGAGTCAGACAATTCCTGTAGGGCTTTCTCATTTTTTATTATTTTTAAGTCTCTTTCTTCTTCTCTCTGTTGTGCCTCAAGTTGTTTGTCTTCTATTTCACTAATCCTATCTTCAATCTGGGCTGTTCTGCTAGCTAAGCTTGTTACCTCGTTTTTCAGCTTGTGAATTGAGTTTTTCATTTCTGTTTGATTTGTTTTTATAGTTTCAATTTCCTTGGTAATATATTCTTTGTGTTCATTGAGTTGTTTTCTGATCTCCCTATATTGCCTTTCTGTGTTTTCTTGTATATCTCTGAGTATTTTTAAGATTTCTATTTTAAATTCTCTGTCATTTAGCTCCAAGGCTTCCAATATGTTAAGTCTTTTCTCCATAGATTTTTCCACATCTATTTGTGTTACCTCTCTTTCTTTTGTATCCATAATATTCGATTTCCTCTTTCTTATTGGCATCTGAGGGTGGTCTTGTTGATAGCACTAATTAGAATTAATAAAGAGTAAAAAGTAGAGGAAAAAAAAAAAGGTAAAACACCCCACAAAAAAAAGCAGTAATAATTTATTATTTCCCCCTTTTTTTCTTTCTTCTCTTTCCCTCCTCTCCCCTCCTCAGGAAAATATCGTGCCTATACTGGAGGGTCTGATTTGCGGTGAAGAGTTCAAGGGGCAAAAAAAAAGGGGAGTAGGGACCTACTAAATGCAAAAAAAAAAAAAAAAAAGGAAGAAAATCTTAGACAAGCATAAGATGATTTGCTTGTGGGTGATGGTCAACTAAGAGATATAATGAGAGGGATAAGAGGGAACCAGAAAAAAGGACAAAAAAAGGAATAATAAAGAAGAAAAAAATAAAAATAATAAGTAAAAATCTGTTGTATTAAGTGGAGCGGATACTAAATACAATGGAGACCTTGGGTTGGGAGGACCCAAAATGCCACAAAAATAAACAAACAAGAAAAAAACAAAAACAAAAGCGAAAAAGAAAAATAAAGCCAAAAAAAAGCCTTGAGTCCCAAATTAACTAATTTGTTCGTGATTGAGAATTAAATGGGAAGAAAGTAAAACGAGAAAAAAAAAGAAAAAACGAATAGAAAGGAAAAAATAAGAAAAAGAGAAAAACGAAGGAAGAAATAAAAAAGGAAGAGAAAAAAACAAAATAAAGCAAAACAAAACAAAACAAAACAAAACAAAAGAGGAGAAAGTGAGAGTTAAGTGTTTTGGAGTATAATCTTAAAGGAGGGTGAGGATGAAGAAGAGAAATAAAATGTAACACTTATGGGTAGTGTAGTTCAAGAAAAGGGAAGCATAAGATGGGCAGAGAATATAAGGACCGAGGTGGAGGAAATAAATGCAATAAGAGAAGAAACAAACAACAACAACAACAACAACAAAAAATTAGTGGAACAAGTTGTAAAGTCTGTGGATTTTTCTTGATTTTGAGATGTTAACTTCTTCCTTTTTCTTTTCTCTCCCTCTTCCTGGTCGGTGACTCTGTACCCCAGGCTCTGCCCCTGTGTCACACTTAGGTAGGGATTTGCAGTTGATGGGATTCTATGGCAATGTCATATAATTGGCTTTAGTCTTGCTGGTAGACAAGGCTTGTTGGCGTTTGCAGGGTCCAACGATGAGAGAGTTTGCTTTCCTGGATTCTCTCTCCTAGTCCCCCCTTCCTGAATTAGCAGCCTGGTGATCCAGCTATAAGGCTGCCACTGCTTCTGCCTGGGGAGTAAGAGGCTCAAAGAGCTGGGAAATCCCCACTCTATCCCCACTCAGTGCAAGGCTTTGGGAAAGGCTCTGGCAGTCAGGGCCTCCAGTGTAATCAGGCGGGGGTGGGAGTCAATTGTTGTCAAGGTGACTGTTCAGCGCCTAACATTCCGTTGGACCTCTCAACCCAGGCTTTCCACACTTTGTAGCCTGTTTTGGCTGGGAAGAAGAGGCACTAGTCTCTGCTTGCGACTAGTGTAGTATAGATCTTATTATCTGCCAAGTCCTTCTTGTTAGCGTTTATCCCTGAATATGGAGGCTCTATCAATCAGAAGTTGCCCCCGCCCCTTTAGCGAGAGGCACTAAAAAATATCACGCCTCTTGTCTTGGGTCAGTGAACTGAGAGAGATCTTATCAATTAGAACCGAGGGTGCACAGATTTCACGGGTTAAGTTAATTTCAGTAATTGGGTCGCAGCTGTGCTCCCGAAGGTATTTCAGGCTGCCTGCGCGCGCCCCTCCCCCAACGCTTGATTGTTAGCTTGAATGGCTGGGTGAGGTGCCCCGCCCGCGGAGAGAATCTCCCAAGTAGGGAATACCGCCCTGGGGCCTCTCCCGCTCCCCGTGCGCGGGCCGCTGGGAACGTCAGCGGCGCTCGCTCCGCAACCGAACCGGGCGCTGCCCGCGGCTGCTCGTGGCGGCTCGCGGCGGCGGCTCGCGGCTCCCGAGTATGGGCTGACTCACCACCACCACAGGCGCACTTCCTCGCGGCTTGAATGAACGTCCCTGCGGTAGGTTCCTCCACACCCTCGTCTCCCAGATCCAAGTGATAACAGTCCCTTCGCTTTCAGTTTGTGTGGAACTCCAGAATGCTCCGAAGATAAATTTTCCTGTTTCTAGTTGATAAATTTGTTGTGATTTTGGGGAGATCTGTCGGACGCGCTGCTCATGGCGCCATTTCCATGACGTCCCTTTTTTTTTTTTTTTAGATTTTATTTATTCATTTTAGAGAGAGGAGCCGGGCGGGTGGCAGGGGAAGGAGGAACAGAAAGCATCAACTCCCATATGTGCCTTGACCAGGCAAGCCTGGGGTTTTGAACCAGCGACCTCAGAATTCCAGGTCAATGCTTTACCCACTGTGCCACCACAGGTCAGATCGTCCTCTGTCTCAATTCCGTTCCTCAGTTCACATTGTACATTGAATTCCTCTAATAAGTGAGGTCATGTGATATTTTTCTTTTTCTGCCTAGCTTATTTCACTTAACAAAATAGTTTCCAGGTTCATCCATGTTGTCGCAAGGTAAGATTTCCTTCTTTTTCATGGTCCCATAGTATTCCATTGTGTGTGTATATATATACTTACTTTTTAATCCACTCGTCCACTGACGGACACTTGGGCTGTTTCCAGATCTTTGCTATTGTGAACAATGCTGTCATAAACATGGGGGTGCATTTCTCCTTTTGAATCAGTGACATGGTGTTCTTAGGATATATTCCTAAAAGTAAGATAGCTGTGTCAAAAGGCAGTTTCATTTTTAATTTTTTGAGGAATCACCATATTGTTTTCCACAGTGGCTGCACCAGTCCGCATTCCCACCAGCAGTGCAGGGGGGTTCCCTTTTCTCCACATCCTCACCAGCACTTGTTCTGTGTTGTTTAGTTGATGAGCGCCATTCTGACTTGTGTAAGATGATATACTTCATAGTGGTTTTAATTTGCATTTCTCTAATGATTAGTGATGTTGAGCATTTTTTCATATGCCTATTGGCCATCTGTATGTCCTCTTTGGAGAAGTGTCTATTCATTTCTTTTGCACATTTTTTGATTGGATTCTTTATCTTCCTGGTGTTGATTTTTACAAGTTCTTTATAAATTTTGGTTATTATCCCCTTATAAGACATATTGTCGAATATGTTCTCCCATTGTGTAGTTTGTCTTTTTATTCTGTTCATATTGTCTTTAGCTGTACAAATCCTTTTAGTTTGATAAAGTCCCATTTGTTTATCCTGTCTTTTATTTCACTTGCCCGTGAAGATAAATCGGCAAATATATTGCTGCGAGAGATGTCGGAGAGCTTACTGCCTATGTTTTCTTCTAAGATGCTTATGGTTTCATGACTCACATTTAAGTCTTTTATCCATTTTGAGTTTATTTTTGTGAATGGTGTAAGTTGGTGGTCTAGTTTCATTTTTTGCAGGTAGCTGTCCAATTTTCCCAACAACATTTGTTAAAGAAACTGTCTTTACTCCACTGTATGCTTTTACCTCCTTTATCAAATATCAATTGTCCATAGAGGTGTGGGTTTATTTCTGGGTTCTCTGTTCTATTCCACTGATCTGTATGACTGTTCTTATGCCAGTACCAAGCTGTTTTGAGTACAATGGCCTTGTAGTATAACTTGATATCAGGAAGTGTGATACCTCCCACTTTATTCTTCCTTTTCAAGACTGCTGAGGCTATTCGTGTTCCTTTTTGGTTCCATGTGAATTTCTGGAATATGTGTTCTATATCTTTGAAGTACGTCGTTGGTATTTTAATCGGTATTGCATTGAATTCATAAATTGCTTTGGGTAATATAGACATTTTAATGATGTTTGTTTTTCCTATCCATAAACATGGTATATGCTTCCAATTGTTTGTATCTTCCTTGATTTCTTTTATCAATGTTTTATAATTTTCTGGTTACAAGTCTTTAACCTCCTTGGTTAAATTTACTCCTAGGTACTTTATTTTTTTTATTGCAATAGTGATGGCGATTGTTTCCTTAATTTCTCTTTCTGACAGTTCATTCTTGGTGTATAAAAATGCCTCTGATTTCTAAATATTAATTTTATATGCTACCACTTTGCTGAATTCATTTATCAGGTCCAGTAGTTTTTTGACTGAGACTTTAGGATTTTTCTATATACAGTATTATATCATCTGCAAATAATGATAATTTTACTTCTTCTTTTCCAATTTGGATGTCTTTAATTTCTTCTTCTTGTCTGATTGCTGTGGCTAGGACTTCCAGTACTATGTTGAATAACAGTGGTAAAAGGGGGCACCCCTGTCTTGTTCCTGATCTTAAGGGGATTGCTTTTCATTTTTGCTCATTGAGTATGATGTTGGCTGTGGGTTTGTCATAGATGGCCTTTATCATGTTGAGGTATGTTCCCTGTATTCCCACTTTGCTGAGAGTTTTGATCATGAATTGGTGCTGGACTTTATTAAATGCTTTTTCTGCATCTATTGAAATTATCATGTAGTTTTTCTCCTTCATTTTGTTTATGTGATGAATCACATTGATTGATTTGCAAACATTGTACCAGCCTTGCTTCCCGAGAATAAGTTCCACTTGATCATCATGTATGATTTTTTTCATATATTGCTGGATCCGGTTTGCTAATATTTTGTTGAGGATTTTAGCATCTAAATTCATCAGGGATATTGGCCTATAATATTCTTTTTTTGTGTTGTCATGGCCTGGTTTTGGAATCAGAATTATACTTGCCTCATAAAAGGAGCTTGGAAGTCTTCCTTCCTCTTCATTTTTCTGAAATAGCTTGAGAAAGATAGGAGTTAGTTCTTCTTTGAATATTTTGTAGAATTCATTTGTGAAGCCATCTGGCACAGGGCTTTTGTTTGTTGGCAGATTTTTGATAACTTTCCATCTCATTTGTTGTAATTGGTCTGCTTAGGTTTTCTAATTCTTCCAGATTGATTTTTGAAGGATTATATTTTTCAAGGAAAATGTCCATTTTACCTAGGTTGTCTAATTTTATGGCATACAGTTCTTCATAGTATTTTCTTACAATATTTTATATTTCTGTTGTGTCAGTTGTTATTTCTCCACTGTCATTTCTAATTTTATTTATTTGAGTCCTTTCTCTTTTTTTGTTGGTGAGTCTGGCTAAGGGTTCATTGATCTTGTTTACTTTCTCAAAGAACCAGCTGTTGGTTTTGTTGATCCTCTGTATTGTTTCTTTAGTCTCTATGTCATTTATTTCTACTTGGATCTTTATTATTTTTCTCCTTCTACTACCTCTGGGCTTTACTTGCTGTTGTTTTTCTAGTTCTTTTAGATTCAGGGTTAAGTTGTTTATTTGAGCTTTTTCTAGCTTCTTAAGTTATGCCTGTAGTGCTATGAACTTCCTTCTCAGTACTACGTTTGCTGTGTTCCATAAACTTTGAGTTGTTGTATGCTCATTATCATTTGTTTCTAGAAATTTTTTTATTTCTTCTTTGATCTCATTGTTAACCCATTTGTTATTTAGTAACATCCTATTTAGTTTTTAAGTGTTTGAGTATTTTTCAGTTTTTCTGTTGTGGTTGATTTCTAGTTTCATGTCATTGTGATCATAGAAAGTGCTTGATATGATTTCAATCTTCTTAAATTTGTTGAGACTATTTTTGTGCCCTAACATGTGGTCTATCCTAGAGAATGTACCATGAGCACTTAAAAAAAATGTATATTTTGCTTTACGGTGAAACATTCTGAAGATATTTATTAAATCGAGTTCATCTAGTATGTCCTTTAAGTCTGCTGTTTCTTTGTTCATTTTCTTTCTTGAGGTTCTATCTAGTGATATTAGTAGGGTATTGAAATCCCCTACTATTATCATATTGCTATTGATCTTGCCCTTTATATCCATCAAAGTCTGCTTTATATATTTAGGTGCTCCTATACTAAGGGCGTAGGTATTTATAATGGTTATATCTTCCTGTTGGATTGCTCCCTTTATCATTATGTAGTGACCTTCTTTATCTCTTACTATAGACTTTGTTTTAAAGTTCATTTTGTCTAATATAAGTATTGCTACCCCAGCTTTTTTTTTCCATTTCCATTTGCATGAAATATTTTTTTCCATCCTTTTACCTTCAGTCTATGTGCATCTTTTATTTTAAGGTGTGTCTCTTGTACACAGTATATGTGTGGGTCTTGTTTTCTTATCCACACAGCTACGCTATGTCTTTTGATTGGATCATTTAATCCATTTACATTTAAGGTTATTATTGATATGTAGATGTTTATTGCCATTTTATTCTTTAAAGCTGTATTCCTCTTTTGCTATATTCTTTTTCCACTTTGATCTGTTTACAACAGGCCCATTAACATTTCCTACAGCATTGGTTTGGTTGTAATGAATTCCTTGAGGGTTTTTTTTGTCTGGGAAGTTTTTTATTTCTCCTTCAATTTTAAATGATAGCCTTTCTAGATAAAGTAGTCTTGGTTGTAGGCTCTTGTTCTGCATTACTTTGAATATTTCTTGCCATTCCCTTCTAGCCTCAACTGTTTCTGTTGAGAAGTCAGATGTCATCTTTATGGGGGCTCCTTTGTAGGTGATAACCTCTTCTTCTCTAGCAGCTTTTAATATTTTCTCTTTATCACTTAGCTTTGTTATTTTAATTATGATGTGTCTTGGTGTAGATTTCTTTGGGTTTCTCTTTAATGAAGTTCTCTGTGCTTTTTGGACTTGTTTGACTTTTTCCTGCATCAATTTAGGGAAGTATTCAGCTATGATATGATTGAACAAAGTCTCTATTCCTTGTTCTTTCTCTTCTTCTTCAGGAACCCTTATGATGCAGATTTTATTTCTCTTCATGTTGTCACAGAGCTCTCTTAGAGTTTCCTCAGACTTTTTGAGTCTCTTTTTTTTCTGCTCTGCTTTCATGCCTTCATTTATCTTGTCATCTAACTCGCTGATTTGATCCTCAGCTTCATCCATCTTGTTTTTAATTCCTTCCATTGTGGTCTTCATTTTGGATATTGTATTTGTCATTTCTGACTGATTCTTTTTTATTATTTCAATGTCCTTTTTTATATTTGCTATGTCTTTATTTAGGTGTTCGTAATGACCATCTATTGTTGTTCTAAGACCTTTGAGCATCCTAACAATCGTTATTTTAAACTCTGCGTCTGGTAATTTGGTTATATCTGATTCATTCAGGTCCTTTTCTGGGGATTTTTCTTGATTCATTTGTATTGTATTTCTCTGCCTTCCCATTTTGTCTGTGTATAAGAAGGGTGTGGTCACTGGAGTCCAATGGATGTGGCCTGTGTTCCCTAGGTATGGTCTGTCTGCAGGCCCAACACCCCCTCTGTTACTGCTGCCTAGAGTGTTTGGGTATGGGCATTGCCGGTGCCAGCCTGCTGGGGCTGTATCTGCAGTTTCCACCTCTCCTCCACAGGAGGAACTGTGGTCACGTGCCTGAGTCTATAAGCCTCAGTGGCCTCCGCCTTCACCCTGCCCCCAGAGGTTCTTGGGGTTATGCGTGTCACCCGGGCGCAAGCCTCAGCCCTGAGGGCAGGGGTAAGCACCTTTGCTCAGCTGCAGGTCTCCACCTGTTTCCAGGTTTTCGCCCCACCCCCACGGAGGAGCCCGCCCGTGGGGTCAGCTGCAAGCCTCTGCTCCACGGGCCAGGTAGGGCTGTGCACCCCCACTTAGTCACGGGTCTCCACCTGTTCTGGGCTTTCTTCCCACCCCCATGGGAGGAGCCAGCTTGTTCACTCTGCTAGCCTTGGTTCTGCAGGCCAGGCAAGGCTGCAGGCCTGCGTGCCCTTGCTCAGCAGCAGGTCTCCACCCCTTCCGAGACTCTCACCCTTCCCCCACAGGTCAAATGCAACGTGAAAGGAAGAGGGACTTAGGCAGGGCTAGAGGTGTGCATGGGAAGGGCACAGGATCTAGACTCCTGGGAACAGAGTTGCTTCCAGGAGCCATGGAAGTCGATGCTGATGCTGTAGAGATGGGTGACAGTTAGCCCAGCAAAGGCAGAGAGCATTTCTGAAACAGGGAGCAGCCCCTGCAAAAGTCCTGAGATGAGAAACAGCAGAGCTAGTTAGGAGGATTACACAGAAGTCACTATGGCTGGTGGGCCGGATGTGAGACAGAGCTGGCAGGCAGCAGCAACAGGGTGGGCAGTGGCTGCGTTCAAACGGCTTCATGAAGCAGGTAAGGAGATTTGGAATGCCGCCTGGGCCCTGAAGTGCCTTTGAGGATCCCTTTGGTGACAGCAAAGAAAATGGATTAGAAAGGGGGAAGGTAAGGGACAGAAGACCAGTTAGGAAGCTGGTAAAATAATCCTGGCTGGAGATGATGGTTTCTGAAGGAGAAGAAGTGGGGCTGGAGGGGACCAATGATTATAAGGAGAGGTGACCTGTGATATTACAAGGGCAAGGCCAAGGACCCAGTCGAGGCTGAAGGTAATCCTCAGATTGGACAAATTATGAAAGTAAAAATGGAGACAGTGAGCATAGGTTACATTTTGTGTGTGTGTGTGAGTGTGTAACAGAGAAAGACAGAGAGAGGCAAGAGAGGCAAGGGAGAGACAGGAGAAGCATCCGTTTTTTGTTGCGGCACCTTAGTTGTTCACTGATTGCTTTCTCATATGTGCCTTGATGGGGGGGGGGCTACAACAGAGTGAGTGACCCCTTGCTCAAGCCAGTGACCTTTGGGCTCAAGCCAGCAACCATGGGGTCATGTTTATGTCCCACGCTCAAGCCAGCACCCCTGCGGCTCAAGCCAGATGAGCCCGCCCTCAAGCTGGTGACCTCTGTGTTACAAATCTAGGTCCTCCGTGTCCCAGTCCAATGCTCTACCCACTGCACTGCCTCCTAGTCAGGCACATAGGTCACATTTTTAAGAAGCTTAACCAGAGAGAGAGAAAATGAAAATTCAGGGTTAAAGGAAGATTTGGCAAGGTAAGGAGGAGGCAGTGTCTAAATGTCTGAGATCACTAATAGCCTGAGCACCTTTATAGTTACAAGAAAAGCAAGACATGCCCATCAAAATGTAAGCCTCATTGTCTCTCTACCTTTCTTGCTAGAATTCTTTTGTTTATACCTGCATGAGGACCTGTTGTGACAGATCGTGTCCTTATTCTGTGAGCAAAATATGTTGACAGCCAGGAGATCCAGGGACACTTAAAAAAAAAATAAACACTTCAAAAGTTCAGACTTGTTCCTGTCCAAACATTTCTTGGAAGATAATTTGCTTCTTCCAGGCTGGGCTTTGCAAAAAGGCCATGATGATACAAGCAGTCTTGTTATTGCTGTAGAGGGCAGAAGGTTGGAGGAAAAGTTCAATTAAAATCCTGCCTTCCTCAGCCTGGTAATGGTTTTGACATTTGCAGAAGTTCACAGGTGACAATGTCTGCCATCGCACACTCCCACAGACTGGGGAAGGCTTCTCGTTGGGGGCTGAGAAAACACCGGACAGGAGGTCTCAGCAGCACAGCTGTCTCACGTGTCAGCCCTGCCTGTCTCCTAATGCACAGGACCGTCTCCTCAGAACCTCCCCAGAGATGACGCTTTGGACATCTCCTTCCAGGTGAGGCCAAGAGAAAAAAACAAAACAAAACAAAACCTGTTGCCTGCAGGTCGGCTGATATCATTCCTCACTTAGATTTTGCAAAGCCCCAAAAAATGTTGTAAAATCTTTGACTAATTTGCAAAAGCTGAGAGTGATGGTGTGAAGGAAGGTGTTTTCCAAAATACATAATTCCACTGGACATTTGCCTAGGAGTTTCTCAGTTCACAAAATACTGGAGACACAACATCTTACTGGATCTTCACATTAATTCTGTATTTCTCCTCCTCTAGATATGAGAATGTGGAGACTCAAGTATCATCTTTTAAATTCTGCTTTTTGCTCTCTCCACCATTTCATGCTGCTGCTCTGAAAAAAAAAAAAAAGAATTTCAAAAATGAGGTGGCACAATCACACATGGGTGGGAAAGAATGCTATAAAATATGGATAAGACAGATCAAAGTGAGGGGTGATCTTAGAAAAACTGTGAAGAATCACCTTTGGTTGCCCTTATAGCCTTTTTGGCCCCCATCCACCATTGCCCAAGGCCCTCACTCTTCCCCTTTGCTAAACAAGACAACTCTTCTGTGTTGCTCACATGGGCAGCACACCACACTCTGATGTCACTGATTCCTTCCCTTCTTCAAAGTTTCCTGTTCTTACCTGTGTCCTACTCCCTTGGCTTTCCTCTAAGCAACTGATCTATTTGAATCTGAACACTAAACTTCCTAGGAAGCATCTTCCACTCTGAGAGTTGTTATTCTCTGCATCTGTGCTAAGGTACTTCAGATTGAAAGTCACTCCAGCCTGACCAGGTGGTGGCGCAGTGAATAGATCATCAGACCCAGTTTCGAGGCCCCGAGGTCGCCAGCTTGAGCGCGGGCTCATCTGGTTTGAACAAGGCTCACCAGCTTGAGCCCAGGTCACTGGCTTGAGCAAGGGGTCACTTGGACTGCTGTAGCCCCCGATCAGGGCACATATGTGAAAGCAATCGATGAACAACTAGAGTGCTACAGTGAAGAATTGATGCCTCTCATCTCTCTCCCTTCCTGTCTGTCTCTCTCTGTCTCTGTCACAAAAAATAAGTCACGCCAGTATCACCCTTCCCTGATAGCACTTCAAGCTTGACAGGAGCTCTGTCGACCCAACACAAACCCCACAATGATGTAAGAGGTTCAGGCTCTACTAATAGGTGTGATGTTACTGGGCAGGGGCTGAGACTGTTTCCAGCCTCCCTCAATCAGAGCATCACTGCCCATCCATCACTCTGATCATGATCCAAGCTAATGGCCAAAAGTAATCTCTCAAAATAAAAACAGCCCAGGTGGCTTTGAGTTTGCAAAGGCTCAACATAGTCTTTGCTGCTTCTGTCCAGAGTTAGAAAGACTACCTAAGTGAAAAATAGTACCTTTTCAAATACTCGGTGTAGGTAGTCGTGACAGGGTCCAACAGGTACTGGCCAAAAATTCAGCACCTGACCAGGCCCTGGAAGCCGGTTCTGGAGATGCAGTGAACTGAAATAGACAGAAACAGACAGAGGTGGGGATGACTGCAAGCCTATTCTAAAGAATGTCAAATCAGAGTAGCATTGGCTAGATTTGGTCACCTTCCAAAAACTAAGGGAGGGATGAGCTTGAGAACGAGAAACAGAAGTAACAGAGAAAGTTACTGGGGTGACTTTGTGTTCCAAGAATAAACACAGAAAGAAGTAAAAAAAATCCAAGAGAGTTACCGACAAATTTCAAAGGCCCATACTTGTTTTCCTGCCTGGAGCCTGGGCAGATCGGGGCCAGGTTGGAGGTGTGGCCTTCATCCTAAGGATGGGCTCATAATAAGGCTTTGGCTTATTGAGGAAAAAGCCCTCTTGATGGGCATCTTCACATTTTTCTCTAGGATTTAGAGGTCTTTTTCCCAGAAGTCATATGACAGAGGCCTTGCTGAGTGTCAGTGCCAAGAACTCAGCCAACGGGTATCGAGTGTAAACAACCCATCTGCAGCCAGTAGCTAAGGCAGCCCTGACTGTGCATCTAGGCTCAGCCATGACACTGGGGCTAATGGTCCAATGCTAGTTAGAGAGACCGGCCAGAAAGTGGGGCCATGAGACATGAATGTCTACCTCAAGGTTCTGTCCCTGGGAGCCCAGCACCCTCAGGAGACCTTCGGAGGAGCTACCAGAGACCCCAGGGCCCCTGCTCCAGCCATGACTGCCCACAGCCCCAAAGCACGAAGCCCAGACGATGGAATATGTCTCTGACACTGAGCTGCTCCTTCCTGGACTCTGAGAAATATAAAAACAACTTCTAAAATGAAACAGTAAAAAACAAGAAACAGTGAAAAGGAACCTGGGTGGTCTCGGAGTTCAAAGGCCTGTGCCCCAGCCTCAACGTGGCCACTTACAGTGGAAGGTTCTTGGACAACTCACAAAGCCTCTCTGGGTCTCTCATGCCTCATCTGCAAAATGGGTTAATAAGACCTCGACTTCTTACAGGTCTTTCCTGAGGTCCAGATGGGACAGCACCTGTAAAAATGCACGGGAAACTCCAACAGCACACATACTGGCAAACGTTGCTGTTACCTAACTGGCAAACTGTGGCCAGAGGAAATTAAATGACCAACGTGCCCATTGTCTTAGTTTTCATACCCCAGAAATAGACCCTCAAATCAAGGTTTAGATGCAAGCAGTTTATTTAAGAGATGTAAGTAAAACAGAGGCAAGAAGGCAGCCAGCGAAGGATGTATCACCAACCCAGCTACGACTGTGGGCAGTAGGGGCTTAGTTCCCTGAGGAATGTCTGGAAACAAGTGGAACACCAGCCTTGCGGTCACCCCAGCCATGCAGTGAGGGAGCTGGAGGGTTTGTGCACTGACTCCCCAAAGTCCTGCGTTCAAGGCAACAGAGCCAGGGTATGGGCAGAGTGGCCCTCCACATCGTGCAGAGAAAGCCTGCTGACAAAGGGAAGAGGCTGGCAGCAGAGCTTGGCCAGAGTGCACTGCAGTGGTGAGCCCCACTGGATATGTGGATGAAATCACAGTGACGTTGACCGCTAGTAATTGGCAGAGCTGAGATCAGAACTCCAGTTGCCTGACATCTCATTAGGGTCCCTTCCGCTATGCAACGTCATGCTCTCCTCTGATACTGTGAATGAACACATCTGACTTCGTGAGGTTTCTGCTCAGACTGCTTTCTGCCAGGGTCTCGTCTTTCTCATACAGGGCAGCACCGTTGGGTCAGAGCCAAGAGATGGCCTCTCTTGACCAAGCTGTCTTGTCCAGGGTTCTGATACTCAGCACAGAATGCCCAACCTTGCAGGCCCTGACATGAGGATTCACAGAATTGGGGGCCTGCTTCCAGACTTAAGGGATCTGTTACCAGGATATGCTTTGGCAGGAAGGAGAAAGGGGCCCAGGACAAGGGGAAAGAAAGAGAGCAAGTACACGAGTCCAAGTGGCAGGACCGTCAGGGGAAGAGCAGGTACAGAGGATTCAGCCCCCTGGCTCAAGCACTAACTGCGAACTGTGAGCATCCCCTGTGCTTCACAGAAACACACATGTCGGGTCAGGGTGAAAAGCCAGAGCAGGCCAGGACTGAGCTGTGCACCTGTTCAGGCACGTGGGTGCCCCAGCCTCCTGGGAGGAGAAGAAGCAAGCACTGGGCTCTCCAACTGAGCCCCACAGGGATCAATGGACTGCTGACGGCTCACCTGGCCCTGACAGTCCAAAGCCTGGGTGAGAAGAAAGGCTTTTGCAAAGATTCTTCTGCTTGTGTTTCATCTGGAGAGAGACTAACAAAGGGGGGAGGGGAATAAAATAAAAATGGGAAAATCTCAACAAAGCACTAAGTAAGGGGAATCCTGACCCTTTGGGTACTGGCCTCACTGCTGCTGCTTCAGGTCATCAATTCTAAGATGCACCTTTGTCCACATTTTAACATCTCTGAAGTTGGGTTGCGTCTCACAGTGACAGCGGCCTCCCTCCCCCCCCCAGCCGGAAGGCCACTGTGATGAGTTGCTATTGCCCACAAGCCCCGTGTGGTTAGCGCTGTCCCCACTGTCTTCGGTTGTATACTGACTAAAATATCTTCAGAGCTGAATAGTAAAATGTTGGTAATTGCTGAAGATAGATAAGGGATTCATGGAGTTCATTATTTCATTCTTTTCTCTTTTTTATATGTTTCAGCATTTCCATCATAAAAAGGAAAAAAATCTTCCAGAATATACAATGATTCAGCATTGAAATGAAATGCTTACTGTGTTTTTAGAAAAAGGAGAAAATGAAGCAGTAGGGGATCAGTGTGATGTTAGTAAAACAAATATTTACCACTGAAGGAATAACTGCAATTTTACATTTTCTCAGAAAATAACAAGCAAGCTCTTTCTGGGACCTACGAGAGAAAGATACCCACCAGTGGATTAAGCCCTGTAATATTTCATGTCTGCGACTGAAGGCAGAAACTGCCTAGACCTTTGAAATTTGTTTTAAAAAAATGTAGAAACAATGCGACCAAGTTATGAGTCATGCTGTAGTGTCACTAAGACCCTGTATCTTCATTTAAATGATGCATAAAATAATGGTTCATTTTCCCATCAACGATGTCTTGGAGTCAATAAAATACAGTACTGTATTCCCAATCTTGAATATTCCTACTGTTGATTATCCAATACAAAATTTAGAAATACACACATTTATGGGAAGAGATGAAGAGGTTACATTCACCAAAGTTTCTCCTCTGGAGAGCTCTGCATTTGTCTAGAAGAAATGCTTTAATGGGAGTCAATGAAGTGTCAGTGTCAAGGTCAGACTCTGAAATCCGACTGCCTGGGCTTGAATCCCAGCTGTGTAACCTCAGACCAGTTACCCAAGCTGTTCTGTGCTGCAATTTTCTCATCTGCAAAAGTTAATAAAAGTGGATCCTTCATGAGGCTGTGTGAAGATAAGTAAATCATGCAGAAAATAAAGACTAGTGTCTGGCACAGAGGAAGTTTTCAACAGACAGTTGGGCTGTGGATGGGAGGAGAAGGGAAGTTTGTTCACTCCCGAAGAAGAGTAGGTGGGAATTCAGAGCAAAGTCCAATGACCGCAGAAGCTTCCCCTGAAATGCATTGCTGTTCCCAGGGTTCCCCAAGTAAAATCATGAGGTGTGTTTACTAGGGACAACGTTAGAGGTGAACACCAGGAGAAACAGAGAAAGCGCTGAAAACAGAATTAGAAAGCAGAAGGGCCCTGAGCGAGTAAGTCTCCAGGCATTCCCAGAATCAGCCGGAAGGCTGTGGATGGCCACAGGCCAGGCCGTCTGGCGCTACGTTCTCTTAAACCTAAATTCCCCACCTGAGTTAAATATATTATATATATTTTTCTTTCTCAAAATGTTTAAATGGTTCTATCCTGGGCACCAACCCCGCTCAGTTGAAAGGTTGTGCTGAGAAGCATTAGGAGGAGGCAGTTGGGTTTTTCAGAAAGCAGCTCTGTGAGGGATTATTAGCCATGTCTGTTCTAGGTATCGGAGGACTAAGTCACAACACACCAGCATCATTTCAGTCCCCATGGCCTCAGGCCAGGCCTGCATACCCACAATATGGAAATATTGTCAACATGAGAAAGGCCCCAGCACACAATACCCTCTATTCCCCCCGGATGGCCAGGATCCTGGCACCTTGGGCAACCTTCATCAGACCACACCCTGAAGTCAAGAGAATAGGTTGAGTCTAGATGTCTGAGTCATCGTGAGGTGATTCATTCAGGTACTTCACATGGGAAGTACTTGCACCCAGCAAGTTTCCAGAGATTTCTCAGCCAAAGAAAGATACAGATATCTCATCCATAGGTGGATAATTAGTAGCAGTAAAATGAATCGAAAGTTATACAATCCATATTGAAAAGTGGCTTGAAATCCATACAATCACAGGCTTGAAAAGTGTTCACTGAAATATGTGGAGAGAAAGGAGAAAGGGTCGTTTCAGAGCTCAGATGGACCTCAGCAATCATTCTATCTAAAGATCTCATTGTACAGAGGAAGGACGGAGGCCTCAAACTCACAGAACCTCAGAGGCAGCTCTAGAATCCTGAGCTCTGGGACCAGCCAAGCCCAGGGCTTCTTCTGTGTCGTTGGAACTACACTGAGGGGGACGATGTGCACTCTCCTGCATCCTTGCTGCCTTCCTGTGACCATTGGACCAACTGGGAAATTATCTGCTCCAGGAACACTGACTCCATCAAAAACTCAGCCACCCCCTGCCAGGGTAGAACCATCGGTCTATGTTTCTTCTGAATCCCAAGACCAGAGGAATTGTCCTGCATTGCATCCATTACATTACAACCTCATCTCAGAGGTTAGCAACAGACTACAAAAGAGGTTTCAGATCACGCAGCCTCACAATGAGCAAGCCATTATTTCTGCCTGAATGGCGCTGGTTCCCAAGTCTATCCCCCAGGTGGCCTACTGTGGTGTTTTATGCAATTTCTCCAGGAGATGCTTTTAAATGTGAACATGTTACTTTGGAGGGCCCCTTCATAATCTGTTAATGCTCAAGCATGCCTTGGTTTGCTCAGTTTACAGAGAACAGCACAGGTCCATGCCTTGGATGGAAGGTCCAGGGAAATTCTTGTGCTTCACACACTTCCTGGCTGAGGATGAGCAGAGGCTGCTCTTGCCCCTTCCAGCACTAGGGAAGTGGGGTAGGGTCTGTGGTCACTGTAGCAGAAGTGAGCCATTCTTCCGGTGGTCATGACTCATCATGTTTGTAATACTTACATACATCGTTGTGTGTAGCTGTCACTTATTCCTTATCCAGGTCTTGGCACCTGAATAAACCTCCTTTCTTTTGCACCAGCACCCGCCTCACAATTTTGGCTTCATTTTGGGAGGCAGCTGAACCTGCATATTTGATCACAAGCTGTTGGCAGCATTTTATGTTCCTACCAGGGTGGGTGAGAGTTTCCTCTGTTCCATATGTCACCAACACTTAATGTTAGCTAGCTTTTTGGGTGAGTCTGTAATGATATTCCTTGGTAGTTTTATTTTGCATTTCCTTGATGACTAATGAAGTAAACACATTCTCACATATTTATTGGCCGTTTATATTTTCTTTTTATGAAGAGCGTGTTCAAATTGTTTGCCGATTTTTGTTTTGAATTATTTGTCTTTTTCTCACTGATTTGATGGAGTCATTTATGCATTTTGGGCATTAACCTTTTGTAATAATAACTGGTGAAAATATCTTAGTGTGTGTGTGTTGGCTTTCTTATTGGTGATTTGGCTGAACAAAAGTTCTTAGTTGTAATATTGTTGAGCATACCAGTCTTTAAACTTGGTGTTTTGGGGATCTTACTTAAGAAATCCTTCCTCACTCCAAAAACATAAAGATATTGTTCCATATTCACTTCTAATAGGTTTATGGCTCTGCCTTTTGCATTAGGTCTTTTGTCCCTCTGGTATTGAGGTTGAAAATGTCTCAGACTTCTTTGTTCAATTACAGTGGAGCCACAGCATCATGGTTTTGAATACTGGTGTGGAGGCAGGCTGCCTGTGTTTGAATCTTTGTTTGGCTCAGTTATTCACTAGCTGTGTGACTCTGAGAAGTTGCTTAACTTCTCTATACGTCTGTTTGCTCAGCTGTAACAGTAACTACCTTATAGAGTTTTATGAGTGTTAACTGAGTTAATATGTGTAAAAGCGCTTAGAAGAAAGAATGCCTGGCACACACTAAGCACTTTATAGGACTTCACTATATCTTTGTTCCACCCTTCAGCTTCCTCCCAGCTCGCTCAGACCTCATGGTCACTCCTTGCCACTCCTCCATGAGAGCCAAGAAGCCAGACCCTGTGAAGCTCCAAGCTGTTATGATAAATATTCTGATTGTAGCATTTACTCTTTCTGTGCGTCATTCCGGCGCCCGTCAGTATGTGTGCTTCGTTCGCCATCTACAGGGGCTCAGCCCCCTCCCAATAGGGCAGTCTCATTAAATAGATTTGAGGATCAGAGACAGAGAATTCAATTCTTCCTGGACATTCCTCGTGCTCCCGGGAAAGTTAGAAAGCACTGAAAGTGGTGGAAAAGAGATTTCTCAACTCGGATAAACCTGGGATACACATTTGAACTGTGGGGGACACAGCTGATTTGTCCATGTCTTGCCCTGCCACTGGATGGCCCCTTCAAGACACCAGAAGTGGCTTCAAGTCAGTGAGGGAAAGGAGCCAACATTTGTTGAAAGACTTCTAAGATATAAGGGCTTTCTACACTTCATTTCACTTAAACTTCCCCAGTAGTGTGAGAGGGAGGTAACCAATTGCAGAGATGCTAGAACTACTGATACACAGACAGGACCTCTCGGACACTGGTGTGAGAACTTTTACACCCTGTTGCCCAGAGGCGTTCTCTGTATAATTACTAAAAAAAAAAACAGTCAGTCTCACACTGTTGTATGCTCCACACTCTTTTTTAATTCTGTCACCTCCACTGCATCTCTGGTCATTGATCCGAAGGCCCCTCCACGCTGCTCTCCCAGTGAATGCCATTACTTGCACCTGACCGCCAGCCACACACCTCAGCCTACCTGTATCTAGGCTCCCCTTCCAAAATCTCATGCTAGTGGCTCCCTCTGGGGAGCACCTGTGTCTCCAAGAGACCCGCGGTGGTCTCTCCAGGGAGTGGCTGCACATGAAGTTTCCCCAAGCTCCTTCTCTTGCACAGATACGTTTATGGGTGCAAGTTAATCCACATGTCTTTGTGTGCATGTACACATGTAACCCAGGACAGGATGTAACCATTGGGACTTGATTCATTAGAATGTTTGATCCTTGTTCATACATACAAATTGAAGTGTGTACACATAACAAAATTTTACATAACCTAAGTAGCTGGTATCAACTAATTAGAATATTTTCTCTGAATTCCACTTTTGGAATGATGGAAGTAACACTTGCTGTTATTTTCAAGAATTCACTCAAATGAGCAATTACTAGGTTGAGACTTTAAGGCCCTGGCGTAGTGGTCTGCAGATCCCGGAGTACATAGCACAATTCTGGCCCCAATAATAAGATCTTCAACAATGTTTGTTGGGTAAACGGATGAAAGAAGCAATTGGACCCACTGATGCGCAGCCTGACCATCATCCCACAGCTCGCCCCAGGCCGAGATCGCTAGCAGTCAGAATCAGCAACCGGGGGCTCTGTCAGAGCCAAGTCATCAGATTCAGTTTCATGATCTAACTTAGGCTCAATTAGGCAGAAAACTTGACTCAAGCATTTCAGAAATTATTTAAACAGCAGGAGTTGAGACGGAAATCTTTCTTTACAACCCATCGTACAGGATGTCACAGGTAGCAAATATTCAATAAATACTTGCTAACTGCTTGCTCTTCAGAAATCTAGGTTATTATATTAACCACATTCCTCCTTTGATGCGTTTGTGTTGATTAACTAAGGCAAACAGTCACAGTCACACACCTGCACTGCCCATTCTGCCACCACCGCTGGCTCTGGCTTTCCTGTCTCTATTTGAAGGCTCGATGCTAAAGGACAAGGTCTAATTCTTAGAATGTAAGCAAATTCCTTTTCTCTAAACCAGTGGTCCCCAACCTTTTTTGGGCCATGGACCGGTTTAATATCAGAAAATATTTTCACAGACCGGCCTTTAGGGTGGGACGGATAAATGTATCACGTGACCGAGACAAGCATCAAGAGTGAGTTTTAGATGGATGTAACAGAGGGAATCTGGTCATTTTTTAAAAATAAAACATCGTTCAGACTTAAATATAAATAAAATAGAAATAATGTAAGTTATTTATTCTTTCTCTGTGGACTGGTACCAAATGGCCCATGGACCGGTACCGATTCGCGGCCTGGGGGTACCACTGCTCTAAACCATATGAGTTTGCTTTTCTTCTTGAGAGTTTGGCAAAAGTTACACTCCTACCTTGCCCCATATTCAAGAGGCTATCCCCAAAGTATGGGCAGAGATGGCCCCGGGTGGTGGTGGTGTCCACAGACTGCTAGACTCCTGCTTCAGACGGCTCCCTCTTACATTCGCAGCGTGCACCCAGAGCATGCTCGGGCAACCCCAGGATGCACCAGGAAAGACCTGGCACTGGGATGGGAAGGTGAAGCACAGTGCTGTACTCCCTGAACTGTTTCATGTGTTTTTGATACCTGAAAGGGTATTGCTAAGAATTGGACCTGGCCACTTAATGGTCAATCAGTTTAAGTATGACCCATTTGCTCCTCCAACTTCTAGTAGGCAAGATGTAGATGGAAAATAAGCTATGTCTTAGACTTTAGGCAGTATTATGGGCCAAATTGTATCCCCCCAAAATCCACATGTTGAACTTGTAAACCTAGTACCTCCAAATTAGACTGTTGGTGATAGGCTCTTTAAAAAGGTAACTGAAGTAAAAGATAGTCATTGGAGTGGGCCCTAACCCATCATGACCGGTGTCCTCAGAAGAAGAGGAGATTAGGCCCTGGATAGGTAGCTCAGTGGGTTAGAGCATCGTCCTGATTGTGATCCCTGGTCAGGTCACATACAAAAATCAACCAATGAATATATAAATAAGTGCTGTGAGGAAGAGAAATGGAAACTAGGCAGCCAAAAATTGACAATATCCACCACAGGGCCAGTCCAGGGGCCCGGGGGACAGCCACTGAACCCCGTCTGCCTCACTAGACAGTGAGAGCCCAGAGTGAGAGGATGACGAGAAAGCTGCCTGCAGTCCCGGCCACCATCTCCCACCTCGGTGAGGGACTCGCTCTCCACCACCCTCCCCGAGGCACCCCTCTTCTATAACACGGAATTTAATCACATTGTTCAAATATTTTTTTATTCCTGATCAAAAATCTCAAATGTTTACTAATTCAGTTGTGCCTCCATGGATACTTCTTTGGACAAAGTTTGAAGGGGTCGCTCACCTTTCTCACTAACTTTCCTAAACATCAGAGGTCAATCTTAAACACATGCTCACACCCCAACAACTCTAACAGGAAGAGGGTTTGGCATAATATCTATTTTTTTCAAAATTCCTCTGACCCAAAGAAAACTTGTATTTCTCTTAAAATATCATTTATGAGTATCCAGGAAAACAAGAGGTCAAGACCCATGAAAACAATGATCACATCAGTCGAAGCTGTTCTGCAGGCCATCAGCTCTGAGCCCACCTGTAATTCCCAGACAACACAAATTTCCCCCACTTTCCAAAAGTCCATGGCACGCCACTTCGCTGTCACAAAAGGCCTACATTAGTACCTGGTTTGCTAACTGAAAGAAATCTGGCAAGGATTTTGGCTTTTACAAAAAAAAGGCAAAAAGCAGAAATGGTGTTCAGCGTTTGTTTTGCAGTGAGCCACAATGGAGGCAGCTTGTGCCCTGGGGAAGCCCCAGCGCCCCGGAAACCACACCCTGCAGCTCAGTGTCAGGCTTGAGCTGTGTCTGGAGCGTGTCAGGCTTGAGCTGTGTCTGGAGCGTCTGGGCTTTATCTCGATTTACTCTGTGCATTTGTTAGCAAGACGTGTCCGATGGCACCAGAAAAACCAAAAAGAGCTCAGAAGGGTGTTATGTTTAGCATAAAATTAGACATGATTAAGGGTATTTGGTATAATTTGATAGGTTAGTTTTTGGTCTGGAAATGCTCAAAAATTTTTCCATATATATTAATGGTAATTGCTTCTTCACTTTATGCAATCTGGGCCCAAGAAAGTTTTAATAGGAATGCTCTACTTTCTAATAGCGGGGGAAACCTGTACTACTAATGTCACTTAATAGGGTTGAGACTCTTCCAGTCATTCCCAGAGAAATGGTTTAAACCCCCCCCCCATGCGACTACTGCTTTTTCTGAGGATGCAGACAATTTTCTTTCCCCCAGCACTCTCCAGATATGACAGAGATAAGGGTGAAGCTGGTTTCTGAGGTAGATGTTATGGGACCATGAACTTTGGATGCCTGACCAACCTGTTACAGGATCTATGAAATAGCGATGATAGAGTTATAAACCCTGTCTGAATATTTAAGCTTCACCACAGAGTCTCAAAAATGGCATCAGAAGTTTTACAATTGATTTCCAGGGACCTCAACTTACTAGCCATAGACTTCTGGGATAATTGTTTTGATTTTCATGCACCTCGATTTACTAATTTATAAAATGGAGATGACAGTACCCATCCTGCCCACCTCAAAAAGTTTTTTTTAAAGGGTCAATTATAAACAGAATACAGACTCCAGAGCTTGTGTTTCCCGTGTGAGTCAATGGGAGGAGGCATCAGTGTCCATGTTGACATTTTTGTAGCTTTACTGAGACAACTTTTTAAAAATATCAC